>NC_090271.1:242605045-242927545 GCF_040414725.1 Anabrus simplex
AGTTGGGCTGTACCAGAAAAAATTAGAATTTTCAGTTAGCGTACTGGACAAAATGAAAATACTTCTTTCATCTTTAATAATTATTGAAGTTATTTGTCAATTTAAAATTGGGCTAGCTCAGATGTTTAGCCTGTAAATCTGCCTAAATTCTGTATGCTCATTCCAAGCTTTGGAAATAGTTCAGCGCTTTCCTACGAGTATGGCGGCCAGGTGCCCTAGTTTGTTTCTCACTTTTGCAGGGAGGTGACGTATCCACAGCCTACTTTTATGGGGAGGTGAATTATTCAATATTCTTCTTCCAGTGAGTTGTACTCTTGCGGCCAGTCATAATCCCCATGTGAAACACAATTTGTCAGAATCACTATACTTTCTTCCTAAAACATCCTCTATTTCCCCAGTTAATAACCCACACTTGCTTGTAGAAGACATCTCCACTCATGATTGATCAAATGTAAGACACCAGTTGATGAAATAAATCATGAAAAGTCTCAAGAGAGCCCTTAGTAAACAGAATTTATCATTATGTTCATAGTTCGGTTCTTCCCCAAAAGGAAAATAAACTTATAATGCACAAAGCATGCATTGTGGTTGCTACATAGGAGGCATATATATACCTTGTAAGATCACTGAAATTTCAGTAAACAACTATCAAAGTGGGGATCAATGAATATCACTTGAAAGCTCAAACTATGCACTTCAAGAAGAAATGAGTTAAAATGCAAATAGCTCTGATCATAATGGAAATACTGCACATGTGTGAACCATGTGAGCAGAGCTCGTCAAATCATCATGTGTGATACTCGCTGCATGACAAGCAATGATTTGTACTCACGGCTGACAGGTTAAATAAAAGGAGAATGGGTTAATAAGTTTCTACTGGAAATGGAAAACGTCAATGCACTTTGTGCCTAACTGTGTGAAATTCATAAATAGGAACATTGTCTATAATGGTTTTAGGAGAAAAACAATTCAACAAGCTATAATGTCACCACCCCATTACTATGTATTAATAAAAAAGAGGAAAGTGAGGAAATCTAGATGAAGCTATGACAAAATTATAGTAAATTCTATTGTCCTGAACTGTCAAACCCAACATTCAGATAACAGCTACAAGATGGTTTGACAATGAATGCTACATCCTAAGACAGGATACATTGATGTGCCTACATGAAGCTAGATCTAGAAACAACCAGTAATATTTTTTAAAATATGCTGTGACAAAAAATATTTATAAGGATCTACATACATACATACAAACGTTATCAGTTCAAATGTTCAGTCTGCAAGCCTCTGTGAATTTACTAAACGTCCCCACAATCCTCTATTTGCAACTAGTGCTGTGGCCTCATTTAGTTCTAAACTTCTTATCTTTAAATCTTTAGAAACTGAGTCTAACCATCGTCCTCTTGGTCTCCCTCTACTTATCTTACCCTCCATATCAGAATTCATGATTCTCCTATGTAATCTATCCTCCTCCATTCATCTCACATGACCCCACCACCAATGCCAGTTTATACATACAGCTTCATCCATCAAGTTCATTCCTAACTTAGCTTCATTCCGAGTACCCTCCTGATATTGTTCCCACCTCTTTGTACCAGCAACCATTCTCACTACTTTCATGTCTGTTACTTCTAACTTGCGAATAAGATATCCTGAGTCCACCCAGCTTTTGCCCCTGTAAAGCAAAGTTGGTCTGAAAACAGACCAATATAAAGATAGTTGTCCGGGAGCTGACTTCCTTCTTACAGAACACTGTTGATCACAACTGTGAGTTCATTGCATTAGCTTTACTACACCTTCATTCAATCTCGCTTACTATATTACAATCCTGGGAAAACACAACCTAAATACTTAAAATTATCTACCTATTCCAGCTTTGTATCGTAATTTCATACACAATTCTGATTAATTACTTACCTACTATCATCAATTTATTCTTCAAAATGCCAATTTTCATACTATACTCGTACCTATTTTCAAGTGCCAAGATATTAGACTGTAGGCTTTTGGCATAATCTGCTTTTAGACCAAGTCATCAGGATAGGCCAGACTGCTTAATACATACATTTCCACAAATCAAAATGTGAGGATGAAGATTTGTGGTCAGTGGCGGATTTTGGGATTTTAATTTGTCATTTCATGTTGTCTCATTTTGTACCATTAGGGGCCGATGACCTAGATGTTAGGCCCCTTTAAACCACAAGCATCAATCAATCAATCAATCAATCAATCAATCAATCAATCAATCAATCAATCAATCAATCAATCAATCAATCAATCAATCAATCAATCAATCAATCAATCAATCAATCAATTTTTTGTTTGAATATTGCTATGGCAGTGTCTACTGAGATGTTCTGTGGTTTAGGGATCTCATGCATTGCTTTCATTGCTGCTACTTTTTCTTTTATTTGCAGTATGTTACGCATGTGATCTCCAGTGTAATACCTAGATATTTGAATATTACAATCTCAAGTGGGTCATATCCATTTCTGAATACATCATTCAATGCTAGTTTCCCTCTACTTTTGAATTTCATTACTTTTGTCTTCGCACTGTTAATGCTTGAGTTCTTGTTGGCCCATGCTCTGAGGTTGTTAAATGCAGTTTCGATGTTGGTGTGGTTTCTGGATATCAGGGTGAAGTCATGTGCATACATTATAAATTTCACCTCTACAGACTCTAAAACATTTAAGATTTCAGCTCTCATCAAGTTTTAGTGCAAATTTTAATTTTAGGCAATATTTCATAATACCTAGTTCAACTTGCGAATTAACTCATATGCACCCACCCGCCCTTTGCTCTGACATTGCTAGGAATCCGCCAACTTTTTAGTATGCAACCTTGGTGTCAGCACGCATTATCAAGGGACCTGTTTTATATTATTGAGAAATTCCACACTATTGCTCGACACAAGAAACAGAACAATATAGAAATGTAACACACAAAAAACCCTTCGAAAACTTACCTCAGAAGTCCTTTACTATGTGGTATGGCCTTAATTATACGACGTGAGCCTAACATTTGCCTGATTTTAAAATAAGGAAATATTGGGACACCAGTACAACATAAGGCTAATATTTGCCTGATTTGGAAATAATGAAATAATGGACAACCAGTCACGAGGCAGCAAATGATGAGATTCAAACCTATCACCAAATACGAACTTATAGCCATTTCACTCGTTGTATTATTATTATTATCGAGATTCAGTCTGATGATCAGTGGTAACGTGTTTGCTTCCAGGTACTTAGATCGTAGGTTCAAATCTGGCAGTCGTAATCGGATCTTGAGGGGTGGGAGAAAGTCCATTTGGTACTCCATGTCATACAATATTACTATGCAAAAGATCTGTGGTGATGCATTTTGTGTTCATTCATTCACAGGATCACTAATAACATCTTCCTTACTATCACTGCTGAAATCAGAGCCTAAAACGGCAGGTATGCTTTGAATTTTGCTTTTACGGAGCATATTGCGCGAGCACGCAACTTCCCTCTCAGCCATCTTGTCAACAACAGAATACAGATTTCTCGATTGATATTTCAATAAATTGTCATTGCCAAACAAGCATACCGGAGCACTCTGGTGACACTTTCAGACATCAAGAACACATTAAGATTAAAATTATTGTGTCCACCTTTTCAATACAAATATATATTTTTAGTGATTAAATTCTACATGAATTAAAAACACCAGTTAGGGACATGTTTCGCCCTAGTTATGGGCATCTTCAGCCTATATTAATCTTAAGGTCAAGAATTAAAACTATAAACATTGGAACTTATAGTAAACTGACTTAATACTAAATACAATTGTCTTATGCTATTTATTGATCCAAATGTACAAGTTTTCCGTTTCGTTCAATAATTTCTCCTTGCCTAGGCTTTTAATGACCGTCAAATCATTTTCTACTGAGGTGAATTTATGGCCTGTTTCTGTCATATGCTGGCTCATGGGCGAATACTTATTGTGCTTGGAAGCATTGTAATGTTCCAGATACCTCGTGTAAAATCTCCTCCCGGTTTGTCCAAACTATGTGAACTCACAGTGAGCACATTTTAACCTATAAACACCGGATCCTGAGTAAATGTTTTTGTTATTATTGACTCTACTGTGGTTGAGGAATATGTTCTGATTATTATTTATTGTCTTGAAGGCTATGTTGACGCTGTGTTTTTTTAAAATATTAGTGATATGATGGATAACCGGGCTATTATATGTAAGTGTGGTGTAGTTGTTTGTCTTTGATTTCTCTGGGACTAGGTTGGATGATAGCCTAATTTTGATCTTATTAATTAATCGATTGATTACATTTACTTGAAAGCCATTGAACCGAGCTAACTGTCTTATGTAATTTAGTTCTGTTTCCAAACTTTTTGGCAAAAAAGAAACTTTTAGTGCCCTACATATTAGACTATGATGGCCAGCTAGTTTTTGGGTCTTAGGATGTAAGGACGAATCTTTAATAGTTATGGGTGAATGAGTAGGTTTCCTAAAACTAGCTGCCTATCATAGTCTAATATATAGGGCACTAAAAATTCCTCTTTCGCCAAAAAGTTTGGAAACAGAACTAAATTACATAAGACAGTTAGATCGGTTCAATGGCTTACAAGTAAATGTTATCAATCGGTTAATTAATAAGATCAAAATTAGGCTATCGTCCAACCTAGTCCCAGAGAAATCAAAGACAAACAACTACAACACACTTACATATAATAGCCCGGCTATCCATCATATCACTAATATTTAAAAAAAAAACAGCGTCAACATAGCCTTCAAGGCAATAAATAATAATCAGAACATATTCCTCAACCACAGTAGAGTCATTAATAACAAAAACAATTACTCAGGATCTGGTGTTCATAAGTTAAAATGTGCCCAATGTGAGTTCACATATTTTGGACAAACCGGGAGGAGCTTTTACACGAGGTATCTGGAACATTACAATGCTTCCAAGCATAATAAGTATTCAGCCATGACCCAGCATATGACAGAAACAGGCCATAAATTCACCTCAATAGAAAATGATTTGACGGTCATTAAAAGCCTAGGCAAGGGGAAATTATTGAATGAAATGGAAAAATTGGACATTTATTTGGATCAAACTTATAACAAAAATAATAATCTTAACGATGTCACCCATAACCAAAATCTGTTATATAAAAAAACTCCGAGGTTAATCCAGGCTGTAAATCAGAATAAAGTTCCCAGTATGTTTAAATCACAGAACACATGCACTCCAATAGCCACGCCTAATGCTAGGCCCGCCCAATCCAATTCAAGTAACGCCTCTCAAGCAACAATACGGACACACGATTTGAAACTCGCCCCCTTCCCCACAACGCTCCACCCCTCCGGTACAGCATCAATACTACACTAGGAGTAGCAAGCTGAGCCGTTCACACACAACCGGAACAACTGGTCCCAGCTAACGTCGACAAGACAAGCAAGTTCATATGATAAACACTCACTCTGCAATTATTACCATATTGGATTCCACATTCATCATTCTAATTCCCCGTTTTTTCTCTTATCCAGTTACAGACAACTCATATTCCTCCCAGATTGAATATGCACCAATGGGAAGTCAATCAACAAGAATGACAGAATTTTCCAAAATATTTTTATCCGATAAGCAATGAATGATATCAACAATATGTCTCCAACTTACACGCTTCAACCTTAAAACATAACCATGCTTCTTTTTAAAGGAATATTCAAACTGATTCAAACCCTAACATGAACGACTTTAACCAAGATTCCGGTTTTGTAAAAATTCTTACGACTCAGGTGACCATAACAGTTGAAGAAACCCCAACTCACGCAGTGATAAATTCTAGTCAATACAATTTGAGAAACCCCAATTCACACAGTGATCAATCCAATCCACAATTGGAAGTGTAGTCATTATAAAATAAGTTAATTCATTGTTCATAAATTCTGGCAAGTTAATGCACATATTGTACATACTGTACATATTGTAAATTATGTAAATAGCATAAGACAATTGTATTTAGTATTAAGATAGTTTACTATAAGTTCCAATGTTTATAGTTTTAATTCTTGACCTTAAGATTAATATAGGCTGAAGATACCCATAACTAGGGCGAAGCATGCCCCTAACTGATGTTTTTAATTCATGTAGAATCTAATCACTAAAAATATATATTTGTATTGAAAAGGTGGACACAATAATGTTAATCTTGAAAGAATTTACTTATTGTATCTTCAATACGGAACAAAATGAGATTAGTTACTTGTAATATCAAGAACACATTTCAATTAGAAATGTTTCCAGAAAAAGCCAACAGATGTCACAAATGCAACCTTGCACCCCGGCGTATCAGGCTGCTTGTCCAGTCCTGGCCCAGCCGCTCGAGCATGAATCAGTGCGCTTACGGGTGCATAATATTTAAACATTAAAAAGCACAAAGATTAATGAATGAATTAAATTCTGTTATAATATTTTAAATATTAAGTTTATCTATCAAACGATTTAATTATTTCTTTGGCTGCATGTAGTATACTACAAAAATATTAAATTAATGTCAAGAGAAGAAGGATCAACTGGCATATTGAAAACTTATGATAATCTTATTATTTTGACATGATCTATGACAAAAATAATCACAATGCAACAAACTTTAATGTTACTACACCATGGTCAATATCAATCACAGTATATTAAAAACAAATGCAATATAATACATTCCAATGTCTCCACAAGCAAGGTCTCAAAACCAATCATTATTTAAGAGCTGAGTATAAGTAAAATTGTGTCCTCATGCCAAGGTGCTGCAGCTCTTTTCAGGCACACCCCAATGGAGGTGAGTTGCATGTACCACTTTAACCACATACCAACCTCCTGCCATTCGCCGCCCCCCCCCCCCCCCCCCAGGACGGCAGCAAATAAGTCTACCCGTTACGCTACGAAGGCGGACGTCAAAAAGCTACGAAGCAGAAAAGGAAGAGACTATGTTCATTCAAGAAGCGTTACTAATTCAGGACCGTGTCTTAGTCTATGCCTCTGAAGAGTCGCCGATTGTGTGAATCCCTTCTTGCAGATAGGGCACTGATGAGGACGTTCGCCAGTATGAACGAGCAGGTGCCGTTTAAGATCACTACGTTGAATGAACGACTTTGAACAAGTATTACAGACATGAGGCCGATCTCCCGAATGTGTCTTTTGATGGACCTTCGCATCAGACTTCCGGGCAAAACCTTTACCACAGATAATGCAAGAAAATGGTCGGTTGTCCAAATGAACCACAAGGTGACTCCGAAGATTCGCTCGACGGGTAAACATTTTTGGACATAGAGCACATTTAATTGTTCTCTCATTTGTATGAGTGTACTTATGTTCACGTAATGCAAATTGTGAATAACAGACCTTGCCACACTCGGTACAATGATAGGCGGTAGAATTAAGTGGTCTGGTTTTATAATGTACAAACATGTGCTTACGGAGGTCAGACTTGCGGAGGAAAGCTCGTTGACAAATATCACAACAGAAGTTTCTATCTTGTGAATGTACCAGTGAGTGCTGGTTTAAATCAGACTTTCTTGCGAAACTCTTCCCACACACTGAACAACCAAAAATACGTTCACCTGTATGTGTTGTATAATGCTCCCGTAGGTTAGCTGGCGAGGAGCAAAGCCGCCCGCACAGTTCACATACATACCGGCCCTTTTGAGGAGTTGCCGATCTTTCTCCCAAGTGTATGTTACGTATATGCTTTTTGAGATCTGCCTTTCGAGCAAACGTTTTCTTGCACATATTACAACAGAAAGGTCGAACTCCGCTGTGTACTTTTGAATGTTCATTGAGATGGGAACGTCGAGAGAAGGTCTTGCCACATTCTCTACAAGGTAACTTGTTATGAACTAATTCTGCATGATCTCCTAAGGAATCCCAGTTCTCAAAAGTCATATCACACTCAAAGCAGGAATAGTTTTGCTCATATACTTGATGTTGAGTTTCACTGGGCTGAGGTAAGGGCAAGGTATGAATTCTGTAAAAAAGTAAGACAATGAATATTGTTCAATAAAAATACATTGAACAATCTATAGTATCAGTAGTTGGAAATTAGTCCAAAGATAAATATGTTTTTCTGAATTTGTGCATTCATACAAATATATTTTACACATTTCCTTTTTTCAACCTCAGAAGTAAACCACAATTATATTATGGTGAAAAATGGAACGGTTCCTCACATTAATATAACATTAGTTGTAAAAATTATTTCCATTATTGTGGGCAATGAAATCTTCTCTTTAAAAAAAGCAAAATATTATTCTCATCAACCTTCTGATGAGATTAAAAAACCTAATGACACACATACTATTTCACAAATATTCTAAAATTGAAATTACAAGGATCCATAGTTCTACCAAACTTGCGATCACAATCTAGATATCAAAATCCAAAATTTTTCCTCTGAAAATCTCATACTGGACTGCATGAAAATGTTACATATCAGAACAAGTTAACTCCACTGCAGCAGGAATTATTTTACAATGACAACTGGGCACAGTGGACCCTGGATAAGCTTCTTAAGAAGTCAAGCTAGCATTGAAATCACAGAGAATGGAAAGGATGCTATAATTATCCCGCTAACAGCTTTGGCAATGCTGCAAGCAAACAATCTCATGCTGTAGAGGTAAACAGAGGTCACCATATGTTTGTGAATAGTCCAGACAAGAAGGCACTTTCTACATGTTTTAAAACATTGTTGACACCTTATTCTCTGTTACACCTTATAAATCTCATAATTACACATTAAGAAAATCTTGTATATCTCTAATTTTATCTTCAAGATTAAAAAATATACACGTCTCCAACATAAAGAAGAACATTATCGCCGATTTTACTTCGTCACTTGGACACTGACTTGTTGAAGTTTATAACCAACATGAATGAACATTTTATCATCATAACTATGGTATGTCTTTTAATTTTCGTGCCAGTTTGTCACATCTTTTAGCTATTGTATCATCATAACTATCAAATATGTTTTAATTGTCTTGCCATTTTGTCAAATTTTTTAGCTGAAGATATTCCATAATCGGAACAAAGCATGTCCTCGAGATTAAGCTGGTTTATATTATGTAATTAATAAAACTATTATATAGAAATTGATAAGTATTGGAAGGTGGGAACCTACTTATAACTTAATCTTAGTTATTCTCTGTTGTCTAGATATCAAAATCCAAAATTTCTCCTGTGGAAATCTCATACTGGACTACATGAAAATGCTACTTACATATCAGAACAAGTTCACTCCACTGCAGCAGGAATTCTTTTACAATGACAATTGGGTATATTGGACCCAGGATAAGGTTCATAAGAAGTAAGTTAGCATTGAAATGAGAGAGAATGGAAAGGATGCTATAGAACATGAACTACATAACATTTCTGGAATCACTGTAAAGAAATGAGAAAGCATGACGCTGAACTTCTAGTAGATTAGGCATGATGTAGCGAGACACCAATGAGTTCATTACCTGTGTGCATCATCAGAAGCACAGCTGCACTCAGCTGAGGAGAGACTGAGCTCATATGTGGGTGCTGTATAGTTTTCGCTTGGAGGACAGCAGGGCAAAGTTACTTGTTCTTTCAAAACTTCATATGGGAAACTTGCAATATTGAACACCTTCTACTTCTCATTCTTTATTTCAGGTGGAGACTTTTCCTATCCATTTAAGCAATTTAACAACAAGATGGAATCGCCTTTTGTTATTTGGTGGAGAACATGGCATATTACATTGGATGTTGACGTATGTATAACGATGGTACACTAAAAATGTGAGTAGCCATCCTAACTTCGAAAATGATACCTGGGAATGACTACTTCAACAACCTTGCGATATGTAAAGGAGACCTATACCGGTCCTGGAGAATGAATGAAGACATCAAAATCAAATCAAATCAAAATCTCTTTATTTGCAAATGAGGTGCCTACCTCGGTGGCAAATGGTACACTAAAATACATTATTGTCAAGCACTAAATATTAAATTAACAAGAGAACAAAATTTTCCTATAATACAATATTATACAATTTACGCTAACAATTTTTTTTATTAAACACACAGCTCATCCTTAGTAAATTTATATTGTTTACAAAATTCTACTAATAATATCTCCTGTACTACTTACAGATATAGTCAACTGATATACAGTATGTGGAATTACTTCAAATGATACTGTACAACTGGTATAAGATTAAAATTTACATTGCATTTATTTACTTTTTTCTTTTTTCCTTTACCCATTCTGGAACCTAAGTAGCCTAACGACCTGCTGCATCTTAACCAGAGCCCCTTTTGCCACCACTTTTCAGAGTCCCTGAAGGGCCTTCACAGCTACCGTAGCGGTCCCAGGGGCCTCGAAGTCTCCACTGTACTTCACCCCTACAGGCAGTCCCCTACTTTGGCTGTCCAAACTCCTTAGACTAGGGGATGGAATTTTATTCACACACATTTTTTATTTACATTAACCTGCACTGGTCGAATGCCCTCTAACATTTCATTTATTTTCTCTGTTGCTGTTTATTCTCTTCTTGAATATCTGTACAGATTTTACCCCTGGTAAACTGTTCCACTCCTTTACACCCTTCCCAATGAATGAAAATTTACCCCAATCGCTTCTACTAAAATTTCTTCTAATTTTACATTTGTGGTCAGTCCTGCCAACATAATTATTTTCCAACTGAAGCCTCTCACGGATATCTCCCCATGCTGCTTCTCCTGTATAGGCTCTATATAACCCTATAAGTCTAGTTTTCTCCCTTCTCTTACTAAAGTTTCCCACCCTAGTTCCTTTAACATTTCTGATACACTACTCTTTCTCCTGAAATCCCCTGTTACAAACCTTGCTGCTTTCCTCTGCACACTGTCTATTTCTTTTAATAGGTATTCTTGGTGAGGATCCCAAACACTGTTTGCATATTCCAATAATGGACGAACCATACTTAAGTAACTTTTTTCTTTTAATTCTTTGTTGCATCCTTTAAGTAGCCTCATTATGACATGTAACGATCTGTATGCTTTCCCAACAATGTCATCCACATGACCCTTCCAGTGCAAATTACTTTCAAATTTTACACCTAAATATTTGCATCTAAACTTAAGTACCCTACCATGTAAACTAGTCTAAATCCTGCCTACTTTTTATCTATTTAGATGGTTATGGTAGTAATAGATTTTTTCTAGCCATTTTCCATTTCAAATTTCTCTTACATTTTGGTGTAGCATTGGATTTTGTGGAGTTGTACAAGTTGAATTTTAGAACTATTTTCATCTCACCATTGCAATAAAATAGAAATTACTGCTTTAATAATAACAAAACCATTCGACTAAACCTATTAGTTAAAAGTGTCCGAGTGATTAATATATCATGGAATGCAAGGGAAATAGCATTTTCAATGAAGCTTGGCCCTATCTAATATTTCTACATTGTGAGATAGAAATTAGTACAGGCAGATAATAATAAATAAAATAATAATGAAATGTAAGTGAAATAATGGGTTATTTAAAGGATTAAATGCTTTTGAGTGGAGTGCCATTAGAATTGCTTATATTGCCCACACTGATTGTGTCACTCTGGTGGAATATTCAGACTATGGCATCGTGCCTTATTTTCTGATAAAGGTGGAGGTTAGGCGATAATGGGATGCCAGATTAGGGTTCCGACAATTATATTTAATAATCAAAGGTGGTTGATTGGAATATTATTGCTTGTGTCTTTGAAGATATTCCTAAAATTGTCATAATAGAGACTCATTTTCTTTTTCAAATCTATTGTATCACATTGAGCTAGTGATGGCATCCCATTTAATTACTTTTCTTATGGAGTTTGTATCCCAATTCAATATCCATGATGTTAGAATCTGAAGTAACGAGTCTTGGGTTCAGTCATGATTCAATGAAGTGAGGAAATCAGGGAGGAAGTGCAATTTTCTGACCTTAGGAGGATTAGTTATGAAGACAACCAACTAAGAATCAGTGTCAATAATAATTCTTGATTTAGGCATGTAAATAAATTTCAAGTGTAATATATGTGTATCTTATTGTTTCAGTGGAATATTATCTACAGATTGATTTTGTAGATTACTGTATTGTGAAGATCTGTATTTTTGTGTGCAATGTTGTATAGGAATTTTCTTCAGAAATGGATATTCTGAGCTTATACATTTGATCTTGGAACAGACAAGACTGACACTTTGTAATTTCAGTTGAGAAAATATATCATCAAATAACATCATAATTTTTTTGTAAAACTTTATAGTAAAATTTATCAGCAAAATTTTATTAGATTCTGATGAATATTCTAAAAACACTGTCAAATACTGTCACAGTCAGTAAAGCAACAAACACCTTCAATTCAAATCAATAACTTAAATGACTTATGATAGATTGGAAATAGGTTCCAACTTAAGAAAATTGAGTGATGAAATTTTTGAGAATGGAATGTCCTAAACAAGATATAGTCATACTGTAATTCATAATGCAGATGATCAAGTATTATTATCTGAAAATAACTCATGTTAACAAAATATATTAACGATCCTTTATGATTTTAAGTGAAGCATTCACACGTGAAAAATGAGATAGTTATAGGATATTTGTTTATTTCTTCAATAAGATTCAATCTGGAACTAAGTCATTTCTTTTGATATTTGTTTCAGAATTTGATGAAGTTGTTATGGAGGCCAGATCTTGAACCAATATAATATTGTAATTTATTTAGTATTCATCTGAGAAGAAGATATCATAACTTTTAATTTATTTGTTATTTATTTGTGGCCGTATTGCCAAGCCTCAGTTTAAATATTTGTCAATAAATTCAGGCTTTGTTTTATGATAGTTTTTATTTTACCAGATTATCTATCCTTGAAATGCCATGGTAAGTCACTGTTCTGTGTTGACTTTGAACTTGTATCTAAATAGTGTTTCCTTATCATATCTAACCATCGGGAACATGAACGGTCCACCCCTGAGAATTGCCCATGGTGCCTGACTGACTACCTAGGGCAACTTTTCGATATGATATGGGACAATACACAGATAATAATTATGGACATGGATGACAATAATAATACAGACCTATACTTACGACAAGACACTCCTTGGCAGCAATACACATTATTTGACATGTTGTGAAATACTTCGACAGAAAAACTCAAGAAAGGGAGACATCATGCTCCTTCATAAATCCATAGCCAGAATATAACTAAAACACTGGCCTATTTAACTCTAGGTCCTATTGCGACTATCGAGCTATGTTAATGCAATGGGACGTTAGTGACCTGCTAATTCCTAAATCAGCTACCAACGCTTGTTGACAACTCATGCAATTCATAAAACAATATTCACTGGCCTTTATCTGAAAATTAAGATATTCTTAGCATAATGGTCCAAAGCTCCACATACCCTGTATGTTATCTCTACCCATCGTAGGACAACAGCTATCCAAAATTATTTCTACTTCAATTATACTGCCTCTGTAAAATTACCTAAATTACCTAAAAAACGTCAATTTACCACAACAAAACACATTTGGAAACAATCCCAGCCTGTGCTTGTAAAAACATAGATTTACACATAAATTCCCTAACAAATTCAACAATGGAATATAATTATTACCTTACAATGATCCTGAGTATGGCACTGAGGGCTTACACTATCTCTGCAGTACCTCGACATCCTCATCATGGACATTTTACACTCAAATTATTATAAATGTGAGGATATGTTAAAACTTATAATATAACATTATTTATTACAATCTGAGGTCAAAATTTGATCCCATCTGTTAGCAATGCACAGTAATTACTATCGGTTTACATGAAGAAATAATTAAAATAAAAACCTATATGAGATGACACACATTCATTTACACTGTTGCACTTTCTGAAATATAACACTAAATAGAGGATTCACAAATATGTCCACACAAAAATTATTCTCTGATAACATAGCAGCACCTACTGAAATAATACCGGACACAAATTATCAACACACAATATTTACATCTGGGATAGTCAGACCCCTAGTAAAGCATCGTACTGGGTCCATCAACAAGAAAATATACAGAAAAAACATCATCCCTCCCTCCCACACCTACTGTCCTTAGATAACATGTTCAAGAAATTCTACATTTGACCATTACTTGCTGGTATTCCAACAGTGACTTAATTGCCCTATATTCATTTCATTACATTAATTTGAAAATATTATAATTAAAAATAAATGGCAATGACAAAATATCTGGTATAAAGGAAAAGACCCCCTTGGTCTATAAAATTATAAGAAAACATTGCAACCCTCAAAGTGGTGGCTCTCTCAACATATTTATAAGGTTGTGTATTGCTATGACTTTATTATTACTAGTGTTCCCCTAGATGGTTAAAGATGCTTTTCAAAAATAAATGGAGTATGCATCCTCCAGCTCCTCAACTTGACACTGGACATAAGGGATGACATTCATTTACTCCTCCATGGAGCTGATATTCAGGGAAACAGTCATCAGTAGTTCATCCTGTTTCCCACAATGCATGATGAAGTGATTGTCTGTTTACCATCATGAAATAAGTATGCATCTTCTTTGACAATTAAGAATAAGCATGCTTCAAACACTAAGTAATGAATTTCAAGTGTAAGTCTAAAATCAACTGTCGGAACGAAACTCTGAATTGTATGTCAGAACAGAAATCTGAATAAGACTGTGTGAATGTTATGGTCTCTTATTGAAGATTCTTTCAGGAACTGAAACTTACTGCCATCAAAAGGAAAAAAGGAGTAATGTTCCTTCCTCACTGAAAGAAAGGCAACACCTGGAAAAGCAATATGAAAGCAATATCATGTGGGCAATGGACGGAAGCAATTAAAATGAATTGCAATGTCATCACTGTTCAAACTCTTCCTGGAAGGAGCCTTAATATATACCGTTGCAGAAGATGTGATGAGTTTAAAACCCTTCACCATATATTAGGGTTCTGTCCCAAAGAAGAGCTAATGAGAATCAAGTGCCACAATGCTGTGCATTCTACGATAGCTGGAAGCCCTTTGTAGACATCATTATCTCAAAGTCTACAAAGAAATCAGATGTCTCTCCCAAGATGGATCAACACGCTCAGCTGACATGATAGTGATCGACTGAACTAAAGGAGCAGATATAGTGATCGATCTGACCATGAGATTTGGGAGCAATGAACACCAGCCAAAAATCATCTGTGATGAGAAAAAGGCCATCTATGACCCATGCTGTGAGAATCTTACAACAAGATACAAAAATGGGAAGTGGTTAGTCTGATAATAAGCACCAGAAGGACTATATCTAAAGAAACTCTGGACTTCTGAACACCTGAATCCACCATCCAGGCTGTAGCAGACTCAGAACTAAAACATTTTTTCACTATCAGACATCACCTGCATTCCACAACATGAGTGTGAGAATGCTTGTAGTTTCAATAAAGTAAAGGACAGGAGATCTGACAGAACCTTCTTGCAAAAAAAAATAAATAAATAAATAAAATAAAATAGTAATGAAACATAGCAAAGACATAAAATTCCTTATCATAGATATTGTTCTGTGTAACTAATGGAGTGTGGCCTTCGAAGAATTGACACCATATAGGCGACCTGTGCATCTATGAGGATGGGGCCTTACTTAATAATGACTTCTAATGATGATGACAGCATATACACCTATCCCGGAGCCATCAGATTAAACCAATAAAGGTTAAAAATCCTCTTAAGGTCTACAGGTCACAATACATATCATTATTACAGAATATCTTATATGAACTAAGACTGAACGCACAGTGTTTGTACTCTGCACTGCAGCTGCCTCAGCCAAACTCATGTCATGCATGGCCACCTTGCCTGAAACATCTATACAACCTTATATGAAATCTCACCTTATAAAAGGTACTGGAATGTTATCCTTCCAGAGTTATACAGACATTGTATCTGGTAACCACATTCTGGCTGCTAGGAGTGAGTTCTGCCACTGTAATGTTTCCGATTTCATTTGTAAAAATTTTCATTCAGTTCCTCCAATGCGTGAGGATTTGTTCGATACACTTTCTCTTTCAGTTTACCCCACAAGTAAAAATCACACATCGTTAGATCTGGAGAACGAGGGGGAAATAGACCAGCACTGATCACTCTGTCTGCAAATACTTCTGAGATTGAAAGAAGGTAATCTTCTACTCTTTGAACAGGGGCTGAATCTTGCCCACACAATTTTTTTTCTTCTGCTAACTGATGGAAGAATGGCATCAAAATGTCATCTTTGTACCTTTCTGCATTTACTGTCATCTCAAAAAAAAAAAAGGCTCAATTATTCATCTTGCACTAACAGCACACCAAACACCAATCTTCCTATCATAATGAGGGGCTGACTAAAGGCAATTAGGATTTTCTGCACACCAATAGTGAGAGTTATGACTTCACATGACCATTCAGATGAAACCAGAACTTTTACATACAAAAATACTGGTTGCAATGATAACTGTCTCTCTATCTAAACAGTCGAGTTTCAGACTGGCGACTGATGCTTGCCAAATTGAACACGTGTAGGCTGCTTGCAAGGTCAAGAAGTACGTACGTGTGCACCTCCCATACTGCAGATTACATATCGGAGAGTAAAAACGCTGTTTCGATGGTCTTAGTTTATATGAGAGACCCTATATATTATACATTAAATAACCTGATGTCTAAATATTATCAAACTTAATTTACAATATATATATAGTTATATAATTCTTTACTGTAAATAACCATCAGCATCCAAAATGTACAGGTTGTCAACAATGGACAAAGCATGCAAATAAATATTTTATTTCAAAAGAATGTAGAAAACTGTTACATAACTACAAACAATTTAGCAGTATACTTCAAAAACTTAACAAGAATGTTTTAACTCATTGTTGATAATTTAGATAAACTTAATCTTTTGCATTCCTATGTCGAATGGGACTTGACATTAAAATATTATACTTGTGGTCCGATGTCGAGTACCATTCGATATGACAATACCTTGTACTTTCAGCGCTTGTATGATGACTGTGCTGTGTTCCAGCTCTGTAGAGCTATCTAACGGTCTTCAAGAGAGCACCTATCCCTATTTTCTACAGTTTTTGGGAACTATAATGACTTTGTAACCTCTGTTATTCATGAATGTTTGTGAAAGTTTACTGATGATACAGATTGAATGTAAACATGGATTCTACTTCATCTTCGCTCACGGAAGTGGATGTTTTAGAAAAGTTAGTAGACAGTGATTGTGACGTTGATGAATCAATAACTGACTTGCATGATTTAATAGAGAATAAAATTATTGAATGTTAACAGAGTAATAGTGACAATGAAATTAAAGGTAGTGATGCTCCTTGAAATCCATGGCATAAGTGAAGAGCTGGCAATCCCGATTTATGTGTGTTCTTATTCAACAAAACAATTTGTGGATATAAAGCATCAAGTAGAAACAATCCTTCAATGGTAAATATATTTCACATAATGTAATTTATTATATTTTGTGTTACTTTCCTTGCAGTGTTCACTTCCTACAGCTGTTCATAGTGCAGAAATTAATTAGGAGTGAAGCAGGAAGCATACGCTAGGGGTAATGGAGTTCAAAAAGTTAATACTCTTGTTTTGTTATTTTGATCTAAATATGTGAAGTCTACTGACATTGTTTACTATAAATTCCAATCAAGACACACTCTGTTAAATAGCCTTTGATTGCTTATCTCTCTAATTTTAGCTAGGACTAAGTTCCAAGAACTTACGGTAACATGTAGATAAAGAAGTCATCATACTTCTGTGATGAATGGAAAAAAACAAGGGGCATTATGATGATGACTTTGAGGGAATGCTATGTGATGGGGAACGGAATTTAAAATTATTTTGTGATAGTTTGGTTGGCTTGTTTGCAGATCACTGCAAAGAAGGGAAGTAGCAAGGTATTTATGTTGTTCTGTGAATTGTAGCCAACATGGCTGATAGTAGGTTGGTTGAGAAACCAATCAGCATCAGAGCTGAGGACTCAACATACATACATACATACATACATACATACATACATAGAGTCTCTCATATAAACTAAGATTGCACGCACAGTGTTTGTACTCTGCGCTATGGCAGTTGCCTCAACCAAACTTATGTCGCATGTGGCCACCCTGCTTTAAGCATGTATACAATCTTATATGAAATCTTACCCTATAAAAGATGCTGTATCTCATAATCACATTCTGGCTGACACAAGTGAGTTCTGCCACTGTAATGTTTCTGATTTCATTTTCTTTAAGTTTCTCCAATGTGTGAGGATTTGTTCATGGGTTCACTAGGCTAATTGGTGACAGTTCCAATGACAGTTGAAATCATGTTCATCGAATCTATTGCATGACATGTAAACACGTACAACCATCACTTAAGTTTCTTTAATTTGTCTGAAAGGATCTTCTAATTTGCAGATAATATGGGTTGCAACAAGGAAAAACTTCCATCCGAAACAATCTAAATCTTTAAGAACTTAAAAGATAAATAAAACGTTAAATTAAACACACAACAATAATTCTAAAAGTACAAAAAGTTCATAAAATATCAATCAATGTCACAATTAAAAAATTCACAAAATTTCACTTGACACATTAACTGGTAATATAAATCCTAAAATATAATTTTCAAAAAAGTACCAGGGCAATGCATGGAGCAATTTCATATCAAGACACATTATATGACCTATTTACTGTATAATGAATGCTGCGGAGCAGCATGCGTCCTCTAACAGAAACCCCTATTTGTTGTGCTAATTTTGTGAAAGATTTACTCGATGACCATTCAAGATTAGCACCACTGTCTACTAGTGTTTCCTTCAATAAAATTTTTTGTTTGCGTGCAGGTTTTTTATTGAGCACTGAGTCAGTAGTTTCAAATTTATTTACAATTAAGTTGTTGAATTTGTGCTCTTGAAGGTGGCACTCCATCAGGAAACTCATGAACAAATGCATCACATATCCATCAAGCCAACTTGTACTTAAAATAACTTTTACATATGAAAATATGGTGTTGCAATGATAACTGTCTCACCATGTTAACAGCTGAGATTCAGACTGGCGACTGATGCTTGCATGATCGAACATGTGCATGCTACTTGCAAGATCAAGAACTATGCATGCGCCTCCAATACTGCAGCTTACGTATTAGAGAGTGAACACGCCACTTGGACGGTCTTAGTTTATATGAGAAACCCTGTACATACATAACATTGCATTCACTATCTGTCACAAGTTAAACAGTAAATGCCATTCACAAAGGCTGGGTAAATCACTGAAAGAAGTCTTGTAACATTGCACCTGGGTAGTTACATAGCCTTGTGTAAATTGCCAAGGGAAAAAATGAGGCTGTAATGTTATCTGCCAATCTGGTATGCAAATATCCAGCGGTCAGCAAGCAAGTAATACGAGTGCTTGAGAGAGAAATATTGGTAATGTATGACTATGGAACAATACCAGCTGAAGTAAAGTCACCATTCTAATTTATGGAAAAGTACAAAGAGGGCTGGGATGGCTGTTTAAAGGTATGTGTAACAATTTCTGGCAAATTACAAATGTCATATCAATATACAATTTCAGCAGCTAGCAGTGGTTTTCTGACAACTCTGCATGAATGAGATCAGTTAGCGAATGGCCGTGATCATAATTGATGCGTTTGTGGTATCTGCTGTAGTGCTGTACTGAGGAAAATAATACACTAGGGAAGACAGAAATTGCAATACCATGAAGGGGTGTGCCTACAATGCCCTAAGCAAGCAAAGTGGATGGGTGTGCAGCAGTGATGTGATAACACCTTCACGTGCTTCAGTGTGGAAATGTAGACGCAGATCTGTACAAGGTGTGCCAATGCGATTCATTACTGAGACGACACTATGCATCTTTTTAGTTTCCTTAACGTTGCATCGACATAGATAAATCTTCTGGCAACGATGGGATAGGAAAAGGCTAGGAGTGGAAAGGAAGTGACTGAGGCCTTAATTAAAGTACAGCCACAATATTTATCTGATGTGAAAATGGGAAACCATGAAAAACCATCTTCAGGGCTGACAATGGGGTTCGAACCCACTATTTCCCGAATGCAGGCTGATACATCCTTGATTTAATAGTGGGATTTTTTATAGGTATGATAAAGTATTGTATATGTCTTAACTAGTGTTTTAGACATGCTGAAAATCCTTAACCTTACATGTCATAGCAATGCATTCAACGTTCAATACTTGTAAAAAGGAAGTTAATTTCTTACCGTGTGCACAAAGCTCATTAGTCTAGATTAGTTAGATTATTGGGAAGTTTACATTAACATGGCAAGCAAAGGTGGTCTGGGTGCAGAAGTACCTACTTTACGCCACAAAGTAGCATGGAGGCCTCTGCATCCCCTGGGTAAGACATACTACCGTGACAAAACCTTGGGTCTGGACTGGTTAAGTCCGACGGGTGACAAGACCACTGATCTGGAGATACCACAAGTAGTTGGGAAGACAAGGGGATATAACTAATATAAAAATACAGTGACAAAAGTGCTTTCTATGTCTGACAGCATTCAGAATTTTAGCTAATGGAGTAAGAAATTGATCACATTTACCTTTGTGTGTATAATAATTTATAGCTTAATTGTTATTGTTAACCATTTTGTTGAAAAATTTTTTAACCTAAAAATCATGATAAGGGTGACAGGAATGCATTCTATATGTTTGACAGTGTTGAGAATTTTAATTAATAAACTATGAAATTGGTTATATTTAGTTGGGTGTGTGTAAAAATTCATATGCCTCATTGTCAATGTGTCAGCCATATTGGTCTAGAACTCTTTACTGTGCAGCAGTTGGTTATAACATCTTGTTGTGTTCAGTTCTTGGAGTGACATAACACTGTACAAATTGGCAGTGACTATTGGGCCAGCCATAATTATTGATGGTGAGGGTTTAAAAAAATTGAAATTTTATAACTGGCATTCCATTCCTTGATTCTAACCAAATTTGGGGCAGTAAATCTGCTTAGGTGGGGCTCCAGTAGCACAGACCTTACCTCACGACACTTGGCTGCTCTAACTTTAAGACACACTCCCTAAGACTTTTGACGCCTGGTACCAGTGATCTTGGACTTTCTGGAATTTTAACAAGCCACTCTATCCCGGTTGAATCCAGTTCTGATAACTCTCAAGCCATTCATTGTCCATAGTGTGACATTTTGCAAAAGATAGAATTCTTATCTGCACCACCATTTTACTTAAATGTTCACCATTTGATTTATTTTAGGTGTATACTTGTAAAACTCACAAGGACAGTTCCACAGATGA
The DNA here is from genome assembly GCF_040414725.1 of Anabrus simplex. NCBI lineage: Eukaryota > Metazoa > Arthropoda > Insecta > Orthoptera > Tettigoniidae > Anabrus > Anabrus simplex. The sequence continues at coordinate 242,626,410 of NC_090271.1, forward strand.
ACAAATTAATAGAAATGTGGCATCGTGATTTTAGTTCCTCAAGGTGGTGGCACTGTTAAAATAATAATGTTATTGGTCTTTATATCCCACTAACTGCTTTACAAATCAAACATATTTATAAATACTTTTTATTTGTAAAGTGATAACCATCAATACAGAATGAGATTTATAACTTGCAATCCCACTAACTGCTTTTATGGTTTTTGGAGACACCATGGTATTGAAATTTTGTTCTGGTGGAGTTCTTTTATATGCTGGTAAATCTACCAACACGTGACTGAGCACTTTCAAATACCACCAGACTGAGCCAAGATTGACTCTGCCAACTTAGGCACACAAAGCCAGCACCTTACCTGTCTGAGCCACTCAATCCAGCAATGGCCATATTGCATCAGCTGATAATATCATACCAAGGTCAAATTCTTGTTTCTAGGTACATTAGTCCTTCCTTTTTATAATGCAATTTTGAACACTGCTTTCATACATGATGTCAAAAAAATTTGACTCAAAATCTTTCAGGTTTTTTAATTGCTCACTGGTACTAGTAGAGTTCTGAAAGTATGGATATATTCTATGTTTAAAAAAAAGGCATTTCAACAAATTCAGTACAAGACTGGTCTACAAAGTTGTGGGTAACTAAAACAAAAGAAATACAAAAATCTTGCTGATCATCTTGACCAATGAATGTCTTTTCAAGCAACAAAAGTTATTATTGGGCCCAATACCAGTAGTACATACCCACTTTTATCCAAAGACAGAACTCCTCAGAGACAAATATTCTATGGATGCCAATGGGAAGAAATCATTTCAGGACATTGCTTTTAAGAATGCTTAACATATTGGAGACAAACCCGAATGTGTATCAGGATGGAGTAAAATGACCATGCCCAATACTGACTGGGGCCCACATGTTTATTTACACTGCGAAAACTACTTAAGTGTGATAGTGGACAGACCATTCCGTAGAACTCCAACAACAGCTATACCAGGCACTGCTGCTCTCTGTTGTTTTCTCAAACCTACAGCAGCTTATTTATGCAAATGTTTGTTTCTAAACTCTACGCTTTAAGCTGTTCAAAGCCCACGTTTTCACTGTTTTGTTTACATCGTTCAAAGTTTTAGTCTGTAACTTATGAATTGTTTCTGCTATCATGAATGGATCATAGAATGAATCTTTGAATTAGGTAAATGATTCAGATTAAATTTTTCGTCATTTCCTTTTTGCCAAGTTATATTCTTAGAAAATATGTAAAGTGAAAATGTATTCAATGTAATCTGTAAAATGGACACTTTTATTAATTCTTTAATAATATAAACTGCGTTACAAATGCAACTTAGCAATTAATTTCAACAGTTTTAAAACCTTCAAACCTTCCCCACTGCCAAATTAAAGGCATGGTTTTAAACACATTAGATTTGAGAAAACTTTGTTAATCTCCAAAAGTTTATTAAAGAACTGCATCTCAACACATATTCTGAAAATCCTGTTTATCTTAATGCAAAGTGTAACTGAAACAATCTTAAATGCACATTAATATTTTAAAGTGTTTCTGCTAACAATAAGACTTGTAACGGACTCGTCACATCATCGGCCTCTACTTCTACGAAATTCGCCATGCACATAACCCTTATCTTTCTATTGCTCATATGGACTCACTTTCATTATGATAACACACCATATTTTACTCTGCAACTGGGACTCAAATACCTCATCGAAAATATTTATTGAAAATCACATACTCTGTATGGACTTCAGCTCTATCCATCTTCACTATCTGCTGTCAACTGACTACCTTCTTGCCTGCCGACATCACACGATACTGTTTTGTTTGCTGCGCATGCTCCTGTAATATCTGGAATATTCCCGATGTATTTCTCCTGAATTATTTCCCCTCTATTCTAGCATATATAAACTAGGCTTTTCTCCGTATTAATCGAGATGGACCTTAGCCTGTGTGGCGGGTGGAACACTAAACGTCGTCTCCATCATTAGGGACCTGTGCACGAGTGCCTTTTCTGTGCCAGCACCACGAACATTGAGATGAGTTATGACAAACTTTTCAATTCTTTCCTGTAAATTTGGAACTTCAGAAGGAACAACTTTTCCTTTGGAATAAATTGGGAGCATGACATTTCCTAACTAAGTTTCTACCTTCTTTCAATCTAAGTATTGTTTCTAGTCATGAACTCAGGTGCAACTCTCTCTCGAGCTGTGCATGTTCTATATCTTGTGCTTTGCAAGTCCTATACATGCCTAAGCGTGAACAGTGCTTCAGAATCATGTTTATAATTGTGTATGTTTGAATGAGACTGTCTTGAAACAGCTCCCTTAGATAATCATGATTTCGGCCTGGTTGATGATCTTACTTAATATGAGCTTATGCTGTCACTGACTGGTAACTGATGCAGTTCCAATTTATGTATGGACTTCACTTCGGAGGACTTTGTATTGTATCCTGAGTGTGTAATAATGTAATTTTTTTTGTATTTCTTACTACTCTTATTAACTTCTCAATAGGTAGGCATGTTTTTCCTTTTTCCTGCTTCTTCCTTTCCTTTCTTGCTTCTTTCTTCCTTACTTTCTTTCTTTCTTGTAGATTTTATATCTTGTATCATGTTGCGAATTTTAAGGTTAATGGTTGGGAAAGTGCCATATTTGTATAGTTTCCTGGTCTTTTGTGAAAATGTGTAGAGAGTTTGATTTGTTTCAATACATTTGTCTTCAAAATTGATTATGCTTTTCTCTGGTTATCTAGTCTTCACCTATCATGTTCCTAACTTGACTTGACCCTCTCTGTTATTCTTTGCTCATATGCAAAGTTTCCACTGCACTATTTCGTTTGTTGGGCGAGAATGCAATCTATCTTGGTACTTTGAAACTACCATTAATACCACGGCCTCTATTCATCCTTCTGACATAATGGGATGATGCAAATTCTATGAACATACTCATCTTGAAACCTCTCTGTGCTATGAATTATAAGGGGCCTTGTATTATTATTATTATTATTATTATTATTATTATTATTATTATTATTTGTATCACCATTACACACTGTAATAAAATTAATAAGCAAGACTATCTTGGGACAAAACAATAAACATTCAGTAATTCTTTAAGTTAAGGGGTTGCTTGGAAAAATGTCTGAAAACTGACTTTTGGAACAGATGGAAAGAGGAATACAAGTATTTTTGGAATTCTTGAAAATTCTGGAACTGTACCAAAATACTATCATCAACAGTTCTACATCATAATTATGCTATGTGAACGAAACATACAATAACATGAAAGAAAAGTATTAAGAGCAAGTAAGCCTTGAAATTTAACTCCGGAAGAGACGGTGAACGATTAAAGTATGTGGTGTGTGTGAGCGACTAAAGCAGGTGAAATCAACCTTGATGATAGGAAGTCCAAGTTATGGCGCACGATATTCTATTTCATTATGACCGTTAGAAAGCAGGAAGTCAAGGAGTTTGAGGTTAGTGAGTTTCAAGTATGGATTCCTTATGAAGAATGCAATCTTACACCTTCCTCTGGTTTTTATGATAGGAAACATTTGATAAGATAAAGTGAATATACATAAGGATTATCAAAATTGGAAAAACCAGCTTAATTTAGCCTACAGTATATAGTACAAGAAGAAAAAAGTACTCACTGATTTGCATCGGTACAGACTTCTCCATCGTCAATTTCTTCCTTTGATTCCTGGAACAAGGACATTTGATATTAAGATCTTCCTACACTGAAAAACAACACTTACCCCTATGGACTGAGCAGAGACTATATATACCAATGATATCCCCTGTCAAGAGCAACTAAATGGAGATCCTTCAGAGCTTCTCAACTTGGGAGGACCACAGAGTCCCTAGCAGACTCTGGTATTGGTTCCATGTATCTATGCCAGCTCCTCACTTTCATCTTTCCTATCTGACCTCTCTTGCTGATCACAGTGGTATTAAGTCCATAAAACCAAAGGAGTTTTTCATTCTCATGCCCTTAGTGGTTATACAATTTCTTTTACCAATATCATCATTCTATGAAGATTTGAAACATTTATATTTTTTCTCTGATTAATGTTGTCTGGTTATATATGTTGAAACAGGAACCGCCCGCGACTGAATTGGCGACCGCATGGTCTGTTTCATCCTTTCAAATTGTGCGCATTGTGGGCTACGATGCAACGCTTCTGGCGAGTGAGCTTGTGGCAGCCTGCTAAGACACGATTACGATGTCATGAAACGTATGGCCCACACGACAGAGAGAACGATCTGGAAGCTTTTTTTATATCTCCGCTTTCAGATAAATGGAGATCCTTCACAGCTTCTCAACTTGGAAGGACCACAGAGTCCCTAGCAGACTCTGGTATTGGTTCCATGTATCTATGCCAGGTCCTCGTTGACTAACGGACAACGGGACAATGTAGCTTACAATAACAGATAGCTGATGTCCGAATTTCATGGCGATAACTATGTTATTTAAGGAGATATCACAACGTCAATATATCAAGTAATTTCAACAACATGCATGGCTCAGGGTCAAGCCCGGGTATATAACCCTTTCCACCCTGAGATATTTTCTTTGAAATTTGAATTTTTTCTTACTTCATTGTACATAATTTTGAGCCTACGTTTCAGGAAAAATAGTAAAAATATTTTTTCTTTACCATTCTCGTGGAAAACCACCCACGCGATCGTGCTAGTTAGGGTTTATTTGAGCACATTTCTTTGCTGAATGACATGTTGAGAACATGAAATTCTGTAAGTAGATGATTTTATTTGCTGTGAATCAAATATATGAAGTAAAATAGGTCATAAAACATCAATATAAGACTTATATAAACAGAATATTCTTTGGAAAGTATCCTTTGCTTTGATGACGGTTGGGGACTTGGTGATTGACGTGTAGGTAAATGATTAAAGAATGATTATCAGTAGAATCATTATCTCCTGTGTGTTCTTCCTCTTCATCAATATTGCCACCGTGATGACAATCATCAGAATCATTGCCTACATGTGAAGATATAGGTTCAAGTACCCACTCATCATCATCACCATCTTCAATGAGTAAGTCCTCACAATCAGATGCATAGGTTAACCTCGCTATTTCTTTTCATCTGATATCCCTAAAATTCGTATAAATACATGTATTTTATATTCATACAAATATACTAATGCTTAATTAGAGAAATCTCCCCAGAATACTAATGATCACTTTTGAGGTTAGAAACACACCAATACCTCAAATTAAACCCTAACCCGCAACATCGTGCTAGTTACAGATTGACAGAGTATTATAACCACTAGGTTAAAAAAGTAGCATTGTTAAGGATATGCATACCTTCTATGATGATTCTAGAATGTTTTAAAAAGATACACAATGAAATCAATATGTAAGAGATTATAAAAAGGGACAATTTAACTTGAGGCCGCATGGTATGTTTTGTTTCTTCTTAAGACGTCGTCTCCAAATGGAGGTAGACAATCCACATGGCTAGCTCTGATCTTGACGTTGCAGCTATGCCATGTGGATTTATTGGAATATCTCTCAGGATCTTTAATGCAATGGTTTCCCGTTGCCTTCTGCATCCTAATGCCATTGACCAAACTGGTTCCTCCGCCTTTGGGAACAATTTCTTGTCCCCAGGACAACAGAGTGACCTTACCCATACCCGATCATCCACTCTCAAAGAGACTGTTAGCATTTGGTATGGGGGATCTCCTTATACCGGGAGATAATCGGTCCCTTCATTCGTTGCCCCCTCTCTACCGCGGGGTGGTGAATGTCAGGATTTCACCATCACTGAAACAAGGACCAAAAGGCATTTCCTTATTTCTCTGCTTCTTTAGAGAGGAAAAATGTGGAACGCTTCATGATTTTGCATGTCATCCTTGCGCAGGGGCCATGCTAATCTTCTCTGTATCGCTCCAATTATAGTATATGCAGGAGTCTAGTGTCAGGCCTAAGACGAAACGCTGGTTAATAGAGCAAACGCCTGAAAAGCCTTACATCTGATATGTTTCTGACATGCTCTATTGGTGAAAAATATCTAATTCCCTGCATGGGAATTTAGAATTTTCCATTAGTAAAGTTCAACTTCATGTGCGAGTGTCGAGTCCAAACGTCAAACTAAGTACCCGCGAGGTACAGCCGAGAACTCTAATGAAATGGCGTGTGGCTTTTAGTGCCGGGAGTGTCCGAGGACAAGTTTGGCTCGCCAGATGCAGGTCTTTTGATTTGACGCCTGTAGGTGACCTGTGCATCATGATGATGATGAAGACGACACATACACCCAGGCCCCGTGCCAGCGAAATTAACCAATTATGGTTAAAATTACTGACCCTGCCAGGAATCGAACCCGCAACCCCTGTGACCAAAGGCCAACACGCTAACCATTTAGCCATGGAGCCAGACACTCTGACAGCGGTATAAATCCTGCATTCTAAGTTTTTCCAAATACTTAAACATTTTGCGTGACTTATAATATACAAGTGTTAGACATCGGACGTGTTAGTACCATGTATGATAGAACTGTTGATTAACTTAAAAATTAATATGATGAGTCTACATGTTAACTTCTACGAGTAAATTAACCAGTTAGGACTTGGTTTGTGGAAACTACATGCCTAATAATTCATGGTTAGAAGGAAAGACAGTGCCATTAACTATTTAATATTTCATGGTGATAGAGTGATAGTAGACTGTTTCTCAAAGCATCGGGAACATAGACTGAATCCTACACGAAGATCACAAGTGAAGTTGAGTGAATAGACTTTATTTCAATTTCCTTGAACTGCTTTAACCTGACAAACAGAACTAAGTGAAGTCAGGGTACCGTGAAGGTTCCATTATCTTAGCATACACTTCGTTTAAAACTTATTGAATTGCATTAAACTGGCAAGTGGAACTTAGAAAATTCAGTGTCTTATAACAAGTCAACCATCTTATTAGCGAACTTAGAGCAAATTACTGCGCATATTAGACGTGCTACTTGGAACGAACAGTGAAATATCACTCGAAGCGGTGCGTGTAAACCAACACCGCATGCATACTCCGTTACCTTCACCTACAACAATCCAAACATTCACCAGGTCTTGAACCCAATAAAAAAACAAAAATACCAGTATAGCTTTTAGGACAACAAACACTAACCAAAAATTATTTTTTTAATCTCAACACAGTCAATTCAAGCAAAAACATTTACTCAGGCTCGGGCATATACAGGTTCACCTGCACGCAATAAAAAGTCTCTTATATTGATCAAACAGGCTGGAGTTTTCAAACTAGGTACTTAGAACACTATGTATAATGCCAATAAGCACAATAAATTTTCAGCTATGAGCTCAAATATGAAAGAAAGGACAGCTGAACGGCTACTTAAGAAGCCTGTTGTCTTATCTTAAAATACGAAATTAACATCAGCTTTACTTTTTCTTATCCTCCAATAGCAGTATTCAACGAAACACATTACTATTTCATTATAAAGATTGAGCTGTTTATTGCTCTACCCTCAACAGATTTTGGGCGTACTGACTCAGCGCTCCGGAGAGTGTAATCTTGTGAACTTGTGACATGCAGCTTGATACTACAATTTTAACCAAGGACATTCTAATAATTTTATGTTAGACAAACACCTACATCGATATCCACTTTTTATGATTTGTAAGAACAATCAGGATCCTGATTATTCACTTTACAGGTTTGAGTTTGAGGCTGATGATGCCCTTAATGTGGGCGAAACATGTCCCTTGTAACTTTTTATGATAAGATTCAATTCTTAATTTACTAAATCTCTTTGTATTGAATAGGTGAATATTAAAAATAGCACTAGTAACATACTTTGTATTTACGTACATTTTAATACCTAACATGAGAATTATAATGTGTAAGTGTTATGTTCCGAGTTGTCAGTGGAGAGATGGCGTGGAATGACGACAGTGGACGAATAAGTTTGAGTGGTGTCTTTAAAAGTAGGAAAGATCACAATATGAAGATAAAGTTGGAATTCAAGAGGAAAAATTGGGGCAAATATTCATTAATAGGAAGGGGAGTTAGGGATTGGAATAACTTATCATGTGAGATGTTCAATAAATTTCCAATTTCTTTGTAATCATTTAAGAAAAGGCTAGGAAAACAACAGATAGGGAATCTGTCACCTGGGTGACTGCCCTGAATGCAGATCGGTAGTGATTGATTGACTGATTGATTGATTGATTGATTGATTGATTGATTGAATGACATTCCTTCTGAAATACTGTAATGGCTGATCCTGCCTCCAATTTGCTCTCCCCACCCTTGTCATAAAATAAGGCCAGAACCAGGAGAAGGATTATGAGAACCCAGCTGCAGACATCATTTAACTAAGGTTAGGTTGAAAAAAGAATTCCATTTTCCAATACTTATTTGTTTTTTACTGCTAGTCTATGTAATTATAAACATACTCCAGCTCAAAACCTAATTATTTAAAAAAATACATATTTCATTCATAATGAAGAACATCTTCACCTAAAAAAGGGTACAAAACTAGGTACAAACGAAATAAAAACACATAAAAACACTTATGATGATGGTGATAATGCTGAGGAAAAAATGTTCTTTCATGCTGAGGCAAAACAAATAAATCTGTATGTAAGGGATCTTCTTTCTTGAAAATACTGAAGAAAAATGTACTTTACATATCTTGAGGATAAACTCTAACAAAATCAATCAAGTTCAATTTTACTACATTTTACTACATTGCCAATCAAAATGTGTAACATCTAGGAGAAGTTCAGTTTCTGAAATGTATTCTTCTGTGGTCATTTGACTGTCAGTACTGTAGTACCACCTTTGATATTTCCTGGACATAACAAGTGACAGAAACCTTCCGATCGGCCTGAGGACATGTGACAACCTCTCTTTATATTGTGTTGTTTTTCTGGTGTCCCCATGGATTTTCTAGATGGCAAAATTAGAATGTTCATATTCTGACTGCACAGTGAAGGTACTAGAACCTCATCATCATTCTTTCCTCATATCCAGCTCCAGAGATGTCGGGGCATTTATTGCACTAATACACCTTCCTCTCTCCTTCAACCATTCCTCTTCCATAATTCTTTTTCTAGTCCAGGTTTCTTCTTCTTGCACTCCTATTTATTGAATCGATCCACCTTGTTCTAGTCTCCCTATCACTCTCCTGCTCAAACTTCATTACCATAATTTATTTTGGAATTTGATTTTACAACTGAGTTTACGTCGCACCAACACAGGTCTTATGGTGATGGGATAGGAAAGGGCTGGGAATTGGAAGCGGCCATGGCCTTACTTTGGGTACAACCCCAGCATTTACTTGGTGTGAAAAAGGGAAACCACAGAAAACCATCTCCAGGGCTGCCAACATTGAGGTTCAAACCTACTATCTCCCAAATGGGCTTTCCATTGTTGGATGCGCTAGCGAGTGGTTGACTGTTCCAAGAGCTCTGTGTTATCTCAGTGATAAAGTAGTTAATAATTGTAGAAATTTACCAAATTTTGTGTGTGTGTGATAATTTAGCTCCACAAATAATTGTGTTTTGTGTTTATTTGTAGTAATCTGCAATTAGTGGCATTTATTTACAGTTTTCACACTGAGTAGTTCTGTAGGCATTTGCTAGATTACAACCGGTAATTTAGGTCTGTGTGAAAGAAGAAATATATCTTTCTTTTTAATAGTATTATTAAAATATCAATAGGTTTGTTGATAAAATACAGTACTTACAAAGACGGGATATTAAAAAGAGTCGTAACTTCGGCAGCGGTTATATCTATTAGTGTAGGCATTTGACAGGGTATTTCAAATAGCAGTTCAACGGTCCCACCTATCACGAAGGTAATAACTTCTTTTAATAACACGATACTGTTGTAAATTTTGTTTAAAGAAAGGATTTCAACAGAATAGACAGTATTTCACTGGTGAAATAGTTAACAGTCGTAATTTTTATTGATTATTGTCGCTCTTCTTATTCAAATATTGGCATTGTTGGCTACAGTCTGTGAACAAAGGGTGTAGTGTATCAAGAAAATATAAATAAAAATCAGCTGATTCTTGTATTCCGATCATTTATAGTTCTGAGTAGGCAGTTGAAGTATCCGTAATTTATATTTCACACCCTTGACATTTCAGTATTTATGAGCGGTTAGCTAATAATCAAGTTCCTACATTCCAATAATTGCAATTCAAGTCAAGTTCAAGTTTAGACAGAAATACTTTTGAGAAAATATTGTAAACAATCTCATATTTTTCAACATTTAAGGACACTATTATTCTCCATCCCGTGGAGTAAGGAAAATAATAGTAATCTACCATCGGTAAAGATTACATAACCAATTTCAGTTGAGAATTGTAGTGTAGGTACAGTATATTAGATAGTATCTTGCCTGTTATATTCGTGTGCAAACGGCAGGTTTCATTTCTGTTACAGCATAGTAGGACAAAGTAGTACTAATATTAATCTGTATAAGTGTTTAACTTTGTTGGTAATCTTTGAGTACCTATCGGTAGTTCTTGTGAATATCTAAATTTAGGCCTAATTGGAATTTTCATTTCTATTTGTGCTTAGTAAGAAGCTAGGATTCGTCTGAATGTAGTTTTAACATTATTGTAGTGTAGTATAGTAACTTATTAGAAATTAGAGTGCCTATTCTATAATTTTGAGTAGTTTTGAGAATTTCGAACTTTAATGCTAATTTTCTTTTCTGTTTTTGCTTGGTAATAACCTGTTGTAATTAGAATACGTCTGAACGTAGTTTAAAATTATTGTAGTGTATTGTAGTATCTGTACATAGTCTGAACGTAGTTTAAAATTATTGTAGTGTATTATAGCATCTTATTAGAAAGTACTGGTAGTGTGTTTATTCTATTAGTGTGAAATATTTGTATAGTATAGTACCGTTTCTGTGGTACCGGTATCTGTAGTAACTCTCTTACAAAAATTCTGTTGTTGTAATTAGGGTAGACTTAACTGCAGTTAAGAATTGTGTAACTCTTGTGTATTATTCTCTGTTTCCAGTATTTAACAGCAATTTTCATCGTGTTAGCGTGTTGTAGGAATAAAAATAGTACAATTAAGAAGTATTGTAGTGTAGTAGTAGCCTATATTAAATAACTTACTATCGTTTGTTCTTTGTGAACTAACCTAGACAATATTTCTTTCCTTTCATTTTTATTTTGCACAGAATAAGTTATCTTATTTTTCCATTTCTTATTTAGTAAAAATGGCTAAGCAGTGCGAGTGTAGGAACTGTGGGTGTGGCCAGGCATTAAGAAGTATGAGGGAGGAGTTGGAGAGCTTGAGGGAGATAATTAGGATACTCTCAGAGGACAGGAAGGAAAGAAGGCCTCCAAACAATGTACAGGATACAGTAGGTGTAATAGAGGGATTGGAAGGAAATGGGGGAATTGTGGAAGACAGGTGGTCTAATGTTTTAAGGGGAAGGAGATTGCAGGCTAAGGGCTCCATTCAGGATCAAAATTCAGGACAGGTGTCTGAGAAATCAGTACGAGTCACTGCAGGTAGAACAACTGAGGGAAGATGAGGAACAGGGAACTGTTACCGAGAAGTTTGGAAGTAGGAGAAAGGGAAGAGATAGGAAAGGGAAATGTGGAGTACTGGATAGGAAAAGACAGGTGGAACAGGTCATGGGATGGAGAAAAGGGAGGAGGAAGTAGCTTCTGCTGCTGTCCAGAAAGATAGGACTGACCAGGAGGGGAGGGGATCAAATGAGGTGGGTAGGGTTGAGGCTCTGGTCATGGGGGATTCTACAGTTAGACATGTCGGGAAAGTGTGTGGAGGAAAGGGTACCAGGGTAGAGTATTATCCAGGACTTAGGTTGAGGCAGATGTTGAGGAAAGTAGAAGAGAAGGAGGAGAGAAAGGAGGAGGTGGTAGTGTTTCATGTTGGTACTAACAACGTAAGGCAAACAGGTATAAGTACCAACATAGTTGGGGATGTGTGGGATCTGGTAAATGCAGCACGGGTGAATTTTAAGGAAGCGGAGATTGTTATCAGTGGAATACTGTGTAGGAGGGATACTGACTGGAAGGTGATTGGGGATTTAAATGAGACTATGGAGTGGGTATGTGGGAAACTGGGAGTGAAATTTCTAGATCGTAATGGGTGGGTGGGAGATAGGGATCTCCGCTCTGATGGCCTTCACTTAAACCGCAGTGGTACATATAAGTTAGGAAATTTGTTTACAAGGGTTATAGGGAGGTACATTCAGGGAAACAGGGTGCGCTAGGGAGCGATGTTAAGGGAACAGGGAACTGGAAATCAAGTAGGGATGACATAAAACTGTTAGTGCTCAACTGTAGAAGTATTGTAAAGAAAGGAATCGAATTAAGTAATTTAATAGATACATACTCACCAGATATTTTAATAGGAGTTGAATGATGGCTGACAAATGGTATAATGGATGCAGTAATATTCTCGCGGAACTCTAGTGTGTATCGTAGAGATGGGATAGGAATGGTAGGAGGGGGAGTATTAATTCTGGTGAAAGAAGAACTTGTAAGCTACGAAAAAGTTAAATACGACAAACATGAAATTCTAGGTGTAAGGCTCATCTCTAAAGATAATAGGCAACTTGATGTCTTTGGAGTTTACAGACCGGAAAAGGGCAGCGCTGATGATGATTCAGAATTATTCGATAAGAAAAAAAGCTATGTGGGAAACGATATGGAAAGGAACGTGATAGTAGCAGGTGATCTCAATTTACGAAGTGCCAATTGGGAAGATAATGCGAATGAACAGGAAGCATGACCAACAAATGGCAAATCAGTTAATATGGGAAGGACAGCTGATTCAGAAAGTGATGGAACCAACTAGAGGGAAGAATATTCTGGATGTGGTGCTGGTAAAACACGATGAGCTCTATAGAGAAACCGAAGTAATAGATGGTATTAGTGATCAAGAAGCTGTTTTTGTGGTAATTAAAAATAAATGTGAAAGAAAGGAAGAGATTAAAATTAGGACTGTTAGGCAGTACCATATGGCAGGTAAAACAGGCATAAGGGAGTTTTTAATAACTATGATCGGTGGAAAACGGTAAATAAAAATGTAAACAGATTCTGGGATGGGTTTAAGGCAATTGTTGAGGAATGTGAAAATAGGTTTGTACCTACAAAGGTGGTAAGGAATGGTAAAGATCCACTATATTATAACAGGGAAATAAAGAGACTAAGAAGGAGGTGCAGGTTGGAAAGAAATAGAGTTAGAAATGGCTGTGGAAGTAAGGAGAAATTGAAGGAACTTACTAGGAAATTGAATCTAGCAAAGAAGTCAACTAAGGATAACATGATGGCAAGCATAATTGGTGGCCATAATTTTAGTGAAAAATGGAAGAGTATATATAGGTACTTTAAGGCAGAAACAGGTTCCAAGGACATTCTAGGAATAATTAATGAACAAGGGGAGCGTGTATGCGAGGATCTTCAAAAGGCAGAAGTATTCAGACAGCAGTATGTAAAGATTATTGGTTACAAGGATAATGTCCAGATAGAGGAGGTGACTAATACTAAAGAAGTATTCAAATTTACCTATGACAGCAATGACATTTACAGTAAGATACAAAAGTTGAAAACTAGAAAAGCAGCTGGAATTGATAAGGTTTCGGGGGATATACTAAAGACAATGGGTTGGGATATAGTACCATATCTGAAGTACTTGTTTGATTTTTGTTTGCATGAAGGAACTTTACCAAATGAATGGAGAGTTGCAATAGTAGCCCCTGTATATAAAGGAAAGGGTGATAGACATAAAGCTGAAAATTACAGGCCAGTCAGTTTAACATGCGTTATATGTAAGCTTTGGGAAAGCATTCTTTCTGATTATATAAGACATGTTTGCAAAATTAATAAATGGTTTGATAGAAGGCAGTGTGGGTTTAGGAAAGGTTATTCCACTGAAGCCCAACTTGTAGGATTCCAGCAAGATATACCAGATATCCTGGATTCTTGAGGTCAATTGGACTGTATTGCGATTGACTTATCTAAGGCATTTGATAGGGTAGATCATGGGAGACTACTGGCAAAAATGAGTGCAACTGGACTTGACAAAAGAGTGACTGAATGGGTGGCTCTGTTTCTAGAAAATAGAACTCAGAGAATTAGAGTAAGTGAGGCTTTATCTGTCCCTGTAAAAATTAAGAGGGGAATTCCTCAAGGCAGTATTATTGGACCTTTATGTTTTCTTATATATATCAATGATATGTGTAAAGAAGTGAAATCAGAGATAAGGCTTTTTGCATATGATGTTATTCTGTACAGAGTAATAAATAAGTTACAAGATTGTGAGCAACTGCAAAATGACCTCGATAATGTTGTGAGATGGACTGTATGCAATGGTATGATGATAAACGGGGATAAGAGTCAGGTTGTGAGTTTCACAAATAGGAAAAGTACTCTCAGTTTTAATTACTGCGTTGATGGGGGTGAAAGTTCCCTTTGGGGATCATTGTAAATACCTAGGTATTAATATAAGGAAAGATCTTCATCAGGGTAATCACATAAATATGATTTTAAATAAAGGGTTCAGATCTCTGCATATGGTTATGAGAGTATTTAGGGGTTGTAGTAAGGATGTAAAGGAGAGAGCATATTTGTCTCTGGAGAGACCCCAACTAGAGTATGGTTCCAGTGTATGGGACCCTCACCAGGATTACTTGATTCAAGAACTGGAAGAAATCCAAAGAAAAGCAGCTCGATTTGTTCTGGGTGATTTGCGACAAAAGAGTAGCATTACAAAAATGTAGCAAAGTTTGGGCTGGGAAGACAGGAGAAAGGAGATGAGCTGCTCGACTAAGTGGTATGTTCCGAGCCGTCAGTGGAGAGACGGCATGGGAGGACATCAGTAGATGAATAAGTTTGGATGGTGTCTTTAAAAATAGGAATGATCACAATATGAAGATAAAGTTGGAATTCAAGAGGACAAATTGGGGCAAATATTCGTTTATAGGAAGGGGAGTTAGGGATTGGAATAATTTACCAAGGGAGATGTTCAATAAATTTCCAATTTCTTTGCAATCATTTAAGAATAGGCTAGGAAAACACCAGATAGGGAATCTGCCACCTGGGCGACTGCCCTAAATGCAGATCAATAGTGATTGATTGATTGATTGATTGATTGATTGATTGATTGATTGATTGATTGATTGATGGATGGATGCAAGTTCAATGCTCTACGACCCTAACCACATGTCCAACTCACTCTGTATATTTTGGAATTCTTCTCCCCATCCATCCTCCTTACATATCCAAACCATCTTAATTTATTCCTATCAATTCTCTCATTTAAGTTTTCTATTCCAACTTCCTTTCTAACATCTTTGTGTCTCAATCTGTCTTTCCTATCGTACTTCTGCAAAGATCATTTAATTAAGGTTAGGTTAAAGAAAGAATCCCACCTTGCAATACTTATTTGTTTTTTACTGCTAGTCTATGTAATTATAAACAATATTCCAGCTTAAAACCTAATTGTTTTAGTGGCTTGAATTCTACTTTCCTCCTTACTCGTTATTTTCCATGTCTCAGCCGCATAAGTCAATATGGGTGCATAATACATATCATACATTATCTCTTTACATTTCCTTGAAACTTCCTTATTCCTGACAAGGTTTCTACCACTCTGGTAGAATGTATTGCCCTGTTTGCACCCTCTTGCTAATCTCCAGATCCAATCTTGTATCATGAATTCACTTCCTAGGTATTTGAAACTGTCAATAATTTCAGGCTTTGACCATCAATTTATATAATGCCTTTCCCTTGTCTTTTTCCTCTTGATATCACCATGGTCTTGCTTTTCTTTGCACTGATTTTCACACCATACTTCTCAATTTCCCTTCAGTGCATCAAGTTGTTGTTCTTCATCTTTGCTGTTCATTCTCCAGACCACAATATCGTCTGTAAATAGCAATAACTTCACCTCCCTATTCTCATATGTTTCCTTTGTCTTCTTTAGAATTTTGTCCATAGCCATTAGAAACAAAAGAGGTGACATCAGGCTCGCCACAAACAGGTTGCTGTCATTGTCAAGTAGTTCAGTGTGTGGAGCAGTCACGTGAGTTGATTGTGTGACTTATCAGTCTTGTCTAGAACCAAGCGAAGTGAACAGCACTAATAATCAACAGACATGTATTTGAACCCAGCTACAGAGAACTGCTGGCTGGAGTGACTAATGCATGTGAAGTAAGCGGAAGGCTGAACCTGTCAATCAAGGTTACAGAGAGATGCCTGATGCAGGTCAGTACCAGCAAGCTGGTGATCCGTAGTGAGAACAAGAGACTTTTAGAAATAGCCACTAATTAGTGAAATGTTGTCATTCATAATCAAGTATAATCGTGTGTGTGCAAGCACGCATGCTAACTAGGTCATCCTAGATTAAATTAGTCCAATAAAACTGTTTTATTCATATACATCCACTTCTGAATCAATTTTTATACTTATTATTCTTTACAATGTGGCCAGCTAGGGACCACATGTCAATTTCAATTCATCCCTCCTTGTTGTTTCCTCTTCTGTTCTTTCCAATATTCTTTCATAATTGCACCATGCTTTGTTATTATTTTTTTCAGACCACTTTGGACTGGGTTTCCTTTTCATTCTTAGGGCCGATGACCTTCGATGTTAGGCCCCTTAAAACAACAAGCAACAAGCATCACCTTTTCATTCTTCCTTGGAATCCCTTCATTCTTAAAACCTTCCTTTAAACATCTCCCAATACACAGTTTCCTCTTCTTTTATTTCATTTCTTTCTAACTTTCTTGATCTTTTATATCCAGCTTGTTACTGACTTTTTCTCCCAAAGGTACCTGAATTCTGTTTTGTCAACCTGTTATCATCCATTCTATAGGAATGTCCAAAAAAATAGCAATCTCATTTTTCTTATTGTTTTTGCTATATTTTCTATGTTCTAGAATATATCCTTATCATTTCTTAATTTTCATTGTTCTGTTATTTTCATTGCGCCTAAGATTTCTCTCTCTCTTTTTTTTTTTTTTTTTTTTTTACAAGTTGCTTTACATCGCACCGACGCAAATAGGTCTTATGGTGATGTTAGGATAGGAAAGGTCTAGGAGTAGAAAAGAAGTGGCTGTGGCCTTAATTAAGATAGAGCATTTCCCTAGTATGAAAATGGGAAACCACAGAAAACCATCCTAAGGGCTGCTAAGTGGAGTACAAACCCACCATCTCCTGAATGCAAGCTTACAACTGTGCCCCCCTATCTGCATGGCCAACTTGCTCAGATTTTTCATGATCCTTCTTTCTAATAAATAACCTTTATCTAAACTATAGTTTTTATTTTTTATAATTTATTTTCAGCTCCTTGACTAGAATCGATGCCTTCGGTTCAGATGGTTCCGAGATTTATTTTTGGCTGAGTCAGGGATTTTAATGGCTTCTGGTTAGCTCCCCTATCCGGGGATTGGGTATTGGTGTATGGCCCAATACACAACTCTTCATATATATACAAACACCATTCTGCCAACCAACACGGACACACACAATAGTGAATACATCTCTCTCTATATAGGGCTGACATCAAGAAGGAAATCCAGCTGTAAAACAGGACAATGTCCACCTGTGCAACACACTTCCAATCCGCAGCCCTACTAGGGTGTGGAGAGGAGGAAGAAGAATTATTGTAATTTAAAACTTTATTTTGTGTCCACTAAATTCATATTCCTTGAAAATATCAAAGTGTTATGCTCTCTTTGGCTGGAAGCATACTGAACTTCATGACCACACGTAATAGCAAAATATTAACTGTGATGAAAGACCAAGTTACATTTTTAATTTCAAAGGGAGCCCACATTCTACTTCATTCCATCTGAAATTACTTTGAATTATAACAATCTTCAAAAACAAAATCTGTTTAAAACTATTAAAAAATTTTCAACAAACTTCAAAACTATGATTAGAGACATGTTGAAAATCCAGTGATAAATTAAGAGCTAACTTTATAGAGAAACTGTGTGAAAAGGTACTATCAAACGTCAAAACTTTGATTAAAGAAATGTTGCAAATCCGGTGATAAATTAAGAGTTTCCTTTACACCGAAAATTTGTGAAAAAATAACTTACCAGGCTCCATTCTGACTCACACTTGACGAAAGGGAACTGTGCTTCATGTTCCTGTAAGAAAGAACAATAGGCCCAGTCAGCTTTTTCAAACTGGATCCAACACCAAATTAATGAATATATTTTTGAAATATCACAGTGTTAAAACCAATGTAATAAATGATAAATGAGGCAAATGGTTTGTGATTTTATTGATTACTGCCATTTCTTAATGGGTGCAAAATGTAGCTTCCACCAAAGTCCCAGTCTCATTTATGGCTGGGACAATATTCTTGATAAGAGTACAGTCCTCCCAGGTGACCTTGCCATGGTGGGAAGGTCTGCATGTCTCAATGAAGCATATAGCCAAGCTGCAGGTACAACCATATCAGATGGGCATCTGTCGAGAGATCAGACCAACGAATGATTCATCAAAAGCGGGTAGCAACCTTTCAGAAGCGGCAAGGTTGGCAGACTAGATGATTGACTGATACGGCCTTGTAATAATACTCAACATGGCTTAGCTGTGTTGATACTGCTACATGGCTGAAAGCAATGGAGAAACTACAGCCGTAGCTAACTCCTGAGGACATACAGCTCTCTCTGTACGAATGATGGCTTTCTCCTGTGTAAAATATTTCGGAAGTAAAATTGTCCCCCATTCGGATCTCTGGGTGGGGACAACACGAGAGGGGGCAATCATCAGGAAGATGGATACTGACATTCTGCGAGTTGGAGTGTGGAATGTTAGAAGTTTGAATCGTTGTGGTAGGTTAGAAAATCTGAAAAGGGAGATGGATAGACTAAAGTTAGATGTAGTTGGTATAAGTGAAGTACATTAGCAGGGAGAGCAGGATTTTTGGTCAGGCAACTACAGAATTATAAACACAAAATCAAACTGGGCAAATACAGGAATTAGTTTAAAAGGAATAAGAAAAAAAGGCAGCAGGTAAGGTATTACAACCAGCATAGTGAAAGGATTATTGTTGTCAAGACAGACACCAAACCACTGTCCACCACAACAGTGCATATCTATATGCCTACCAGTTCAGCGGAAGATGAGGAAATCGAAAGAATATATGAAGAGAGAAGATTTAACACAATATGTAAAAGGTGATGAGAATATGATTGTAATGGGAGACTGGAATGCAGTGGTAGGCCAAAGAAGAGAAGGTAATACAGTAGGAGAATTTGGACTGGGACAAAGGAACAAAAGAGGGAGTCAGCTGATGAATTCTGCACCAATCATAATTTAGTCCTTGCTAATATTTGGTTCAAACACCACAAATGATGGCTATATACATAGATGAGACCTGGAGACACTGGAAGGTATCAAATAGACTTCATTATGATTATGCAGAGATTCAGAAACCTGGTATTGGAGTGCAGAACTTTCCCAGGAGCAGACGTGGACTCTGACCACAACTAGTTGGTCATGAAATGCCATCTGAAGTTGAAGAAATTGAAGAAAGGAATGCAATGAGATGGGATCTAGACAAGTTTAAAGATATGAGAGCGAGGGTTTGTTTCAAGAAACATATTGCAAAAGGACTAAATGAAAGTGCTGAAGGGAACACAATAGAGGAAGAATGGACAGTGGTGAAGTCATGAAGAAAGAGGTCAGTACGGCTACTGAAAAAATATTAGGAAGAAAGGAAAGATTAACTAAGAATCAATGGATAACTCAGGAGATACTTGACCTGACTGATGAATGACAAAACTACAAGAATGCAAAAACTGAACAGGGCAGAAAAGAATACAGGCAATTAAAGAATGTAATAGATAGGAAATGTAGGACAGCTAAGGAAGAGTGGCTGAAGGAGAAGTGCAGGGATGTTGCAGGTTGTGTGGTCCTATGAAAAAGTAAATGCTGCGTACATGAAAATCAAAGAAACCTTTGGAGAAAGGAAAACTAGGTGTATGAATATTAAGAGCTCTTATGGAAAACCATTTCTAGGGAAAGACAAACAGGCAGGAACATATCCATCAGCTGTATCAAGGTAGACTTAGATGATATAGTTCTGGAACAAGAAGAGGCTATTGATGCTAATGAAATTGGAGGCCCAATTTTGAGGTCAGAATTCAACAGAGCTTTGAGAGACCTAAACAGGAACAACGCACCTGGAGTTGATGACATTCCCTCTGAATTATGGACTGCCTTAGGAGAAACCAGCATTGCAAGCTTTTTTCATTTGGTGTGTAAGATGTATGATACACGAGAAGTGCCATCTGATTTTCGGCAGAATGTTGTTATACCTGTTCCCAAGAAAGCCGGTAATGAGAAGCGTGAAAACTACTGCACCATTAGTTTAGTATCTCATGCCTGCAAAATTTTAACACATATGGTTTACAGGAGAATGGAAAGACAAGTTGAAACTGAGTTGGGAGAAGATCAATTTGGCTTCAGAAGAATTCTTGGGACATGTGAAGCAATCCTGACTTTACATCTTATCTTAGAGGACTGAGTTAAGAAGGACAAGCCTACATATATAGCATTTGTAGATCTTGAAAAGGCATTCGATAATGTTGACTGGACCAAGCTATTTGGACTCTGATGGTGATCAGAATCAGTTAACGAAAATGAAGAATTATCTAGAATTTGCATAAAAATCAGTCTGTATTGATAAGAATTGAGGGCTTTGAAAAATAAGCAGTAATCTAGAAAGGAGTGAGGCAAGGCTGCAGTTTGTCCCCCTTCTTTTTTTTTTTTTGTTTATATAGAACAGGTAGTAAAGGAAATCAAAGAGGAATTGGGAAATGGAATCACAATCCAAGGAGAAGAAATCAAAACCCTGAGATTTGCTGATGATATTGTTATTTTATCTAATACTGCAGAAGATCTGGAGAAATTGCTGAATGGTATGGATGGAGTCTTTGGTAAGGAGTGCAAGGCAAACATAAATCAGTCCAAAACATAAGTAATCGAGTGCAGTCGAACGAAGTCAGGTGATGCAGGCGATATTAGATTAAGAAATGAAGTCTTAAAGGAAATAGATGAATATTCTTACTTGGGTAGTAAAATAACTAACGATGGCAGAAGTATGGTGGACATAACATGCGGCTAGCACAAACAAGGAAGGCCTTTCTTAAGAAAAGAAATTTGCTCACTTCGAATATTGATACAGGTATTAGAAAGATGTTTTTGAATAATTTTGTCTGGAAGTGAAATATGGATGATAACAAGCTCAGAAAGAAAAGAGAACAGAAGATTTTGAAATGTGGTGCTACAGAAGAATGCTGATGGGGAAATGGATAGATTGAATCATGAATTAAGAGATACTGAATCAAATAGGTGAGAAGAGGTCGATTTGACTAAATTTGATGAGAAGAAGAGAGAGAATTGTAGGACACATCTTAAGACACCCAGAACTTGTTCAGTTGGTTTTTAAGGGAATTGGACGTGTTAAAAACTGTAGGGGGAGACCAAGGTATGAATAGGACAAGCAGACTAGAGCAGATGTAGGATGCAGTAGTTACGTGGAAATGAAAAGGTTAGCACAGGACAGAGTGGCATAGAGAGTGCATCCAATCATTCTATGGAATGATGACTCAAACAACATCATCAACAACAACAGTACAGCAAGGTGAATTATAATTTATTCATTACTTTCTTTGATTTGAGCTTTGCACGAAAAGCAATGCACATGCAGAAGCATCACTTAAATCATCTGTAAGTTATTCCTTTGTCTATCTGTGCATTGTGATATTGATAATCACAGTACATTGTGAGCGAGCATTTTACTGAATACAATTATAAAAAATGACAGGATACAATCCTAGTAGATTATGACATACATATTGTACCCGAATGGCGTGCCATACGGAATGAGCCGAGCATCAAATGCTAATCCTGATAAAGAAATAAACAGGCCAACATTAAAATTGCCTAGTTCCTTCATAAATTAACATCCAGAAAATCATTTACACCTCATGTATACTAATTTTCATTACTATCATAATCAAATTAAAATGCAATAATTAACTCCAATACACTATTTAACATTATCATAAAATCATATTACAATAAAATAATTTATGGGATTATTCAAATGGTGGCTAATTTAAAGTCTAGAATATTAAATATATTTAGGCCCGGTTGTATAAAACATTTGATCTGAGTTTAACGAGGAAAAATGGCTGCCAGTCATGTTGAACTTCGATTTTCCGTTGTATAAACGCTAATCTAAGATCATCTCGTCTCGATCTAAGTTCAGATTTGACTGCCGAATATTCGTCGGTTAATCTCCTTGAACCTAGATCATTATCATTCATATTAAACATTGAACTAGACCTGAAGACCTGAGAAGTGTTTTCTTGTATCGTATCTGCGTAAGAATACTGCACCTTAATAATATCGAGGTGAGTTATAAATATCTTGAATGCTAGTAGTTAAATAATATTGCTAAAGGTTACTCGATTTTTTTCAGAAGTTAGGTTAGGTGAATATCATATAATATCATGATACTGCTTCAATAATTAATTATTTTAAATTATGTTTCAAGTTTACAGAACAAAGCAATTGTGTAATAAATATATATATATTTTCTTTAGCAGGGATGTCAGATTATTCCGACTTTTCGTCCGATGAAGAAGAGTTGATTTTACGACGAGCTCCTCGCGTCTTTCAGCACAGACGGAATCCGATGATTGAAATGAGTGATCAAGTGTTCAAAATGAGATTTTGTTTATCAAAAGATGATGTGGAACGAATGGAACTAAAGTTAAGGGACACACTACAAAAATCTAAAAGAAATTATCCCCTGTCACACACGTGTATGTTACTAATAACTCTTAGGTTTTATGCTACAGGAAGTTTTCAAATGGTTGTTGGAGATCTCTTTAAATTGACAAGTCAACGGCTTTCTCTTTCAACTTTGATGTCACCATATTGGTTCTTTTATTTTATATTACGGTATATGTTTGTACTTTGATAGTACAATATTCATCAGATCGTCCTTTATTTCGGTGTGAAATTCGCAGAACGCTCCTTTGAAGTTCCTTCCATGTTTACTTTGCGAGATTACAATATATTCTTCTCCTTCTTCCACAGTCACGGCAATTTCGTATTTCATTTGTTGATAGTCATGGCCAGGTCATTCCCACCATTTAAGTATTATCCAACGCGCCAAGCTATTTCGTATTTCATTTGTCTTGCGGTGTTGCCAAGTCTACTTTTTTGAACTACAATTACATTTGAACTACACATGTGTAAACTGAGTTCAGTTTTATACAACGCGATGAAGTTGTATTCTCAGGTTATTTTCAGAACTACGTTCTTAATTGATCTCCAGTCAGATGTCTTTATACAACCGGGCCTTAAACAATTATAATCCCTATTCTAAAACTTATCCCTTAAAATATCATAATTAATTAACAGTTCATGCATAAATCTGCAAATTGCTATTAAATACTGTATTAAATTCATTTCTCAGAGAACCAGATGTTAAAAAAATGACTAAAACTTCATTACAAACTTATTAATAATGATGATACATTAACTAACATGACAAATTAACTCCTTTCAATTAATGAAAAATAAATCCTCTTGCCAATGTTAATAAAGCCTGATACACAAGATACAATATTAATGTATCTACTACCATATAAAAACATTTTTCAATTGCTTTTAATTTCTCCCTACAACACTAATCAATTATAAATAATCTTTTTTACATTCCTATGCTAAAACTAAAACTTTAAAGTTTTTTCAAATAATCCTATTACCTTCACAAACCAAATTAAATTCATAATTTCAAAATAATTTGAACTGCAAGAACATACGCTCAGTTTAAATGAAATACTTCACTTCAAGTTTTTTTGCATTCTAGATACACTATACAGTACACGCTTGTGCAATCACAAACCAACTACGCAGCTAGCTTGGCTAGCACTAGACTTCATTCAGAAATGGAATTTAAAAAAACATTGGAAGTGAAAATCTCCAGGGCCTGGTTTCTGGTGAGCAGAAGCAGGTAGAAGCATTCATAAGGGTATTACCCTTACCTCTGTTGCACATATTTGTGACAAAAATAAACCACAGCTGAGGAATGGCTCCAATTCAAGGTTGCGCTTATCCGGGCTAACTTGGATACGGTCCCGAGCATGGATACGCACTATAGGCAATAACTCGGATACGGGCGTGAATGTGTTAATATAAGTGCATATTTCAAATAAATTCTTTAATTTCTGGTTGAGAATAAATAGATAATAAATTAAGGTATTAAAATTAAATACTAATATTCCTATATAAATATTTATTAATATATATTTAACATACATTTTCATTATAGACTGAGTCCGGCTCCATGGCTAAATGGTTAGCATGCTGGCCTTTGGTTACAGGGGTCCCAGGTTCAATTCCCGGCAGGGTCGGGAATTTTAACCATCATTGGTTAATTTTGCTAGCATGGGGGCTGGGTGTATGTGTCGTCTTCATCATCATTTCATCCTCATCACGTCGCCTGCACATGCACCTGGCGAGCCGAACATGTCCTCGGACACTCGGGCCACTAACAGCCATACACCATTTCATTATAGACAGTTATGCCTTTCAGTGTTTAGTCTGCAAGCCTGTGTGATTTTACTAAACTCTGCTCAATTCTCTATTTGTAAATAACTCTGTGCCCTCATTTGGTTCTATACCTCTTATCTTTTCATCATTAGAAACTGAGTCTAACCTTCGTCGTCTTGGTCTTCTTCTACTTCCCTTACCTTCCATGACCAAGTCCATTATTCTCCTAGGTAACCTATTACCCCCATTTAACTCGTATGACCTTAGCACCGAAGCCAGTTCATGTGTACAGTCTTATCAACTGAGCTCATTCCTAACAGATTTCATCCCCACATTCTGAATACCTTCCTGACATTGTTCCCACCTCTTTGTACCAGCAAACATTTGTGGTACTTTCATTCTGTTACTTCTAACTTAAGAATAAGATACCCTGAGTCCACCCAGCTTTCACTCCCATAAAGCAAAGTTGGTCTGAAAACAGAAGTTTGGCCTCTCTTAAGTAACTACTAAATGAAAAGCGGTCTTCAGTTTGGACAGAAATGATGTTGCACACTTCCTTTGTGCAGTACCAGAGGCATTTTGTGTCCTTTCCTTGTTCAATAGGAGTTAGAATGTGAAAGTTAAATTTCATCAGTGCTGTCTCTAACTTTCTTCATATGAAGTCAAAAATCAGAGACAGTTTATCGAACTTCAAATGAGCCGGTTTTCCTTTTCTGCACTTGTTTGCACAAATTTCAACATGCTCCATAAATCTGCGAGAAACAGAAAATCAATATGTGAAAGTTGGATTATCTATGGTATTGGTGTGGCCATCACATTCATGCAAAGTGACTGAGCCTCTTGCTTTGATTTGCTTCAGTTCCTCAAAATCTTGTCCTAATGTTATAATTCCAATGAGTCAAACACCTCTCAGAAGACGTTTCTGCACTTCTTAATCTAAAATGTGGGTTTGTTGTGATGACCTAGGTTAAAACAGTGGTATGCCTGGAAGATTAGTGAAAAACATATATGCTCAACTACTCTTCAAACTAACTTTTCCATAACCAAATTGTTGTGCATAGTTTGCTTATTTTTACCCCGACTCCGTCAATGCTCCTGCTCAGAACTGCAGTGTCATCAATTTCAATTTCTCAGGTTTTTCTTCTACATGGACACTCAGTTCTTTTATGAACTCTGTGGTAAGTAATTTTGTATTATGATTCGGGGCATACAAGAACCCCCAAAATCGCTCAACCATGCATCATTTAGAACACAGCAGTATATAACTACCATCTGAAAACAAGCAGAAATATAGGTGGTTTCATCTGCTTATACTGCTAAAAGTCTGCACTTAATTTCCAGTATGTGTCCTTGGTTATGCTAAATATTATATTATCCTTTTCCTATCATGGCCAAGTTCATATTATTATTATTGCTATTATTATTATTTACATGTTGTGGCCAACATTTGTACCTTTTCATTTTATTGCTCAAGTGTCCCAAGTCAGTCACTACTCCTGCATTTGTCGAAGCAATATCACCACCGAACAGTAGGCAGAGGAAACAGAAAAGTGTGTTTATTTTATCACACCCACTGAGGCACTTATACTTGGTATACCAATCCCTTTTAAATGTTCTGTACACTCGTGCTGAGCCTGTAACTCCAGTCACAATGTTCAAATCAGGCTGATGAGTACCCGCTGTCTTAATAAGCAATCTCTGTTCTGCTCTCATCATAGAAAAAGGGACTTAAAGAAGATACTACACCGTATTCATTCTGAGTACCGTAAGCCCACTGTACATGCAATAAATATTCAGAGTATCACAATACCAGTAATTGATTCCCATAACACAAGTGTGGATATAAAAATGAATATAAGTTTCTTCATCTACAGATACTGTGTGCCTTATGTTGAACAAATCCTTCAGTTAAAATTTTACACTACTTTTACAGTACTGATAATAGGAAACTTATTTATATACATTGAAAATGGCATCCTATACAGGCTACTACGTCTCCCACAAGTCCAACCCCTTGTCCAAGCCAGGGAGATGGACAACATCATCAAGTAGGGAATAGCCTGCGGATGTGAAGTACAGTGGGGACCACGTGTGCCCCGAGACCGCTAAGGTTGCTGTAAAAGCCCTGCAGGAGTCCTGAAAAAGATGGCGGCTAATGGGGCTCTGGTAAAATCAGGACAGGCCTAGCAAGTTGATGATGGATATTACGTATCAAAATAAGGAACAGTAAGCTAGACGGATGTAACAGATGATGACCCTGGCAAGGAACAGCATTCCCAATTGTAGCACTGAATATACAAACACTGACTGGAAAAGTAGAAGAGGTGGTAGTCTTGATGGAAAGAAGGAAATTGGAAGTACAGTAGAACCTCGATAATTCAAAATCGGTTAATTCAAAATCCCACCTAATTCAAAGAAGGTCTCGTTCCCAGAAACATGAGATACAGTTTTGCATGTTATTTAAATTGTTTAATTCGCAATACGCATAATTCGTAATTCGAAGTACAATCTCGGCCCCATTACCGATATTTAGACTTTTAATTCAAAACTGCCTTTATATTTTAAAACAGTAGTATGTTACAGAGTAATTTCAACTCGAAATTTATCCGCGTCATAATAGAACGTGTGTTCCGGAACGTGCAGAGGTACCGTAGCTTTCCGCATTTACACTCACTTCGGTGGATCTACAGTGCGCTTCATGATTACTAAGTTGAATGAAATCGGAATTCTTTTGTATTCAAACTTTTAAGGAATGCCGTAATATCACGCAACGGGCAGTGTGCAGGAAAACAGAATCCGTGAACACTGGCGACGCCGACAGTTGACGAAAAAAAAAGTGGCACCGAACAATATTGTCATTGCCGATGAAACTGTATTACTTTATTTTAATGCAAGCCCAAACGATCATATGGTTTTAAAAGAGAAAGTGCCAGCCGGAGAATCGTACGAGTGTGAGGGATGGGGGTCTGTAGTGCGTTGCAATGCACTGCACATTGAAGCAAGAAACTTTATCCCCTCGTCATAGGAAAGATCGATAAGCCACAATATTATGAGCGTCAGGCACTTTCCGTGCCAGAACAAAGCATCTAAAAATGCAAACAGTACAAAAATCCAAAAAATAATGCATTTGCACAGGGGAACCAGCATAATTTATCCTCGTCTTTGAATTGTGTGATATTTTTCTTTCGTTGCGTGAGGTTATGTTTGTAAGTGATTTACCCAAGTGCATTATTTGAACATTGTAAATGCACCTTGTTGGATACAAGTTGGAAATAGTTTTTTCCCATGGCATTTGGAAGGTTTAAACTGTGAATCGAGGTGATTGCATGTATTAATGAGTCTTAGAATACTTTGTGATGCAGCAAGTGTTTACATTTCTGAAGAACAAGAAAAGTGCCATGGCGGGAAATCGTACAAGCATAGTCATAGGGAAGTTCGATTTTAAGGACATCGGGCACTTTCTGTGTAAACACAAGGCATCTAAAATGCTTACAGTATAGTATTTCAATGAATAAAGTACTTGCACATTGGAGCCAGCATAGATTTCTCGTCTTTGAATCGTGCTTTTTTTCTTTCTTTCTTTCGTTGCGTGAGGTTATGTTTGTCAGTGAGATATCCAAGTGCATTATTTGAATACTGTAAATGCACCTTCTTGGATACATTTTGGAAATAGTTCTTTTTTCATGGCATTTGGAAAGGTATAAACTGTGAATCAAGGTTAACTGCATGCAGTAACGGGCCTTAGAATATTTTGTAACGCAGCGAGGGTTGGTACTTCTGAATTGCTAATTGGCGGTTAATTCGAAATCACGTAATTCGAAGCCCAATTTTTCAGTCCCAATGACTTTGAATTAACGAGGTTTTACTGTATTAGGGTTGGCAGAGACTAAATGGAGAGGGGGGGGGGGGGGGTTAGAGAGAGCTGTTGAATGGTTTTTTGGTGGTATTGGTTAGGATATGACAAAGGAAAGCGAAATGGAGTGGGAGTGGCAGTAAGAAATGGAGTGAAAGAGGAAGTAAAAGGGACAAGTGACAGGTTGATTAAAGTCTAAATAACAGTCAAAGGAAAAACCTGGGAAACTGTATATCCTCCATAAGTAGGATGCATGCAACAGGATAAAGATGACTTTGAGGAAGAATTGGAGAGACAGTTGAATGGCCAAAACAACGTAGTAATGGGGGGGGCTTGAATGCCTATATAGGAATGGAAAGGAAGGGATATGTGAGATGGGAAGAAGGATGGGAAAATAGAAATAAGGAAGGAGAAAGGCTACTGGATCTGTGCAAAAGAAATGGGATGATGGTCAGAAACTCATGATTCAAGAAGAGAGAAAGCCATAAGATAACCTGGTACAGCAGTGACTGGTCTAAAAATTCTATTGTGGATTACATGATCTACGACTGGGAAATGAAGGGGAATGTTTCATATGTAAGGGTAATACCATTAGAAGCCCTAAATAGTCACTACAGACTACTGGTAATGAAACTGAGAACAAGGAAGGAAAGGAAAAGGACACAGAAGCACAAAAGACATCAAAATATGGAAACTAAAGGAGAAGAAAAGCAGTGAAGTATACTAGGAAAAAATAAGACAGAATTTACCAACAGATGATTTACAAAACAGGAGAGGAGGAATGGGAAAGGTTCAAGAGTACATTAGTAAAAAAATGCAGGGGAAGATTGTGGAAGAACTAGTACCAGGAACAGATTCAAGGAGACCCCATGGTAGAACGACAGACACAAAGTGGCATTTGGAGAGAAGAATAAAGGTTTCAAATTGTGATATCAACAGAGGACAATGGAAATAAGACAGGAATATAATTTTTTTTTTTGCTATTTTGCTTTACGTTGCACCGACACAGATAGGTCTTATGGTGACGATGGGACGGGAAAGGCCTAGGAATGGGAAGGAAGCAGCCGTGGCCTTAAGTAAGGCTGCTGACAGTGGGATTCGAACCCAGTATCTCCCGGATACGAGCTCACAGCTGCGCGTTCTTAACGGAACGGCCAACTCACCCGGTGACAGGAATATAAAACTAAACAGGAAGAAGCTAAAAGCTTGTAACAAAGGAGAAGAAAAAATGGATGGAAAAGTGGATTAACATGAAGGAAGAAGATAGCAAAGGAAATAAAAAAGCACTGTATGGAATGGTCAAGATGTTATAATAATAGATAAAAATGGAAAAGAAGTGCAGGAGAAAGAGAAACTCAAAGGAATATGGAAGGAGTATTTTGAAGATTTACTAAAACCAGAAGGATGCACTGTGGAGGAAAGTAGAAGCAGGGAGGAAGGAAGAAACACGGGAAAAGAAAAAGACAACATGGGCAGAAGTGGACAAAGCATTGGACAACACAAAAGGGTAGAAAGCCCCAGGTTCAGATGAAGTGAGTGTTGAGATGGTGAAGGCAGCAGGAGAGATAGGGAACCAGTGGCTTTATCATGTGTTGAAAGTAGTATGGAAGGAAGAATGAAGACTGGAAGAAGGAGTAATCATACCCATTTTCATGAAGGGGAACAGGAAATGTTTTAAATACTATAGGGAAGTCACACTAATATATGACCGTGTAAAGGTGTTTGAGAAGATTCTGGGGAATAGAATCACAAAGAGGGTGGAAGAGAAGTTAAGAAAAGAGCAGTATGGTTTCAGATGAGGAAGGTCCACAGCAGACCTTATATCCTCAGTAAGACAGTTACAAGAGCATCATTACGAGTAGGGTAAAGATCTACTGATGGCCTTCTTGGACTTTGAGAAAGCATGTGATCATGTGTGCAGAAGCAAGGTACGGGAAGCCTTACAGATAGAAGGTGTTCTGAAGCAGACAACAGAAAGAGTGGGGAGATGTACCATGGGAGTGTCGGTTGTGTGAAAGTAGGAGGAGAGAGAACAGACTGGTTTGAGCAGAAAAGTGGATTAAAACAATAAAGTGCTCTGTCACCTTTGCTCTTCATTGTAGTAATGGACGAGCTAATGACAAAAGTGCCAAGGAAAATTGGGGAAGGAAAAATTAAAGTGATGATGTTTGCAGATGACTTGTTAGTTAGGGGAGAAAAGGAAGAAGATATCCATGAACAGTTAAATGCATGGGAAGAGGAGGTGAAACAATATGAAATGAAATTGAATGCCAAAAAGAGCGAGATAATGATCACAACTAGAACGGAGGAGAGACCCACGAGAGGGATAATGCTTGGAGGGGAACAGCTTAGGAAGGTAGAGAGTTTCAAGTACTTGGGAAGTATCATAGAGGAAAGTCGAAGAAATGACGAGGAAATAATCGAGCATGGAAGACGAGCAGGAGAATTCCTCAAAAGTGTCAGATGCCTGGTCAGGAGTAAGGATGACCCTCAGAGAAGCAAAAGAGTGATATACAGGATGTACTATGTACCTTTTCTGACATATGCAGCAGAAACTTGGGTAATGAGGCAAAGAGCCATAACTAGGATACAAACAAGTGAAATAAAATTTCTGAGAAGCATGATAGGAGTGACAAGAATGGATAAGATGAGAAACGAGAAGGTGAGAGATATAGTAAAAGGAAAGCCACTACAGAACAGGATAGAGGCATCCAGACTTAGAAGGTATGGACACAGAGGAAAAGATACCGAGGAGGATGCATGAAATGGAGTTAACAGGAAAACGACCGAGAGGAAGACCAAGAGACAGGTGGATAAAAGGAGTGGAAGAGTGTGTACAGAGAAGAGGAGAGGACGGGGCAAGAGTGAAGAGGGAAAAGTGGTGGGAAGACAAGAGGAGATGGAGAGGCTTATGTTCTAAGCAGACCTGACTAACAGCTCGAAACTGAAAATGACAGGCTACTAAAAAAACTATATCCTCTCTATTGCTAATATACATCAAACAAGGAATAAAAATTCATCATGCATTCTCATTAGGTTGGAGGGGAGATACAATCTCATTAAATCCGCATACATATCAGTATGATACAGCCTTTGATCTTGCCATTTGTCACATACAGGGTAAAGCGTAATTCGCGCACTCGGGCGTCGCAGTGCGACTCCTCACATGCCAGCAATAAAAAAATGTCTCTTACAAAATTTCGTCTTGCGAGTATATCCGGTAGAAAACGGACGTTAAAGAGTAGCAATCTGGCAACACTGTAACCATATGTAGGGTAACTACCGCTGTCAGCACGTCCACGTCGTGCTGTACAGTTGGTGCAGTCGGTAGAGTTTTTGGTTGGCATGCAGGAGGTCGATGGTTCGATCCTGGGTTGAGGCGCATTTTTTATTTGCTAATTTCCATCTGACATTACCTACTGTGATACAGTAAGACACCGTTTCTGAGGTCACATGTATCCTACATTTACAACATAATAATAATAATAATAATAATAATACATTGAGATACGTACCGGTACTAAACAGCATGCGGTTACCAGACACAACACGCAATGTTGAAAGACAGAATTATTGGGACCATGTTGATAACACATACAAATTGTAACCGAGTTTGGACATTATTCGCAGAGCACGTTGCTAGGCCTACTGGTAACGTAAGGCCCTAACGAAATGTAATGGACCTGAACGAGGCAAGAATAATAGTTGGTACTAATCTATGGGACCACTGGAGGAGGGTACAAAGAAAACAGGTTTCACATCTAGTAGATGAAGTGGTGCGAATAAATTCACGCCCACGACGTGGAAAGGGCGTCTTTCAAAGCTGACCAATGAAAACGATTGTTCGTCCATTTCTAGGATCGTAGTATGTAAGTGAAAATGGTTTCTAGAGAACCCACTGCAATCGCTGTTGACGATTAAGATGCCAGATACCATACCATCTGGACTACATTTACGAAATAAAAAACATACGCCTCAACCCAGGATCGACCACTCGACCTCCTGCATGCTAACCCATAACTCTATCCATTGCACCAACTGTACAATACGAGTAATGTCTGCTGACAAGAGGTAGTTACCCTACATGTTGTTACAGTGTTGCCAGATTGCTAATCTTCAACGTCGTTTTTCTGCCGGATATACTCGCAAGATGAAAGTTTGTAAGAGACATTTTTTTATTGCTGGCATGTGAATAGTCGTGCTGCGATGCCAGAGTGCACGAATTACGCTTCACCCTGTATAGCAAGTATCACTTCATTATTTCTTCAGCCAGTGTTTTATTCAGGCTGATAATAAAATTTTTAATATATTATTGAATGATGGAAGTAACTTTCATGACTTAAGTCATTTCCTCTGCTGGTACAGCAAAGCTGAAGAGCTCAAGAGGACACTGCCACTTACTTGAAACTGGCACCAACAATACAATTCTCTTTAAACAAACACAGCATAGCCCAAACAAACCTTTCCTCTACTTCAAGGAATATCTACTCCCATCTTACTGACAGGCTGCCAACATAATTGTAGGGACTGAAATTAAAAATTAACCCTCTTAGTGCCAGGCCCGGGTGCTCACAGTATGCCAAGAGTGCCAGGCAGATTTAGAGAATTTTGCAGGTTCTCTCTCTCTCTGGACTATATAGTTCACAAATATTATAACTATGACTTGAAATTTTTAATAAATGTTAACAAGAAGACACTCTTACTGCTGAACTAAATGAAAACACTAAGATTCTCTTGGGTATTTTGAAAAAAAATATTTTCCAAACAATTTTAAAACAACAAAAACTAAAAATCAGAATCAAAACAGAAAAAATCAAAAAATTCCACTCAACGATAAATATTGATGACTTCTTTGAAATGTCCTATTTAAGATGAATAAACATGTAAAGTTTCACATTTTTATCTTCAGTATTTAAAGAGTTATGTACAACGGTATCATAATATACAATTGGCATGTTCAACAATGGGATCGAACCTGGCACATGATTTGTAGTCAGGGTGACCAGATGGTGATAGATTATCATTGTTCACAAGATGAAAGAATCTCAAGATCAATTGGAATTTGTTTCTTGAGAACATATTTCCAAACCATGATATATAACGGGAGTTTTTGGCCCAATAAGAAAATATGCTCGGCCTTCAAGTTATACCCATTTCCAGCAAAACAGCAACGAAAGCCTTCATTTCAGTCAATGTAACCGGGCGCCACTACTGTGCTCTGGCATGTGGTAACAAGACACGATTTCTCATATATGTTTGTCTCTGTAGTTATGAGGTTCTATAATTGAGCCGTGAAAAATAAAATAAAAATACGCTATAAATTTGCGTCTGACGAATGGGCGTATCTCGGGCCAGGAGTATTATAATAATCAGGTGAGGTTTGGTATTTCACATCTTGACCTAATTGAATTTTACAGAAAACAGGAAGTTGTTGCTGTTGGATATTGTTACAGCCATCATCATCATCAGTACTGTCACTCAGACGGTCATTACCACTTCCAATGTTTACAATCGGACAATGAGCACGTGGTTAAGTGTTTACAGAAAACTCGCCATTATCACTCCCAATAACACTTTCACTTTTCCCTTCCTCACTTGTTGGAGGAATGAATTCCTCATCCGAGTCTTCACCATCCTCTTCTTCACTAAAAATTATTAAGATATACGGCCAGTGCGTCATTGTTAACAAAATAATTTCTCCCGCCAGTCGCCATTTTACTCACGCGACATGGAGATCATACGTCGTAGATGAACATGGACTTTAGATATTCAATGCATGATAACGAATGAATTTATGCATTATCTTGCAGCGTAGTTAAAATCTAATGACAATTTTCTATGGACTCGACACATAAGCTGTTGCAATCTGGTGGCCCAAGTTGTACTAACTCATATATAATTACGTGCTATCCAAACAACGATACATCATGGTTGGCACTTTATGCATACATATGAAACAATGATATATCGTCGTCTGGCTCTCTACGGGTTAATATTTTCAACTACACTAGCTGAAAGTACAAATCAATTTTGTAAGGCAGTAATTACCTAAAAGCCTCTTTGGTCTAAAAGCAATATTAAGTTATAACAGTGACTGACAAGAACAACACCATACAGTTGGTCAATTAACCACTCCAGGATAGCAGCACAGTGCCTTATCTACTGCCATGGACTACGAACATACATGCTGCCAATTTTTGAGATCTGAGAAGAATTTTCAGAGAAAGCATTGGAAGTGGGTTGTGATCACAAACAAATTGTAGTCACATTTGCCATACCCACAGCATTGCCCCTCTAAGCTCTAGCTGTGCAATGCGCCCAACTTTGTAGTTCATAAAGGGGTTGTAATCGTTGTGATCAGCTGGCATGGCACGTGATCAAATGGAAGAGAAAGTGAATTGGCACCTACAACTGTGCAAATACGCTCTCAACATACAGAAATCTTGTTATCATCACATAATATAATGCAAAATTTCAACTGTTTGCGATTACCAGGAAGTTTGCTTACTCGTGTCATCCTTAAGATGAGAAACACCTGCAACCAGGTTTCTGTCAACCTAACTTTCAGTTTATTAAATTAATTAGCATGTTCTTACCAATGCCCTTTCCCTGCTATCATGTTAAGTTCTCTATCGAAGTCTCTGTTTGTCCAACCCTTGACCCGTTTCTCTACGGGGTTGGGTAAGAGGTGAGATGAATGTCTTGGCGGGTTTTCATGACTGGATGCCGAGGAGTTAATGAGATGAAATGAATGGCGTGATATCTGTGGCTTGGTTCTAAAAGGGCCAATGTCAAAAAAACCTGTTTTTGAGCTATGAGCATTTGAAGTTTTGCTTATAGTTTTCCAATTAATTTTTTCAACAACTAACTTTAAATAACTTTATAGTTTCTTTGTGGAAGTCACCTTATTAAATGCTCATTTTTTCTATCGTATTGTTTAAAAATTGCTAGGTTTCTAATCTTTATTTGTAATCTAACATTATTGGCAAGGGCTTATTTAATTAAACGTTAACTGTTCGTTTAGTACTTAACAGAGACATCGGCCCTTTTAACATGTTGCAAGCCAGGATAAAACGCGTTTGTATCAGTTAATATCTCAATTTTGATAAAAAAATGACATTGGCCCTTTTAGAACAAAGCCACAGATATATGATAGCAGAAATGGAGAGGGTGAAACCCGGTGCTGGCACGTAGCCTACCCCTGTCGTATAGCACCAAGGGGTCTGCTCAAGATTGAACATTCCCATCCAACGGGTGAACCACAATCAACAGCGTCATATGCCCCCACTCCATGAGCACTGCGGAGAGGTTTGGAATTTAATTGAGGCTTTTGGCACGCAATTTAGTGTTTAGAAATTGTATACCACCACCTCCCCTACACTGCTTGCCAAAATTCCGATGGTGACATTTTTTCGACCTATGGGACTCAAACCGGCTAACCACGGTGTACTGTTTAGAGTTGAACACCATAATGATCATGAAAACCAGGCGGGCTATCCAAGTCTTTATGGGTGATAATAAAAATCAATATACAGTAGTTAGAATAAACTAATAAGATAACAGGCAGTTGAAAACTCACAGTGACAGGTGGTTCATCTTCAAATAATTCTGGTTCACATTTGATGTGTTCTATTTCACCCATATGCACAACCTGCAACAACCAAGACAATGGGAAGATTTCAGTTTAATTTCATGAACAAATGATATTTTAGAACTTAAGATAAAAAGTTCAGCTCCTCTGGGACTGACACCCCAAAACTCTCAATAATATATTTTCTTTAAGTTTATACAGTACTTTCATAGTATGTATTTGTTCAGTAATATATTGTACCAAAAAAGAACTATTTAAATCAAACCTCAGTTTTACATAAAATTTAAGCATGGCAGAAAAATACTTGGTTCAAGAAAGTCACGTTCACTGGCCAAGATTTAAACTTCTGACCATCTTAATGAAAAGCCAGCAACCATGCTACTTGGCTCTGAAAGAAATTCATGAATGTATGTGCAGGTATTCACAACAGTTTTCCAATTATACTGAGTTGAAATTTTTTTAAATTGCAAGTTTAAACCTAATTGGATTACCTACGTCATGAAAACTTTGCTTAGGTATATACATCACATGTTAAACTGATGTAACAACACAACTTTACAAGATATTTTTAAAATTTACATAAGTTATTGCTACATTTATGATATTTTTGAATTAAGATGAAATTCATCTAAAGAATACAAAATTCAATAATTCATGAACACATTATGAAATAATTCAATTCATAATTCAAAATATACTTCTATCACCTGTATTTAATTTCGAATAGACACAAATATACTGAGGCATAAACATCACATATTTACATTTACATTGCATAAACCTGTATATATGATATTTTTGAAAAAGGACAAAATTCACTTCAAGAATTTTTGTTAGCTATGAAATTTTTTAAAGATTTGTTAAATATCGAGCTGACAACAGTTTTATTTTCTGATGGAGTTTATAGCAAAATATTTATAAAATGATCCTGTTCAGCGTACCGTTTATTTAGTCTTACTCCAAAATAGTTGTTTTAACCTATACTTTCATAACTGTGCATGTTACAGTAATAGATTATCGAATCAAATCAAAATACTTTATTTGCAAATGAGGTGTCTACCTCAGTGGCAAACGGTACACAAAAATACATTGTTCTCAAGCATTAAATTTTAAATTTAAAAGAAAAGAAGAAATTTCCTAAAATACAGTATTAAACACTTTACATCAACAATTTCTCTATCAAACACACAGCTCATCTTTAATAAATTTAAATTATTTACAAAATTCTACTCATAATATCCTCTGTACTTACAGCATAATCAACTCACATATAGTTTGAGAAATCACTTCAAAAAAATACTATACAACTGCTATAAGATTTAAATTTAAATAGCTTTTTTTTTAACCCTTTGTAATTCTGTACAATCCTCTATGTTATTTATTCCTTATAAACAATTATGTCATATGCATACAATCTTATTTTTGGTGTTATGTTGTTCCCTAAATCATGCCATGCACACACTTCTTTTAAAATTACATGGAAGGCACGCGAATAAAGATATCAACATAAAATTTTGTAAACTTATAGAGTATACATCACTTATTAGCACTACAAGTCAGTCATGTCTATAAACCGAAAGGGTTCGATGTTAAAAAAAATATGTGGAAATAAAGTCACAAGTTTTGGATTTTGAAAGTTTGGAAGTAATTCAAGGAAACGGTGTTCACTGCCCAAGTTTGTGATTCATGTCAATAGGAAGGCTGTATTATTGTTTACTAGCATGGTAAATATCAAGATTTTATGTCCATTCAATCCAAAGAAACATGTAAAAAATTTAAAGTGATGTAACACTGAAAAATGTCAGCCATTTTTGAATAAAACACAAATTTTAAAAACTAATACAGTATGTAGCACTCACCAATGAAGATATTACCAAGCAATTCAGTTGACCTATAGAAAATGAATCACATATTATCTCTGTTAATGGGTTGGACATCTATACCACCTGCTTTGAATGTGAGAAAAGTAAACATATGGAAAACATAAATTTTAATTAGGAAATGAATCTTAACCAAATTTGCTAAAATGATTCCAACTGAATGCTCTATTAGCATTTTTTTCAAAACCGGATTGTTCCTGAGACTATTTTTCTAAAGTATATAATGTGATGTACCACTGACTTATTAACACTTGTGTTTAGGGGAAACACTCTCCATGTAGCCCCTTGCTACACCTGGTACATATGGTTCTGGATCCCTGCTCCTTCCCCTCTCAAGTACATACACAGCAACCTGGACTACCTCTTATCAGGAAGTTTTCTCACACCTGGTGGCCCTCGAGGATCCTTTACTGACGCATTCTCTGTCTGCAACCACTCACCCCCTAAATCTTCAATGATCTCTATAATAAAGCGTAGCCTTGATTTCAGTTTTTCTTGACCTCTTACATGTTCCTTACATAAAATGTAGGAATTCAGAACCATTCTGGCGATGATATTAAATGTTACCTTAAATGTTACCTTTTTCCAATGTCGAACAGTTTTTCGTTCATCTAGGTAGGCATCACGTCGGAGGTATCAATGCCCCCCCATGAATTTATTGTAGCTGTGGATCACTTCTGGTTTCCTCACAAGCTTTATGGTGTTCCCTCTCTTAATTTCTAATTCCCTAGAGATAGCTGTTGTCTTACTGGAGGGAAGAATTACAGGTGTCTTTTGTGATTTTTTTTCTCTCTGTAAGCATAGGCCAAGACAGGTCCAAAATGACAGTGCACAGTTTTACCTATTCCATTCCATTTAGAACTCTTAGGCAGGTACTTTTTGTTTCTCCTTACAGTGTCAGTTATATATGTTCCTAACTTGAAAAGGTCACTTACAATTGGAACAGACATAAAGAAATTATCTACAAACACATGGTATCCTTTCTGCAAATAGTTCCCCAATTTCAATACTTTCATAACCACAGTGTACCCCAGTCCATACTTAGCAATATTGTCCTTGTCTTCCTGAGATCTGGCCCCCGGGTAGGTGAAGAATCCCAATCAGTAGTTTGAAACTGAATCAGTATTCAGAATTTTATTCCCCACCGATGATGATGTTTATTAGGTAAATATTGCATAAGGCATGTCCTGTTCTTTGTCCCCACCAGGCTTTCATCAATACTCAGTTCATCATGAGGAGTGTAGTGATGCCTAAATATGTTGATGGCATGATCAACTAGAGACTGAAATTGAACACAGGGAACAACTGGTGGAGCACACTTTTCACTGTCCACTAAATGAAAAAAACCTAAAAATATGTTGAATTCTATGGAATGAAAACATGTTCCCAAACCCCAGTGTTGATTGTGATGAGAAGATTGACCAATATGCGGCAATGGTAGATTTCCTGTTTATCTCCATATTCAGAATGCAAGCCAGAAAACCTCTCATTTTAATCAGGGTTACGTCCCTCCATTTACAAAGTTGTGGAGATAGCTTGCCATTATTTTTGTTTAGGAACTGATGGGCAGAGCAATTGGTTTCTGAGACAAACAGATTTAAAAGAACAGGGGTAAAGAACAAACTGAAATATGAAATGGGAGGGGAATCTGGTGGTGGCATATGCTTAGGTCCTGTCAGTTCCTGATACTGATGAGGAAGTGGGATGGGATGTTCCGGGACCAAATATTGCGATAATCTTCGTCCTCCAAATTGTTATCCACACTAACATCACTATCTTGAGTTGCTGGATTATTATCATCATCATCATCTACACTTTCTGACTCGGACAAAGAAACATCATCATGACTTAATAATATTGTCGAGAAATTCAGTCATATCATTGTCAACTAAATGAACTCTCTTTGCCATGTTGCACATGACAAATAACTAGGCCTAACCTAACTGAAATATATCTAACACTCCACCAACACTATGCACCTAATTACCTAAAAAAACAAGTTAAACAATGTACTAACAAGTAAACTAAATAAAGTAGAACCTTGATAATTCGAAGTTGGTCAATTCAAAATCTCGCCTAATTCGAAGCAACTCTTGTTCCTGGTAACATGAGATATGGTTTTGCATGTTCTTTAAATCGTTTAATTTGAAATATGGATAATTTGTAATTCGAAGAACAAATGTCAGTCCCGTTACTGAAATTCAGGCTTTTAATTTGAAACTGCCTTTATATTTTGAAAAAAAAAAAAAAGTATTTTACAGAGTAATTTAAATTCAGAATTTCTCTGCTTCATGAAAGAATGCATCTTCCGGAACGTGCAGGGGTAACTATGCGCACTTTCACCTACTTCGGCATGTCTACAGTGTGCTACATATCTGCTATCTTCGAGCAGAATCGTAATTATTTTGTATTCAGCGTTTTAAGGAACACCACAATATCATGTAGCAGGCAGTGTGCAGAGAGGTAGAATCTGCAAACACTGGCGATGCCAACAGTTGGCAAAAAAGCTTGGCTTATAGCCTATAATCAATTCGTACACAAAAAACAATATTGTCAATGCCGATGAAACTGCATTGTTTGTTTGTTTGTTTTCTTTTTTAAATGCTGTGGCCAAACGGCGTTATGGTTTTAAAGGAGAGAATTGCCAGCCGGGAAACATACTGTGTTGCTATGCAGTGCACACGGAAGCAAGAGACTTCCTTCCCCCGCCATAGGAAAATTCGAAAAGCCACGATGTTTAAAGGCAATCAGGCATCTAAAAATGCAAACAGTACAGTAATCCAAAACATAAAGCATTTCCACAGGGGAGCCAGCATAATTTTCCCTCGTCTTTGAATTGTGTTTTTCTTCCTTTCTTTGCGTGAGGTTATGTTTGCCATTGTTTTATCCACGTGCGTTATTTGAATAATGTAAATGCACCTTGTTGGATACATTTCTGAAATAGTGTTTTCCATGGCATTAGAAAAGTTCAAACTGAGAATCAAGGTGATTGCATGCATTAATGGGTTTTAGAAGTGCCATGGCAGGAAATCATACAAGTATAATCACTGTATTGTTGTTGTGATGTGGACGGAAGCGAGAGACTTTCTCCCCTTGTCATAGGAAAGTTTGTCCGGCTCCATGGCTAAATGGTTAGCATGCTGGCCTTTGGTCACAGGGGTCCCGGGTTCGATTCCCGGCAGGGTCGGGAATTTTAACCATCATTGGTTAATTTCGCTGGCACGGGGGCTGGGTGTATACATCGTCTTCATCATCATCATCACCACGACGCGCAGGTCGCCTACGGGTGTCAACTCAAAAGACCTGCACCTGGCGAGCCGAAAATGTCCTTGGACACTCCCGGCACTAAAAGCCATACGCCATTTCATTTCATAGGAAAGTTTGATAAGCTGCGATGTTTTAATGGCATCACGTACTTTCCGCGCAAGCAAAAACATCTAAAATGCATAGAGTACAGGAATCCAACGAATAAAGCACTAGCACAGGGGAGGAGTATAGATTTCTCCTCATCTTTGAACCATGTTTTCTTTCTTTTGATTTCACTGCGCGAGGTTATGTTTGCCAGCGAGTTATCCAAGTGCATTATTTGAATACTGTAAATGCACCTTGTTGGATACATGGCATTTGAGAGCTTTAAACTGTGAATCAAGGTTAATTGCATGCAGTAACGGGTCTTAGAATATATTGTGACGCCACAAGGGTTGGCATTTCCGAAGTACGTGTTGGCGGTTAAATACGAAATCATGTAATTCGAAGTCCGATTTTCGCATCCCAACTTCAAATTAATGAGGTTTTACTGTATGCTGCCTATGATATTGCTTAATTTCCCTATATAGTCACAAACGAAAACTGAGAGAAATTCACGCAAGCTTGCTGCCAACATGATGTAAACAAGACACGGAACTCCAGTGAACACATGTTTCAGACTGTAAGAATAACCATAAATATGGATAGTCTGCAATTCCGCAGAGTATGATGTGAGTTAAAACTGTGCTCTTCTTATTCCATGCAAAAATGATGCTATCCGGCGCATAAATAATGAAATAATAATAATAAAGGAAGGTAACGATGCATCATTACCGTGACAGTTTTTGCACAACCCATGGGTACCGATAGATCGTTACCATGAAGGCCAAAGGGTTAATACCTCTCTAGTAATTTGATCACTCCCTGCTGCTTTTCCTTGCTGAAGCAGTTGGATTTCTCTGAAAATATCCTCATTTGTGAATGAGAAGCTTCTTGGTTCCTTATGTATGTCTAGTTCTCTATATTCTGTTTCGGTTTCCAACTCCAGACAATCTTCTACTGAATCTATGAATTCGCTACTAAATAGATTTGTTTTCTCATTATCTGTTAAAAAGTGTTCACCCCCTTTTCCCACCACTGTGGGGATTTGGATTCCTTTTTCTTTTTTGATTCCTATTATATGAATACAGATTTTTCCATTTTCCTTTATGGTCATTACCCTCATAAAGTATGCCATTCATGTAATTCTCTTTTGCTTCCATTTTCACTCTATTGAGTTCCCTTATTAGCTGTTTTCTAGTTTCTCTATTCTCCCTACCTGCTTTGATTTTCCTGTTTACAATTCAACATTTTATTTTTACTTTACTTATTTTCCTTCTATAATAAACAGGGTGTGAAGTAATTTTACCATTCTTAACACAATGCGAACCGGTCCTGAGAAAACTCATGTTTGCCTGGTTGAGCATTACGGACTGGTCCCGAGTTATCTAGGAGGTCAAGAGTGATAGAACTCCGTTGTATGATTCTACACTATCGATAGTCACATTTCTTTCCAATTATTCTTCATATCATAGATTTTCTTTGCATTTCCTGACAGGTTTACAAAGTTCGAAGAGCCATGCAAGATGGCAGCACCCAGGGATCGCACGTGTTTAGACAAGGATGAAGTTATTCGCGAATTATATAATGATACTGGCTCCGAATATCCAAGTGATGCTGAATATTTAGAGTTCGATGTTGAAATATCTTCTAACGGAAATGTTTACAGGTTCAAGGTGTGGAACTCGTGTAGATCAGAATGAGTCTGATAATTGTGTTACAGGTGTAAATATTGTAAATAATGTAGTGTTTTCTGACAACTGGGTTATGGACAACAGTGAACCTAGGCTAGAGGATTTTGAAGGTGCTCCTGGTATACCGGTATGGCCTAATAAATCTGGAAACATAGGATAAGTAGCAGGACTTATGTTTGGTGAGAAATTTTTTCAGTATGTAGCTGAGCAGACAAAACTTATACTGTGAGCAGAATTCACATTCTCATAACGTACCCCGTAAAACACTAAAGTGGACTAATGTCACTAGCAGGGAAATAATAAAATATTGCTCTGTGTATACTGATAGAGCAGGTGAATAAATCATGTCTGAAAGATTACTGGCCAACCGATCCCCTAACAGAAAACCCCACATTTCCGAAAACTATGGGCTGAAATAGATTTCAACAAATACTTACCTACCTGCACTTCAACAACTGTTCAGGAAGGCCACCAGAAAAAAAAAAAACCACAGTAGTCCTTCAAAAGCTAGTGAAGTTCTGACAGTTTATTTGAATGCATGCACTCCAGCTTGGAGGTAGTTAGAAAGTGGACAGGAACAGGGCTGTGCATGGGGTGAAGGGCACCCGGTCTGCAATGTGTTAACAGGTACAAATCTCTTTTCTCCTCCCCAAATGATTCCTTTAAAGCTTGCCCAAAGTGTATCCACATTACTCCCTTCACTTATCCAACAACTGAATTGTGTTTGGAGGCAAGTCCTGAATTTTTTTACTTTAGTTTTTCTGTACAATTTCTTACATCATTTGACCCTCTTATTAAGCCTTTTTGACACCAGTTCTATATCCTTTCAATTACCTCAGTATTATCAACAATTTCCCATGGTTTAACCAAGAAAACATCTAGTAAGTTATTGAGACGAGTTGATGCTTGTACTATTTGTGAAAATCCAAATTAACATTTGCCAGTTTAATGTTCATGGACTTCACTTCCAGCTCCATTCCATTCAACTTCAGGCAAGTTTGAATCTCCCCAAATTTTTATCATATTATTAATGTTTTTATGAATATAATCTACTAGTTTCTCAAATATTTCCATGTCTCTCTCCTCTCTTCCTGGCCTATACATTCCTATGATTCCCACCCGCTCCATATTTTAATGCTAATATTTCATCCGTTTCATCGGTAAACAATATATGTGAGCAATAAGTTTCCATCAGCACAACAAACACCCCACCTCCCATTTTATCTCCTCAGTTTCTGCAATATACTGTACACCCTTCTGGAAATACTTCTCTTAACCATGATTCCACTCCTATCACTACATCAATCTCGTAAGATTCCATCAATGTACCGAATTTTAACTGCTTATTTACTACACTTTGACAGTTTAGCCGGAGAAATCTTAGAACCCCTTCCTCCCTCTTCAATAATTTGCTATGATTAAGATCCAGTAGCCCCTCTGCTATACTGGAATTTTCTTT
Source organism: Anabrus simplex (assembly GCF_040414725.1). NCBI lineage: Eukaryota > Metazoa > Arthropoda > Insecta > Orthoptera > Tettigoniidae > Anabrus > Anabrus simplex. The sequence goes on from NC_090271.1 coordinate 242,670,813, forward strand.
ATTATCCAAATGATCATTTAGAGTATTTAAAGTCTGTTCCCTTACTTTTGTTCTACTTATAACCTGGGGCTCTATGGTGCACTTCCTTGATTTGCTAACTGATAAATAATTACCTACATCCTTGGATGTTTTTACTCTTTTCCTAAAAAAGGGTTACTTTTGGGGTTATCTTTAAAACTGATCACCCATCAATCTAGCAATGTTGGTTTTCCCCCTATCTGATTATTTTCTCTAATTCTCAGAGGCATATTAAAATTCTCAATCAAAATTCCTAACATGTCACACACCTGATTTTTCCCATGCCTGTTCATGTGAAGATGATGCTTTGTAAAATGATATCTAGGTAACCTCTCACTTTCAAAATTAATTGCTATCCTTTCACTGTTTGCAGTTTCAGATGCATTAACTAATACTATCATGTGTTTGTTAGCTTTCTCAATAACAGGATTTAAGTTATGCATATTATATCTGCGTGGCATAGCATGCAAAATTACATTGGTTTTGTGTGTTAATTTTAGTAAATACTTATGGCATGGTCCAATTCCCCAGTAATTACATTTTCATTTAGCCCTACATCATTTATTCCCCAATTATTACCAGCACATCTTTCTCTCCTAAATTTTCTGTCTTACTTTCACTGTTCTTCACAATTTCCCTTAAAGGTGCATTCGGGGTAAAAATACTTTGCACTTCATTACCTGGGCCTAATTTGGAACAAAGAATTCCAATACACTGCTGTCCGTGACTGTCGTTGATCCGCAAGATCTTCCATAACTGGGCTGTATTCCTTTCTCCAGTTGGCGGCTCCTTTGGTAGTGTTGTTTTCCATCCTTTCGTTGTCAAAGTCGTTGCCACCACCGTTGTCATCCAAAATGTCTTCTTCTTCTTCTCTAAAATGAATTGTTCACAGTTTGTTTCACCAAGGACCACGAATCTGTTCAAAAGTTTAACTGGATTTGAGTCCACTGCAGCTGAAATTGTACTCGTAGGCCTAATTTTCCTGCTTAACCTAGGCCTAAATTCAGTCTCCCTACGAAGTTGACTAACCTGTTGTGTAAGATTGTCATTGATTGCCTTTAGGCGATCGATTTCCATTTGTGCAGCGTTTAAGTCCTCTTCGATTAAGTTATCACGGCCTTATTTACACAATCCAATCATAATTCGTCACATGCTGTACACTTGCCATCTGTAGCATCCAACATAGCATTTGATACCTTGTCCATATGATGTTTACAAATCCATGCATTACTATTTACACTATCACTATCTACTGAAATGCATTCCAAATGATACCATCTAGAAAAGTTCTACACTGTACACCATTTCCCAGATGGTTTTTATTCAAATCACAATTATTTCCACTTATTTTACAAAAAAATGAAGGCCCAACACACTCCCATGTACACGTTTCTGCCGCCATGTTTTGATAGATAAAAATGTATGGAAGAATGTGAATGATGTGAAGGTCATTCCAAGTGAAGCACTTGATGGAGACCAAGGAAACACTATCCATTGACCCTGAAAGCAACCAGGAATTGAGGCAGATCATCCTTGCACACTTCTTGACTAAACAGATCAACATGTTCATGTTCATGTTTCTTTCCTACACTATTTAATGATACTGTTTTAAGGATACCACCCTGAAGAAGAAAAAAAAGGAATAAACAGGATCTCTTTTCGTGGTCACAGGAGCTGAAAGGAAATTAAATAGTCCACCTTCAGCAGAACACCAAATGCCAAGGTAAGGTTTGATATACTCCAGAGAGTGCCCAGTGGTTACTAATCCGGTACCCCTACATCTCTTGCTGCAACCCATAGTTTATAAATGGGAGAGGATGAAACCTTCATACAAGCACATAGGCTGAACAAAACACCCAACCCAGAAAGGCAGGCTAGACAGTAGGAGAAATTAAATTGTAGGGGGTTACAATAAAGGAGGAAGAAAGACAAATATAAACTAAGAACACAAAAACCTCTCGGGCAACTCAGGGGACACCTTTATGGTCTGTGCTCTTCTCTGAGGCCAATTCAGTATGAATGACCCTAAGCTGTCACAGCCCTTGGGATTAACAAGTACACAAACCCCACACAGCAATTTCAACATTTTGGTGTCCCTAAAGGAGGTAAGAAAAAGATGACCAATGTCAAGTCACAAATGATGTCTGATAAGGTATTCAGATGGTTATACACATAGAACACCTTCCTAGTTCCAAGGAATAAGTGTATTTCTGATGATATGTAACCAAGTTACATTTAAGGTGCCAAGAAAACTTACTTGCTGTGCAGTCTGCTCTTTTCTACCAACACATTCTGATTCACACTTCGGATTCGGTATTTGATCCATAACCTCTGGTCTACCATGCACTGGAACAATTATAAACACAATTAAAAACACTAAGAAATCATACTTTGCCCATTATTATATAAGTTCCAGGGTGATTATTTATTTACAGTACTTCACTGTATTACACTACAGCATTATGTTTAATGTGACTTGAAGATTGAGGAAATTTAAGTTATGAAAGTAAACACAGGGGTAATAAACAATTATAAAAACAGCACTGCAATAACATCAAGTACAAATCTTACACACAAAAGAAATGTACTTATTTTGTACAGAATTTGCTCACAAAAGGAATTTTAACACTGCAGTAGTAAACTTTTAAACAGTTATTTTTGGCAAATATGCAGTAATTAAAGTCACTTTACATGACTTAATTTGCAAGTTACCATGTTCTTGTATAAGTCTTTGATCCATGGGCAATGACCAGTTGTTTAACAAATAGTCCCGAGAATCTGAACCAAGGAATAGGTACCACTGAATTATAAAAACAACTCAAAACAAACTTTATCATTCATACAGAGATGTATTACATTTATAAGAAATCATACTTTGCCCATTACTGGAACAAATTCTGCCACAAGTCGCTCCAAAATGTGAAGCCCCGATGGGCAACCAGTTATGCCTGGTGATGAATGACAGCTATGAATGTTGAATGTGGTTAAATCTTATCCACCCAACCATTAAGCTAAAATAATAACATTAGGAGTGGAATAGTTAATGGCACATTAATAACTTCATCTCTTGTGACTGAAAAACGACAATTTCATGATTTAAATATGGCTGCACCAAAAGGATGCTTAAGAAAACTGAACTTCATTTAATTTCACATAACCATTTACATAATCAGCATGGCTGGTAAACTGCTGACTCTTCAACTTAAAAATAAAATACTTAAGGTACAGGCACAAAGGAAATTAAAGGAAATATGATGAACTCAGTGAGGGAATTGCTTTAGCTTAAATTGTCTACAACATACACATGGTATAATAAGTTCCCTGCATTTATTATTATTATTATTATTATTATTATTATTATTATTATTATTATTATTATTATTTGTTCATGTTTAAGTTCTCACAGTAAATTATTATATAAATAGGCAAAGTTCAAATATGATCAATGGACGAAATTTCTTTTTCATTCTGAAGTAGATTTTATCATAAGCGGTGATTTTAATGCCCAAAGTCCTATTTGGGGAAGAGTATCATGATACCAAAAATATTTGGCCATAGGAAGTATGAAAAATAGGAACCATTTCACCAAATTAAATGATGGATCCCCAACATGAATTACTAGCCCAAACACTACTTAGATTTATCAATCAAAACTTCACATAATACTGAACAATTGTCATCAGAATTGTCCTTTTGCCAGCATTATAGTTCTTGGTAATGATGGAACAGGACTGATACAAAAGTATCCCAGTAATACCAGATATATGCAGAGTTTTGATTATTCAATTATGCCATTTAATATATGGCCTCTCCTGCATTTAGGCTATGCATCTTGCTTTTATCTTGTGCACTATATACCTGCAGACTCAAGATATTGATACTCCCATAATTTAGATTGAACCTTTGGTTTATATTGTATTTGAACATCCCACATTGCATTGTACTGGACTTAACCTAGTAAAGATTCTCTGAACCAATTCTTCTTTCTGCATCATTAAAATGGCATTGTGACCAATCAACAGCCAGTATTGCCTATGAAATGGTCTGCCAGAGACTTTACAGTTGTCATTTCACTCTTATTTATGTCAAACAGAACTTGTAAATGCCATGTGGCTGGCTGCTGGCAAGGTAAGGACAAACTTCAAAATGTAAAGAATCCAACCTTCGCTACAATCCTCCGTGGCTTAAGGAGATATTTGATGAACTTGCAATAAAGTATATCTGAGGGTATCTTCATGTTTTTCAATCAAATTATATAGGAAATATTGGTGCCTTTTAGAAGATAATAGAGCAAGTTCCTAGTGGCCATGCAGCCCAAAATGTAGGCATTAGGAACTGGTTAGGTCATTCGAGTGATTTGCCTTCAACACTGTCATCCCTTTTCTTTTACTACAAATACGTGTTTTCAAAATTTAATCCTTCATCAAACTCTTAGGATTTTAATTTGCTTTTTTCCTAGTCACAGCATAGGTTGCGCTTATCTCTGATTCACGGATGCACTTGTGCTCCACTGCATGATTTTCCTATGTCAGTCTTTGGGGAATTTGTGTGACAGTTCACCCCCATCCTTTGTTATTTCTGGCCTTTTCTGAAATTAGTCTTTCTTCTTGTTTTGGCATAAATTTTTTTCTTTGGCCTATAAAGTTGTAAAAGATTATTAGCTCTTCCATTCCTGGGAGGAAATCTCAGGCAGGATTTGAATGCCGGGAACTTTTTCTGAACCTCCATATTCTGGAGTGTTATTACTCAAATTATTCTGTGGTACATGAATGCTCTGCACTGAAATACGTAGAGGATTAAATGGGGATTGAAAGTACAATCTCTGTGTACTCCTTCATTCTTAGAAATCTCCCAGTGCTCAGACCTATTATATTATAACAGGAAAACTAAGAGATTAAGGAGGAGGTTGAGATTAGAAAGAATAGAGTTAGGATTGGTTATGAGAGGAAGGTGACATTGAATGAACTTACTAGGAAATTGAATTTAGTACAAAAAGTCAGCTAAGGATAACCTTTTTGCAAACAAAACTGGCAGCCATCTGAATTTTAGGAAGCAATGGAAGGATATATATATATATATATATATATACAGTAGATAATTAAAGGCAGAAACAGGCTGCACAAAGAACATTCCAGGATCATTAATGAACAAGGAGAGTGTATATGTAAGGACTTACAGAAGGCAGAATTATTATTAAGTCAGCAGTATGTAATGGTAGTTGGATATGATGTCCAGATAGAGGAAACAACTAATACTACCAAATGACTGAAATTTACCAATGATAATAAAAGACATTTACATAAAGATACAAAAGTTGACAGCTATAAAAGCAGCTGCGACTAATTTTTTCTCAAGTTGCTTTATGTAGCTCCAACATTATAGGTCTTTGAGTAACAATGGAACAGGAAAGGGCTAGGAATGGAAAGGAATAGTGGCTGTGGCCTTAATTAAGTTACAGCCCCAAAATTGCCTGGTGTGAAAATGGGAACGCACGAAAAACCATCTTCAGTGCTGCAGACAGTGGGGTTTGAACACACTATCTCCTGAATGCAAGCTCACAGGATAAGATTTCTGGGGGTATATTAAAGGCAATACGTTGGGAAAGAGTGTCATATCTGAAATACAGTTTATTACTGTTGCATGAATGGAGAGTTGAAATAGTATCCCTCAGTGTGCAAGGGAAAGGGTGATAAACATAAAGTGAATAATTACAGTCAGTCGGCTTGACATATTGTTTGCAAGGACTGGGAAAGCATTCTCTCTGATTATATTAGGCACATCGACAACCTTAATGACTGCTTATTCCCTCCTTGGGGAAATACAGTACAAGTGTCAATAAAGTAATACACAAGAACATCATTTATACAGCCCTCATTAATCCAGATCTCTGGTATATCCGGATCGAAAATTTAAAAAAATTACTTTTACTTGTACACTACTTTATTTCTTTTACGGGGTCGATTCTTCTTGAATGTCTTTTATGCCAAGGATAGTTAAGGACAGGAACTGGAAGTAATTCAGCTGTGGTCTATCAAAGGTACCATCCCAGCATTTGCCTGGAATTGAGAATGGGAAACCATTGACTCTTCTGAGTTCCTTGACACATTTGCATGCATTCCCAGATGCTCAGATGTAGATGTGAGCGAAGTAAATGACTGGTTGAAAACTGTCATTCAGGCTATGGCATAATGACAGAAGAATAAATTATTGCTTCTTATTCCTCAACACGTAATGACGAGAGTGATTATGAATTCGAAAAAGAAACCGGCGCTCCATCAGAAGAAACACTGACTCATGGAGATGCAACAATGCAGCTGGACAAACTAATGGCCTATTTAGAATCCCAGAATGAAACCACCAGAACTGATGTTAGTAAAATGTCTTCATGATCGTGCTGCGTGCAAACGCTATACAAATATAAAACAGAAAAGGCTCACACATTACTTTAGTGCATAAAACAGTCATAAATGTAAGAAATGTGTGCTGATATTTTTTTTGTAGAATTGAAAAAGGTATTACTGTACAACTTATGTTCATATATTATATAACATGTACTGTATTTGTCTTTTAGTTTTCCAGATTATTCAGATTTTTTATAATCCGGTCCCACTTAATCCGGATAAATAAGGTTCTTGTGTAATATGTTTTTGCAAATTTTTTATCTCGAAAGACACACTTGCATTCACTCAGAGGTGAGACTACACGTGTAAACAACATGCAGTAATATGTTCTCACAAAACAAACTAAAAAAAATAACCTAAATAATAATGCTCCTCAGGACCGGCTCATCTGATGAGTTAAACTGAGCACTGTCCCTGCATTGCAGGAGACCATAGCCCTTAGGGAATTCACAAGGCTATTTATTTTTTATATAGATGGCAATCATGTTTAAGTTAAGATATGTTAGTGAGGCTCAACTTGTAGGATTAAAGTACAATAAGCAGATATTTTACATCAGAAAGTGAAATGGACTGTTTTGCTATTGACTTATCAAAGGCTTTTGATACAGTATATCATGGGAGATTAGGCCTACGCTATTGGACTAGACAAGAGAGTAATTTCTAGAAAATAGAACTCGGAGAATTTGAGTAGGTGGAGTGTTATCGGATCCCTTAATGATTAAGAGGGGGAGGGGGTGTCCTACAGGGAAGTATTATTGTAAGTTTATGTTTTCATATATATATAAATGAAATGAAAAAAGAACTGGAATCACAGGTAAGGCTATTTGCTGATGATGTTATGCTTCATAGTAAATAAATTACAGGATTGTGAGCGACTACAAAAAGATCTAGACAATGTTGTGAGATGAACAAAGGAACAACTGTATGATGGTGAATTCAGACTGTATGATTCACCAAGAGGAAAAGACTGCATTAATGGGGTGATCGTACATCATGGGGATTGTGGTAAGTATCTTGGTTTGAATACAAGAATGATTTTCATTGGGGTAAACATATTAATAAGCATTTGTTGTTATGGAACGACCTGTTAAAGACATGGATATCGAAGAGGTCAAGGCTGCTTTGAAAGAAAAGAAGCAGGGGAAAGCTAGTGGCCCAGGCGATCTTCCACCAGAACTCTGGTACTCTCAACAGTGGGATGCGTCAGAATTGTTAGCGCGACTCTTCAAGCAGATCATTAAAGGAGGTTGAACATCGAGTGATTGGCAATGGAGCATCACCGTACCCATCTTCAAACAGAAAGGGAGCCCAGCTCAATGTGCTCATTACTGACCGATCCGACATCTGAGCCATGCGATGAAGCTTTTTGAACGGGTTCTTTGTAATAGGATATGTAAGATTGTTGAGCTTTCCAGAAACTAAGCTGGATTTTTGAAGAAATGTGGCACAACCGATGCAATCCTTGCTGCATGGCTCTTGGTTGAAAAGCATCATAAGAGGAACAAGCCGATCCATCTAGCTTTCCTGGACCTTGAGAAGTTCTTTGATTGTGTACCACATGACCTCATCTGGCTAGCACTACGAGAGCATGACATACCAGAATACCTTGTCAACTGGATTCAGTTGCTTTATGTAGACCTACGGAGCTATGTTCAAGCCGCCACAGGAGCATCCAGTGACTTTCCCATCACCGCTGGCATTCACCAAGGTTCCGTGCTGTCACCACTCTTGTTCATATTAGTGGTGGACACTGTAGCAGCAGATCTGCACTGTTCTTTGCCATGGACGCTTCTCTATGCAGACAATGTGATGTTGGCCTCTGAGATCCAGGCTGATCTGCAATGCCAAACGCAAGAACGGAACATCGGCTGGTGCAATATGGCCTGTAACTAAATAAAGAAAACTGAATATATGATGTCAGAACCACAAGCAATCAGAACCATTCAGGTAGACAGTAAGGACCTGCCAAGAGTAAGAAGATTCAAGTATCTTGGCTCCACGATCAGTGATGACGGCTAACTTGTCAAAGAGGTCAATGGAAGGATATCCAGAGCCTGGATGAAATGGAAAACAACAACCAGCATCACTTGTGACCGGAGAATGAAAGATAATCTCAAATCAAAAATCAATCGTACTGTCATCTGATCTGTTGCACTGTATGGTCGCAAATGTTGGCCAACTCGACTGAGACAGAGTGTCAACTGGGCGTTGACTAAGATGCCGAGGTGGAGAGCTGGCGTCACTAAACTGGATTGCATCTCCAATGAATCAATCGGAAATAGATTTGGTGTATCACCTATTCAAGAAAAAAAAGTGCGAGATTCATCTACAATGATTTGGACATGTAGTAAGGGCAGACGTGATCACTATCGCGAAGTCGGATTACATGTTAGAACTCACCAGTAGGAGAACAAAGGACAACCAAAACAGAGATGGGCCAATACCCTTCACAAACATCTGAAGAGCATCAATCTCCACCCTGACATGGCCCAGGACAGAAATAAAAGGAGACAACGAATTCATGTACCGAACCCCGCCAGCAGGGGGGACAAATGCTGAAGTAAAAGAAGAATCACATTAATGACATTGTAGAGAAATGTTGCAGATCTTTTCACATGATTATAGGGGTATTCAGGCATTGTAGTATGGATGTAAAGGAGAGGGCATACAAGTCCCTGGTAAGACCAGAATATGGGACACACATTAGGACAAAATGATACGAAACTGGAAGAGATCCAAAGAAAAGCAGCAGCTTTGTTCTGGTTGATTTCTGTCAAGGGAGTAGTGTTATAAAAATGTTTTGAACTTTGGGTTGGGAAGAACTGGGAGTAAGGAGACAAGATGCTCGCCTACATGATATATTCCGACATGTGAGTGGAGAGATAGCATGGAATGACATCAGTAGATGATTAAGTTTGAGTGGAGCTTGTAAAAGCAGGAAAAATCATAATATGATTTGGAATTCAAGAGGACAAACTGGGAGAAATATTCACTTACAGGACGAGGAGTAAGGGATTGGAATAATTCGTCAAGGGAGATGTTCAATAAATTTCCGAGTTCTTTGAAAACGTTTAAGAAAAAGCTAGGCAAACAACTGATAGCGAGTCTGCCATCTGGGCGGCAGTCGTAAATGGTTGTTTTATTAATTAATAATATGGCACAGAAACTGCTCGCTGGTTTGATTTCAAATATGGACGAAATGACTTATTCAGAAACTTATGCTGTCCTATTGAATGAATTAGTGGGCTGCATGCCCCCCCCCCTGGGGGGGCTACAGTGAGTCCATTACACTGCCTGCTCGATCTGCATCCGATGTCTGCTTATACTGCCTGCTCATTCCATATTCAAACCTGTAACACGACTTACAAACAATCTGCCGCTAGATGGCAGCACCAGATGTACCTAGTTATCGCGTGAATACAACTAGATAAGCATACACGCAAAATTTAAAATCTGAAATTAACAGAAAAATTAAAGAATTTTTACGTATAAAGTGGTGTTCTAGAGAGTTGTAGCTACAAGACTTTTCGAGAAAGAGGTTTCGACGAACAAGAAAACCTGGAAACTTTGTCTGTACAGTACTTCCCTACAAAACCAAGTAGGCCTAAAGGTTTCACCAATTTGGCCATCACAGTTTCTGACACAAGTTCCTGGTGCTTACTGTTACTAAAACACTTTAAAATGTTACACTGGCACAAAGAAGGCAGACCATAGTTTTTTATAGTCTGGAGCAGACTTGCAGATTTCTTGCAGTACGGTAGAGCCACCTCAACAAATTTCTGCAGCCCCATAATTAGGCCGATAAATCGTTGCTGGGGATAGCGCAGGCCTCCTCTATCCGACAGTCTGATTAAGTTCTTCAATGGAGATGCATTAACTGAGGTGGAAACGTTATTCAAGTACGTGCTGCATTCTGTTTTTTCTTTGTTATCCGCACTAAATAACCACACACTAATGCCTGGGACGCAGTTTCCAAAGTGACACACACTGACTCAGTGTGCTCACAAACATCTTCCAGTAAATCAAGGAGCAACACTGGTTCTATTTCGTCAAGTCTGTGAGAGGATACTGAGACAGAAAATTTTGAATTTTGCTTGTGGATAACGTTAGCACCATCGGTGGACATAAAACTGGATTTCAGAATTATCTTTATGGAATTCTGAGCATCCCGAGAGTCAGTCATGTCACTGCACCCTCCTCCCATAGCTCTAAACATGGCTTCAACTGGATCTCCTGAAAAGGCCCGCATCAGCACATAAAAAAATCCATTCTGCACAAGAGAAACAATGCACGAAGAAGTAGATACAGCAGTAAAAATAATAGCTTGATGTGTTTCTTTGGTAAGTCCCTTTTTATTGAGAGCTGTGGACGCTTCTTGTATCTCTTCAAGATATTGACAGAAATCGTCTTTCAGCCACTGGAGACGCTCGTCAGCTTAAGAAAAGAACATCGTTTTGTCCGGATTATTTTTCCTCAAGTGCTGTGTTTTATTGCTGGTGTTACAGACATTGAAGAATTTATACACAGATTTCATAAATCGTATGGTAGGTCCAGTCTCCGAATAATCGACTCTTGCCGTCAGGCGCGATGAAGGTTTTCCATTAGGAACCGCAAAACTGCTGTGACTGGCGGTGAGAACACTTGCACAGCAAAGAGAACATTCATCTTTTCAAAAGAATTTGGTTCGACGTGCTTCCTCGTTAAATCCCAGACCGGTTTCACTACGAGATTCTTCTGAATACGATACAGCTCCTTTAAGAAAGATGAAGTGATAATGCCGTCTTTATCTGCCATATCATGCTCAAGAAACTGAGATCTGATGTTTTTAATAATATGACAATAATCGAAAGACAAATATAGTTGTCGCATGGCATTGCATGGATGAACTACACACGACTTTAATTCTCCATCACCAAATTTCTTAAACATTGAAGTATTTGTTCTATGATTGTCCGTCACAAGGCGAATAACATAGAAACCACATTCTTCGACAGAAATCTGCTGAACCAGGAGGAAAAGCTCATGTCCGTGTAATGCCTTCACCATGAAGTATGCAGCCGAAATAGTAAATTTCTTCGCCAACCCATGAATCACAAAGCACAACAATTTGTTGGCCAGTTGAGGGTTTGTTCCAATCTCTTTGTTATAGACTCCCTCTATTTTGACCAGTCCATAGAATCTGTCATCTTCGTTATTATATAGCAGCCGCTTTTTAATTGCCATTTCATCACAAATAAGGGAGCAAACTTTCTCCAGATCATTCAAATTAGTTGCTTCTGCTTGCAGTCTTTCCTTTATTAGTCACAAAATACCAGCTCCACACTTCACCGTCCCTAGCTATCTGCCTAATATACTACGTGAAGGTGACAGTATTAATTTTGATCTCCGTCCATACTCGTAACCTTTCAGAGAAGCAATCCGCCAACAAATACAATGCCATATACTTTCTTCAGACCATACTGGGCACAGTTTCTGAAAGTTATTCACTTGATCTTGAAGGTAAATGGCCTTTTCAACACCCTCATCTGCAGTTTTCTTTATAATGTTCAGTGGTTTGAGTTGCTTATTACAATCTACAAGCTATTTACTTGATCAGTGTAATTTTTCCCCCAGATCTACTATTTTCTTCTTCATTCTGAATAGCACAACATGAAGTCTTGTATTTGTTCTCTTTAGACTTTCCATGCTGCTGTCATCCAACATATCAACTTGACAATCAACGTCACACGGTTCGTTGTTACTAGTATTTAGGCCTGCCTCTATCCGTAAATGGAGTCGACTGGAAAGAGAAAGAGAGAGAACCTGACATTAGTTTAGCTATAACTGTAAAGCCGAAACAACTAAATAGGCCCTTCTTGCGTAATGAATAATAATAATATTAAGAAGAAGAAAACAAGTATATTGACACGATTTCATACTTCTACAAATGACTTGTAATGGAATCTATGACAGCATATTATTATGTTTTGTACCTTCACATTAACAGTACAATTGTCCCCAGAAATTATATTACTTAGTATGTAATACTTCAAACTTTATATAACGCTTACCATTTTCTGCAATGCTGTTTGAAGAGCTCTTGTTAGACTTCTCTGTGCTTGAATTCATTCTCTTCCTCTTCGCTGAAATTAACGGTTGTTTATAAGCTGGATAATCAGGGAAAAGGCTGGGTACAGATCCTGATTTTAATTTTCGCGTTTTGCTAGTCACTTTGAAATCGTCATTTATGAAATGTAGACTGCGAACCATGGAATAGTCAGAAAGAATCTATTTACTTCCTTTGCTCTTTCCTTCCCTGGATATAATACTTAACCACTTTGGACGCAATTCTGTACTTGAAGATCGGCATTCTTGTTTCCCTTTCTTTGATTTGCAGAAAGGCACGCAGCGGTACAGTGAAAACAAGTACAGTACTACCCTATTTCCCCCTATTTCATTCCGACAGGTCTGGAGCCGGTTGGTGCTGCCACCTGCTGTGGGTACTTGTAAACGGAGTGTTTCATTTAGTACCATGTTAAAATGTTGTAATGAGCAGGCAGTTTAAGCAGCCAACGGATGCAGATCGAGCAGGCAGTAGTCCATTATTTTAGTTACACCACGACAACCATGATCTACGATAGCTCTTCGCAACGCCCATAACAGATCGCACAGTTCAAACTAGACCTGGTTTAGTAATATTTAAGCAAAATATCGCATTAGATCTCAATTATCATTCACTGCATCAGTAAAATACTAAGATACATACACAAGTCGACCGTTAGGCGACTAAGAAATTCAATTCACACTTCGCATTGTATTTTAATCCTCATAATCTGACAAAGTTATGGTAATTCAGGAATACCAAATACGTCAGTACACGCACACACGATTTGTATTACGTTCTGTATGGTAACTTGCATCTACAATATGTTTTAATATGACAATTTTCATATAAGAATTTACTGTAAAATAAATTCTCATTTACCTTAACAGTTAACTCGAAGCCGCCGAGCCTAACTCCATCAATTGACCACGACAATCGCAAGACTTCTTCTTCTACTTCCACTTCTTCTTTGTGGAAGTGATGGACTCTTTACAATACGTGTCGCGCAGTCACACAACTCAATTTAGAAGTTCACTCGCACTAAAGCCATTAAGCACTCCCTCCACACACGCAGTAAAGCATATAATCGGAGTCCTCCCAATAAATTCACATAAAAAATCACTAATGGAAGCAGGAGCGTATGACCTTCATTGAAACAAACGGTACTAATGTTTACAAAACTAATTTAGAATACGATATCAAGAAACCGTCTGATTATTTCAATTATAGCAGGATTAAGCTCAAATAATAAACAGGAAAAACTGGTGGAAAGGGGTTTTCAAGCATGCGAGACGGGCTAAAAATAGGCGCCGTGCTGAAAAACAAACAGAACATTGAAAAATTGAAAGGTTAATTTCTCCATCTTGATCACTACATATGCAGTGAGGCCGGCTGGTAATGTGGAAGCGATATTTGTATTGTGGAGCAAGTACATGATTAAAACGCATTCGTGATTCGATCTATCCATCTCACCTTCAGCATTCTTCCGTAACACCACATTTCAAAAGCTCCACACGAAAGTCTTCAAAAACATCTTTCTAATTCCGATATCAATGTTTGAAGTGAGCAAATTTCTTTTCTTAAGAAAGCTCTTCCTTCCTTGTGGTAGTCTGCATTTTATGTCCTCCTTACTTCTGCCATCGTTAGTTATTTTACTACCCAAGTAACAATATTCATCTACTTTCTTTAAGACTTCATTTCCTAATCTAATATTTCCTACACCACCTGCCTTCGTTCGACTGCACTCCATTACTTTTGTTTTGCACTTATTTATTTTCATCTTGTAGTCCTTACCCAAGACTTCATTCATACCATTCAGCAACTTCTCGAGATCTTCTGCAGTCTCAGATAAAATAACAATATCATCGGCAAATCTCAAGGTTTTGATTTCCTCCCCTTGGACTGTGATTCCCTTTCCAAATTTCTCTTTGATTTCCTTCACTGCCTGTTCTATGTAAACATTGACAAGGAGAGGGGAAAAAGTGCAGCCTTGCCTCACTCCTTTCTGGATTGCTGCTTCTTTTTCAAAGCCCTCGATTCTTATCACTGCAGACTGATTTTTATACAGATTGTAGATAATTCTTCGTTCTCGGTATCTGATCCCTATCGTCTTCAGAATCATAAATAGCTTGGTCCAATCAACCTTATCGAATGCCTTTTCTAGATCTACGAATTCCATGTACGTGGGCTTGTCCTTCTTGATTCGATCCTCTAAGATCAGACGTAAAGTCAGGATTGCTTCACGTGTTCCTACATTTCTTCTGAAGCCAAATTGATCTTCTCCCAACTCAGCTTCAACTTGTTTTTCCAATCTTCTGTAAATAATACGTGTTAAAATTTTGCAGGTATGAGATACTAAACTAATGGTGCGGTAGTTTTCACACCTGTCAGCCCCGGCTTTCTTGGGAATAGGTATAACAACATTCTGCCGAAAATCGGATGGGACTTCTCCTGTCTCATACATCCTGCACACTAAATGAAATAACCTTACCATGCTGGTTTCTCCTAAGGCAGTCAGTAATTCAGAGGGAATATCATCAATTCCAGGTGCCTTGTTCCTATTTAGGTCACTCACAGCTCTTTCAAACTCTGACCTCAAAATTGGGTCTCCCATTTCATCAGCATCAACAACCTCTTCATGTTCCGGAACCAAATTATCTACATCGTTACCTTGATACAACTGTTGGATATGCTCCTGCCATCTTTCCGCTTTGTCTTATTTCCCTAGAAGTGGCTTTCCATCTGAGCTCTTAATATTCATGCACCTATAGTAGGGCCCACGAGAGTTGAAGTCTGACAGGTGAGCGGCGAAAGCTGTAACTACGAAGTACGGTACGTTGTCATAGTTACCTCCATTTGCGGCCTACCACCCTTTCAGACAGGCTGAGTGTTTAATAAAACATGTAGGCCTAGGCCTAATACAATTCATTTACCCTTGACCGGTTACTAAGCTAGTGTTAATAATTCCAGCATTTAAGACAGAACACGACATTATCGATATATATATAAAAGATTTCATAATCACTAACAAAATCATCAGTTTCTGACAATAACCTCAACAAATGCACATGTTAATCACAGAATAGAATAACACTACCCACATTGATAGTTTTTTATTATTTAACTCGCATTGTTAACGGTACCTGTACAATTCAGGAATAAACTACGGTATAATAAACACAATAGGAAGACGATACTTCATCGAGAAAAGAAATCAGTCAGAATATGAATGACAAAAGTGACTGAGAGCAAGCCAACCCACGTGGTGATAGCGTCCTAAAATGTTGCAACTTTGTTATCGTTGCCATAGCAACAGGCCATTTTCGAGCAGCGTTAGTCAACTTTTTCTCGCCGGTGGCGCTAAACGTCAGACTTCAACTCTCGTGGGCCCTACAATAGATTTCCTTTCTCCAAAGGTTTCCTTGATTTTCCTAGGCCTATATGCAGCATCTACCTTTCCCAGGGCCATACAGCCTTCGACATCCTTGCACTTCTCCTTCAGCCATTCTTCCTTAGCTATCTTGCACTTTCTATCCACTTGATTCTTTAATCGCCTGTATTCTTTTCTGCCTTCTTCATTTCTAAATTCTTGTATTTTCGTCGTTTATCAATCAGGTCTAGTATCTCCTGAGTTATCCACTGATTCTTAGTTGATCTTTTCTTCCTTCCTAACATTTCTTCAGCAGCCCTACTGACTTCATTTTTCATGACTCTCCACTCTTCCTCTATTGTGTTTCCTTCAGCCTTTTCACTTAGTCCTTTTGCAACATGTTCCTTGAAACAATCCCTCACACTCTTTTCTTTCAACTTGTCTAGATCCCATCTTTTTGCATTCTTTCCTTTCTTCAAGTTCTTCAACTTCAGATGGCATTTCATGACCAACAAGTTGTGGTCAGAGTCCACGTCTGCTCCTGGGAAAGTTTTGCAATCCAACACCTGGTTTCTGAATCTCTGCCTAATCATAATGAAGTCTATTTGATACCTTCCAGTGTCTCCAGGTCTCGTCCACGTATACAGCCGTCGTTTGTGGTGTTTGAACCAAGTATTGGCAAGGACTAAATTATGATCAGTGCAGAATTCAACCAGCCGACTTCCTCTTTCTTTCCTTTGTCCCAATCCAAATTCTCCTACTGTACTACCTTCTCCTCCTTGGCCTACCACTGCATTCCAGTCTCCCATCACAATTAGATTCTCGTCACCTTTTACATATTGTATTAAATCTTCTATCTCTTCATATATTCTTTCAATTTCTTCATCATCCGCTGAACTAGTAGGCATATAGACCTGCACTATTGTGGTGGGCATAACGTTATATAAATACCAATTAAGAGAGGAGGTGAATGAAGATAGCGACTGTAGCACACTTAAAGCATCAGTGTAAATTGTTACTTTCTTAAAGGAGTGTTTTAATATAGATTAGAGCTTGTCGGATCGCAAAATATTTCGGCAGGATAAATAGAGAAGTTGTTGGGAAGGTGGTAGGCCTACTGTTCAGTAGCCTACCGTACCCAACAGGAGTATTGGAGACGAAGAACGCGGCGCCGACTCCCTGAAGGGTTTTGGAACAATCGGTATAAATATCAATTCCACGGTTCAAAGGGGGTAATCAAAACCTTTTTTTTTTTTTTCACAGGCTCTAAACTAGATGAACTGTGAAACTGTTATATGCTCCCGGAAAATTCTCTGCCGGTGGGATAATGATATGTGGCATGAAATGAAGACTAGCGAAGGTAAAGGAATACGAAGGGAGAGTAGGGGTTCTCATTAACGAAGCTCGATGGATATGTAGGCCTACCGGCAGTACTGTACAGGCGTAATACAGTGCCGGAGTGCGACCATTATTAGGGGCATTCTCTTGATAATATTCATGCTGTAGTTGCATTTTCGGAAATAATGGGAAAATCGAGATGGCAAGTTCTTTAACGAGATATTTCTTAGTTAACATTTGTCGGCGAATCCAGAGCGGATATTCGCCGGATTTCACAGGTAGTGCATTTGTGGGTGTAGTTTTCAGGGCTCCTAGACATATAGGCTACGTAAGGCATGATATTGTATTGTATTTAACTGTGTTAGGGTAGAGATTGTCGCAATATCAATAATATGTGTACTATAATCCATATATGATCGTATTGCCACTGGATATAAGGATATACCGGTAGCTATCGGGGTGTCCGCTCCCCAGTGACGTCTCGTGACTGTTTCAAATACTGGTACGGTACTTTAATATTTCCGTCAGCCTTGTGTCGTATGCTATTAATATGTTGTCTCCAATTGAGTTTGTGATCTAAGATGACCCCAAGGTATTTATGATTTGTAATAAAAGGGATGGCATACTCGTCAAAAGTAATAGGGGAATGGTCAGAGTTGGGTTTGATAGAAAAAATCGCCGCTGCACATTTCGAAATTGAGAGTTTGAAACCATGTTTATTTAGCCAAGATAATGCTGTACTCAAAACACTTGACAAATGTTTTCTGCACTCATCTATACTATCATGGGAGTGATATAGAACAAAATCGTCTGCATGAGCTAATAATCGGGCCGATTGCATGATAAGCTGTTCGAAGTTACTCATATAGAGTGCCACTGAAAATATCGCCTTGAGGTAGCCCATGCGAAGATTGACGACTAGGAATGTGATGTTGAGTTGATTTTATTGTTAGCGTACGGTATGTAAGCAATTGTAAAATATAAATGAACTTCAGGGAGATACCTCGTAAAACAATATTTTCCCAGAGGAGGTGGAGAGGAACCGAGTCGTATGCACCTTGTAGGGCCTACTGTATATCTAAACATATTGCAATAGTGCTTTGCTTACGATGTCGTGCTAAAATTATATCAACGAAAAGTGTATTGATAGGATAGGGCCCTGTGAGGTTAAGCTCCTCCAAAATAGCGTCTGTGAGTTTTGACTCCTCCAAAATGGCGTATGTGAGGGGAAGGGCATCTAGCCGTAAAATTTGGTCAGATGAGGAGGAAGGCAGGGCATCTGACCACAAAACTGGGCCTTTTGAAGTTACCCACCTCCAAAATTGCGTCTGTGAGGGGAATGGCATCTAGCCGTAAAACTAGGTCGGGAAGTGCATCTGGCCGAAAAACTGACCCCCTCCAAAATGGCGTCTGTGAGGTTACGCCCCACCACGTACGCAAAATCCGTGAAGAGGCATCTGACCATAAAACTGGGCCTAAGGGCGAAGGGTATCAAGCCGTAAAACTAGGTCGGAAAGGGTATCTGGCCGTAAAACTGGGCCCCCTCCAAAATTGCATCTGTGAATTTAGGCCCCTCCAAGATGGTGACTGTGTCAGATGAGAAGGGAAGGGCATCTCGCCGTAAAACTGGGCCCCCTCCAAAATAGAGTCTGTGGGGTTAGGCCCCTCCAAGATGGTGACTGTGTCAGACGGGGAGGAAAGGGCATCTGGCCATAGAACTGGGCCCCTCCAAACTGGCGTCTGTGAAGTTAGACCCCTCCAAGATGGCGACTGTGTCGGATGAGGAGGAAAGGGCCTCTGGCCGTAAAAGTGTGCCGCCTCCAAAATGGCGTCTGTGAGGTTAGGTCCCTCCACGTATGCAAAATCCGCGAAGAGGATAGGGCATTTGACCGTAAAACTGGGCCCAAGGAGGGAAAGCCATCTAGCCGTAGCCATCATACTACTACGGGGTCAATGACCTTGCTAGGGGTCAATGACCTCGTGGGAAAATGCTGACTCAACACCCATTGTTTTAGAACATACATTGCCAGATACTGCTATTGTTTAATTCAAATCACTTAACGTTTGGGCTGCGGAGAAACTAATAATCTCCCCTCTGACTAGGATTCGAACCTGGAGCTCGCTTAGACTCAAATCTGAAGTGCTAATCAAATATCTAACTTCGAAAATTCAAACATGTAACCCAGAGCAAAGAAAAAAGTCGCCGATTCGGGGTTTCGAACCTGGAGCTCACTTGGACTCAGAACTAAAGAGCTTAAGTGTATAAGAAGAAAAATCCTCAACCCGACCTGAAATCGATGGCGAGCTTTTCTTTCGTTGAAGACTAAGTGTTAACTGTTAGTTCAAAGAACGCTAACTGAATACGGAGTGAGAATACGCTTAATTTAGTATAAAGTGATGTCGTGACAGGATGTTCATCTCAGCAAAAATAAAATGACTGCACGAGCAAGTTGATTAGACATGGAATTATCTGCTGAGACATGAAATACCAAGTTCATTGCTTTTTGCATTTAGCCTAGTGTACATACCTCAGCAAAAAATAAATTGGTGATACGTACAAGTTGACTAGACTTGGAAGTAACGTATTTGCTGAGACAGGGAATATAAAGCTCATTGTTTCTACAGTCACCTCTGAGCTGTATATTTGGACCCTGGAGACTTGTAATTGCGCGCTGTAATATTTACATCACTTAGCACCTAACGCTTGAACTGTGAGAAATTAAAAATCCCCAGCCTGACGGGGAATCGAACTCGGCACAATTTCCCTTGGACTATCATAGTAACTAAATGATTGTGCGTTCAATTCAAAACACTCAACCTTCGACCTACCAGAAATTAAAAATAAAATCGCTGACCGTCTAGAAATCGAACCGGTGGCTTCTCTACTTGGAAAGCAAGGAAGCATTCTAACTAAATGACTGTACATTAAAAGCTTGTGTGGTTAAGTGAAACACCTTAATTTTGACTTCCGTCTGAGATGAGGATAATAATAATAATAATAATAATAATAATAATAATAATAATAATAATAATACTTGTTACGGAGATATCCGAGGAGCAGAAAGAGGTGAAAGAAGGTGCTGGGTGGAATGGGTCTAACTACGATATCAAAAATTCATTTAAAATTTTAACATAGGTTATATTTCTTTTAGAATCACAAACTTAACAAACTTTTCACTTGGTGAAATAATCAAGTAACAGGTACAAATAGCAATATTGAGAAAAGAACAGGAAAACCCAAGATTAGAGAATTTTACAGATTTGGGGCTTCAAGCCCTTAGTTTACAAATTCTGAGATACCAGATCCAGTTTACAAAACTTTGCAAAATCTCAATTTTTTAGACAAGAACCGAAATATTCCAATCTAAGAGCACATTGCTCCAACAACTTTACTGTCTTCCAGAGGCGCACCTCAATATTGCAGTTGAATTCAGAAAACACAGAAAAGAGCTACGTGCACTCCAACATTAACACTTTTCTTACAGCCTACTCAAGGCAACACTACGTCAAAATATTACAATCTCTGGCCTCTCTAGGCATAATTTCCACTCAACAACATTTAGTACACAGGAGTATCTAGTACCCAACCTACTGGACCTTTGTGGAAAAAGAACAGGTTAAATTAATGGCCCGATACACAAACTGAATGGAGGCGTACACTTGCGCTCTCAGAAACTTGAATATAAAACACTAATTGGGCTCTCGGCTCGATGATACAGAGGCTAATCCCAAGCTACGTAGGTGACTAGAGTGAAGGTTAATTTTAACAATTTACCAAAAGAGAAAAAGTTACAAACTTATAATCACTTCAAATTAAATTGAAGGGGAACTCGAGAGGGTAACGCACTCTCTATCCCCGACTTACAGTTTTAAGACTTTATGAAATTTTACATTAGCCGAAAGAAGGTTTACATTTTGGAAAATAGGAGGTTACATAATTAAAAACCTGAACCTTCCCCTCGTGTAAGTCTGCGGAGGTAGCTACCGAAAAATAAGCCTGGTGGACATTACCTTGGCTGCTGGACTGCCTGGCAAAGAATGAGGCGCCCGCCTTCTATATTAACACACACACTCAGACAGGTGATGATCAATGAGACAAGGTAGCCCGAAAAGCCTCAGGTTGTATACCCGAGGGGATTGTTCGAGAGAATTCTGGACTAGTCCGAACACACCCTCTCAATTTTATTGGCAAATTCAAAGAACCAAAGAACCAAAAAGAAGCATGTGATAGGCTGAAAAATAATTACAGAAAATCCCAATTGGCCAGATTCAAAACTGGCGGAAGGAGAAGGAAGTGTTACAAACCTTGTAACATATTTTTAAAAAATGAAAAATGAATTTACCTGAGAAAACCCATAAACACAAAATTTCTTTCAATAACAATTTCTGTATCTTGCCAGAATTTATTCTTGCAAGTATTATTTTACGTGCTAATATGACTACCGCACCGATATGCCGGAATTTAATTCTGCAGTAATTCTTTTACGTGGCAGTAAAATCTACTCCCACGGGGTGCACAGCCATCCTCAAAGTTTTCCCTGGTAGTTTCCCTGGTTAGTTTCTCCGCAACCCAGATGTTAGGTGATTTTAATTAAACAATGACAGTAGTATGACAATGTATGTTGTAAAACAATGGGTGTTGAGTCAGCATTTTCCCATGAGGTCATTGACTCCTAGCAAGGTCATTGGCACCCTAGTAGCATGACTGGGGGTTCTTAAAAGAGGTCATTGATCCCTAGTTGAGTAGTATGTCTACGTTGGTTCCCGAATTTGCGTACGAGATCAAGCCTAACTTCACAGACGCCATTTTGAAGGGTCCAAACCTCACAGACGCCATCTTGGAGGGGCCTAACCTTACAAATGCCATCTTGAAGGGCCAGTTTTACACTCAGATGCCCTTTCCACCTCATGTGACCTAGTTTTTCGGCTAGATGGCCTTCCCTCCTTGGGCCGAGTTTTACGGTCAGATGCTCTTCACTCTTTGCGGATTTTGCGTACGTGGAGGGGCCTAACGTCACAGACGTCATTTTGGAGGAGCACAGTTTTACGGCCAGATGCCCTCCCATCCTTATCTGACTCAGTCACTATTTTGGAGGCGCCTATCTTCACAGATGCCATTTAGGAGGGGCCCAGGTTTACGGCCAGATGCCTTTCCCGACCTAGTTTTATGGCTTGATGCCCTTCCCTCTTTGGGCCCAGTTTTACGGTCAGATGCTCTTCCCGCTTCGCGGATTTTGCGCACGTGGTGGGGTGTAACCTCACAGACGCCCTTTTGGAGGGGGCCAGATTATCGTCTAGTTGCACTTCCCGACCTAGTTTTACGGCTAATGCCCTTCCCCTCACAGACGCCATTTTGGAGGACGCCAACCACACAGGGCCCAGTTTTACGGTCAGATGAACTTCCCTCCTCCTCATCTGAATTAGTTTTATAGCTAGATGCCCTTCCCTTCACAGACGCCATTTTGGGGTGCGTAACTTCACAGGGCCAAGTTTTACTGTCAGATGCCCTGCCTTCCTCCTCATCTGACCTAATTTTACGGCTAGATGTCCTTCCCCTCACATACGCCATTTTGGCGGAGCCTAACCCCACAGACGTCATTTTGAACGAGCCTAACCTCACAGGGCCCAGTTTTACGGTCAGATGCCCTTCCCTCCTCCCTATCTGAATTCGTTTTACTGCTAGATGTCCTTCGCCTTCACAGACGCCATTTTGGAGATGCGTAACCTCACAGGGACCATTTTTACGGTCAGATGCCTTTACCTCCCCCTCCTCTAACCTAGTTTTACGGCTATATGCCCTTCCCCACACAGACACCATTTTGGAGGAGTCTAACCTCGAAGGTGTTATTTTGGAGGAGCCTAACCTCAAAGGGCCCAGTTTTTCGATCAGATGCCCTTCGCTCCTCCTCATCTGACTTAGTTTTACGGCTAGATGACCTTCCCCCTCATAGACGCCAATTTGGAGGCGCGTAACCTCACAGGTCCCAGTTTTACGGTTAGATGCCCTTCCCTCTTCCTCATGTGACTTAGTTTTATGGCCAGATGCCCTTCCCCTCACATACGTTATTTTGGAGAGTCCTAACCTCTCAGGGCCCAGTTTTATGGTCAGATGGCCTTCCCTCCTCATGTGACCTAGATTTATGGCTAGATGCCTTTCCCCCTCACAGATGCTATTTTGGATGGGTTGGGCCCATTTTCATGGTCAGAAGCCCTTCCCTCCTTGGGCAGATTTTTATGGTCAGATGCCGTTCCACCCTCCTCGTCCTCATCCTAGTAGTGTTCTCTTCCTTATATGACCCAGTTTTACGGTCAGATGCCCTTCCCTCATTCTCATTTGGCCCCAGGTTAGGTAATTTTTATAACATGCAGCGATTTTGTCGACATGTTTACGCATGTTTAGACTTGTTCGTTACAAAGGTCACTCACTAGAAGCGCACACTATTGATAATTATGAAAGGCTATCCAGATTTATAGCCTTGTAACAGTATTCGTTAGTGAATGGTAAGTGACATAAATCATATCAATAATAAGACAACAGCCTGTTGTGCTAGCAGGAATGTTTTCAGGTGTTTCAAATTCTAAACGAATATCAACTGGAGATTCTTTTATAAATTCTTCAATATAAGAGCAGTCTATAACTACAATCGGTGCTTTATTTTTAAATTCTTCAGGCGAAAATAGCGGACGATCTTCTTTCTGATAAAACGATGATCGGAATTCACAAAACATGTCATAGAGTAACCCAAATTTATTATTCTCAAATATTTCTTAATTGACAGTGATCAAATTGTGAGCCATTTCTTTCATGGTTGTTTTACGATGGGTGTGAAATCCACAAATAATATACAATGGCTTTTCAGTAAAACGTGACGTTTTAAGAGCCCAGCTATACTTGTTTGTAGGTGGTAACACAGGATATTTATGCAGATCCCAACACCGAAAACGTATAGGTATTTGTGTATCATTTTCTACAATCCTGAGCAAAGGAAGTTTTTCTCGATCAGGTAATGTTACATGTGAAGACTCCATGGAAAAAACAGGGTAAGTCACATTTTGCAAATTTTTCAGGAGAGCAAATTTAAATTTTTGAACATTAAAAAGAAATACTTACAACACCCCAATTGAGTTTAAGCAATATAGTTATTTTGCCAAATTTATTTCTTATAAAGCAAGTACATTTAAAAAACGTAACTACCAAAGTTAAAATATGAAAAAGAAGTAAGAATTCAAAGTAAGTACACCTCTGCCACTGAAAGAACGTGATAAGTCCATCAATGTCCGACTATTGATGTATCTTAATACAATAAGCCTTGAGCGAGGAGTACTAAAAATAAGGTATTCACAACATATCAGGATTACAAATAATAATAATAATAATAATAATAATAATAATAATAATAATAATAATAATAATAATAATAATAATAATAATAATAATAACTTCATTTACTCCTTTATTCCCTACATCTTCAGTATAAGTATAAAATACTGCATCACGGTCGGACAGTTGACACTTGTAATAGACATCATTAGTGCTGATGTTAGGCAGGGGTAAGTTCTTTTGATAGTCCATGCAAACTGCTTCCATTCCAGCTGTCTTTTTACTTTGTTTCCTTGCTATTCGCTTTCTCGTATAAAACGTAATAGCTCTTAACAGGTGACCCTGATTTTCTGTAGTAAGTAATTTACTTGTAGGCTATCTGTAATCTCTTGTTTTTCTTGTTCAGTGACATTTTGTGAAAGTTTTGCATTCAAAGTCTTTAACTTTGCTTGAAGTTTGTCACATGTTGAACAGGTATCGGTACGTTGGTACCCAAATGACAAGTTAAATTTGCTGTTAAATATCTTTCTGTAGGTCTCATATTAAACTACCGAGCTCGATAGCTGCAGTCGTTTAAGTGCGGCCAGTATCCAGTAATCGGGAGATCGTGGGTTCGAGCCCCACTGTCGGCAGCCCTGAAGATGGTTTTCCGTGGTTTCCCATTTTCACACCAGGCAAATGCCGGGGCTGTGCTTTAATTAAGGCCACGGCCGCTTCCTTCCACTTCCTAGGCCTTTCCCATCCCATCGTCGCCATAAGACATATCTGTGTCGGTGCGACGTAAAGCAAAAAAAAAAAAAAAAAAACTAGAAGTTCAGGGTATGCTTCTTTATATAATTCATAGCATTTTGTATGCATAGTTCTTCTGGAAGGTAATTTTTTTCTGTTTTTCCCTTGCCATAGCAGCTCTTCCTTCGCTTAAAGGAACCTTTGTGGTTTATAACAGCTTCCTCCTATTCTTTGGATATTTTCCATGGCCGATTACGATGTGTGCCTCTTTTATCCTTAGGAGATTTTCCTGTTTCCTTCATACTCAACTGTATTGTCTCCAATCTGCGCTTTGTTATTCCGTGTAAAGCAATGAAGGCCTTTTGACAAACAGGAATTTTCTTCATGGAGCCATTTCATTTGATTCAATCTCTTGCATTGGAATCATCATGCCTAGGCCTTCTACGAGCAATTAATGTCACAGAAATTAAGCTGGTTAAATAAGAAGATTGATCGTTCCAGTTACATAGCAAATTAAATTTCCTGATAATTTCTGCTCTGTCGTGGGGTTCGATTATTTTGAACAAAGGACATTTGCAGTCATTGCCTAACACATGAGATATTGCCCTCAGGTCCCTATAAACTGTACTCACTCTACCATAACTTTTTCTTTTTTTAGTTGCTTGCTGAACAAACGGCTTCTCGCCTTCATCTTCCGAAGATCCACTCATTTTAGAGATCCCACATGAACCACACCACTCTCCAATTTAACAGTAAACACTATTATAAGAAAGAAGAACAAAGAATAACTTTAACCACAACGTATCACGTGCACGCTCACAACTCAACTGAGCAAACTGCTGTAAGCAGCTGTGGAACAAAACGCGTTTGAACTTGCCCTGTTCTTTCCATGAGGAGGAGGACTAGGGTCATTCTATTCGTTTCCACTAAAATTATAAACCTCTGTGTCTCTCAGTGACTTGCCATGTTATTTGAAACGAATTTCAACAGATCTGTAGTGATGATGGCTGGCCACCAGAATGCGCCATAAACTATTTTTCGAGAAAAATTGATTTAGCCCGTTCTTTCCATGGGGTCTTCATGTGGAATCCTCCACAATATACGATGAAGTGTAATTTTCGAGTCTACTGGTGTTTCTGCTGCTTTAAGAGAATTGTAATCACTTCAATCACGGATCAGAAGTAGCTCTTGTTTTGCGTTGATTATAATAGTCTAAAGTCAAGAATATGTTTTAATCATAACATACCAGAAAAAGTACCATTCTGATTAATCATCCAGTTGTTATTAGCTTTCGGAAACCATCCTGCCATCTGTAAAAGATTACTTCCTTCATCACTATATGAAGGGTAGAGTTTCATTGCACTTGTAATACCAACATTCTTCGATCTATCTATTTCCAGACTATTTTTACTTCATAACACTTATGTCTAACGCCTGACAATGTGCAGCCACTCGGAGTAACTCGGCTAAGTTCGGTCCGTCACCTATGAAATCAATGAGCTCCTCTTTCTAGCTCGTTGTATGAAATACAATGTGGCCGGCAGATAAGCAGCTGATGGTAGTCGGCAACACGGCCGACTGGATCCCTCGCTGCGGCCTAGAGCGACGCATCAAGCCGGCCGTGTCGGCAAGCTAATTGTTTGACAATCATCCACCACGTTTGCAGTTAAGCTCTCTACATTGCCCTACTTCCTCAACTTTCAAGTGCGCACAGTTCGTAGTAATTAAGTATTTTAAATCTTAAATCACATCATAGCTCACACCGATATTTACAAATTTTAATTTCTACACTACCTTCTTAAATCACCATGCAACTCCAGTATGCCAAGGTTTTTGAAAGTAGGTAAATGAATAAAAAGTTACAGGTGCCCTAGTGAGAGGGAGAAGTCTGAGCCTAAGAGAGTTATGGGGCAAAAAGAACAGAGTAGACGAAGGCATAGTGACAAGAAGCAAAAAGTTAATGTGTAGTGAGAAGTAAATGGCTGTATACACGATAATAGCGGACTGTGTGCGTGTTATCCATAACTATGTTAAGAGTGAGTAAATAGTGAATTAATAGAGGTTGAAGAGTGATCAACAAGAAAGAAATGTAAAGTGTAATAAATTGCGCATCGGCACTACAGTGGAGATAACACGTAGTCAGGTTCGCAACATAAGTAGAACCAATATAAGAAAGGTCAGTGTCTATTAATAAGAGAGAATGTGCTGAGTGCGAACCCGGCCGGAAGTGGAACATTCTTTGGTCTAAGTGCAAACTCAGCCCGACACAGTACTGTACTCTGCTCAGTTATATGTTGCCAGTTTTAATTTCACATTGCCATTAATGCCATACTGTCTATAGATGGAATTACCTTGTTGCAGTAGTTCTTTTAGTCTTCGTTTTACCCCTTTTCTTAATAGCAATATTGAGTTTTTGAGATTTTGTTTCGATCTGAAAAGATATCAGTGACGCATTGACATTTCATTATTATTATTATTTGCAGTACTATTAGTTTTCGTTTACCCCTGGTCTTAATAGCAATATTGAGATTTTTTGAGGTTTTGTTTTTATCTGAAAAGATAACAGTGACTCATTGACATTTGATCATCATTATTTCCAGCAACTTTGATTTTCCACATTTGGTGTTAGCTATGTTTACTTTACGAGTATTAGTATATGTGTATAGCATCTTAAGCTGTCTAGGTTGGGCATATTATTTTCCTCCCTTAATGGATCAATAAGGCTTCATCGCTGTAGATCTGGAAGAAAAATAAAGGCTTTACTTACTTACTGAATAAAAAGTTACCACATTAACGCTGCGTATGTTTCATAGATTTCACTGAAGTTTTAAAATCTTCCTGTTGAGAGGTTTCTATTGAATTTTATAAATCGCTCGCACTTCTGTAAATAATTTGTGACAATGTTAATTAAAAGTGGCTTTAAAAATATTTCTAAAAAGAACTGTGGAAGCCCATCATTACAAGTGTCACGTTATATTTCTCTCGTGAATTTGTCTTTCATGAGACTGGAGCAGTTTAGTAATTCATTTCGAGGAAGGTAATGCAGAGCTGCAACAAGAAAATCAGAGATAATTGTCAGAAGCGATACAAAAGATGACTAGATTCATAACAAAGAAATAGTGACCTTCCATTATCGGATGGATGTATTATTTCATGCTTCAAAAGTACCACGTCCCCCACATAATGTTTCAAACATTGAAATATTAACCTGGTAATTATCGGTTACTATTCGAACTTGTAAACCACCGAGCGAGCTGGCCGTGCGGTTAAGGACGCGCAGCAGTGAGCTTGTATTCGGGAGATAGTGGTTACAACCCCACTGTCGGCAGCCCTGACGGTGGTTTTCCGTGCTTTCCCATTTTCATACCAAGCAAATGTTTGAGCTGTAGCTTAATTAAGTGCACGACCGCTTCCTTTCCACTTCTAGCTCTTTTCTATCCCATCGTCACCATTAGACCTATCTGTGTCGGTGCGAAGTAAAGTAACTCGTAAAAACTTGAAAACCATGTTCTTTGACTGCTTCAATGACATCTAATGTAAATTTTGCCACCTGCTTTCCAGTTAGCGAATAAGTGAAATATAACGAAACCGGGAGATTATTCTATAAACTGTTGGCAATCCCTTGAATAGAATACACAGTAGTTTGTTAGCCAGCTTGACTTCAACGCTCAGTGCATCTCTGTCGACATCTGTCATCCCGAAACATGTCTCAAGCTTCTATCATATTGTAGTAACATTAAAATACTGGTGTCCCATTGCTATCGGAAAGTTCAATATTACAAAGTCCATAATAAATACACTAGTTAGAAATTGTAATGAGGGTATTGCCTAATATTTGGACACTGATATTCCATAACTATCTTAATGTGCGCCAGTAGAACACAGCCGACTGATATCACCCGAGCACGGCCGAGTACAGTCGATACCTACGAGATACACAAGGCCGGGAAATACACCACATTAGACTCGTCCTCGAGATACTTCCGGCAAGTGCCGCTAGAGTTCTCTTTACTGATCTGTCTCGCCCGCTCATTGCAACACGTTCGATTATGAAAAACTGTAAAAATTCACTAAAACTAGTCATTTCAGAAGGCAGCAAACAGATATGAGATCAAAGATAGACCAAGAGCAATTGTTTGACTATTTTCTACAACGTATTTCTTACAATGTGCTTAAACGAAATAAGTAATTCACGAAAGAAGCAGAGAAATCTGATAGCGAGTTTGTCACTTCTTACCGATTCCTTTAATTGTGCCTCAGAGTATCTGATAAGCGGATCGAGATTGCGGTCATAAATAACTTTAGGTTTAATTGCCCTTTCACCAATTATCAGCGATCCAATCTTTTCCTTCGCACATCTGATATTTTGACATTCGTATTGGAGCCGCTGTTTGGTGAGCGATGTTATGCCCATTACGCAAATATTTAGCGGCGTTTCACCGTATTTCTCTTTTTTCTTCCCGTAAAATTAAATTTGTATTCGCCTCTATGGTGTAGTGGTTAGTGTGATTAGCTGTCACTCCTGGAGGTCCGGGTTCGATTCCCGGCCATGCTACGAAATTTGAAAAGTGGTACGAGGGCTGGAACGGGGTCCACTCAGCCTCGGGAGGTCAACTGAGTAGAGGTGAGTTCGATTACCACCTCAGCCATCATGGAAGTGTTTTTCCGTGGTTTCCCACTTCTCCTCCAGGCAAATGCCGGGATAGTACATAAATTAAGGCCACGTCCGCTTCCTTCCCTCTTCCCTGCCTGTCCTTTCCAATCTTCCCATCCCTCCACAAGGTCCCTGATAGCAGGTGAGGCAGCCTGGGCGAGATACTGGTCATCCTCCCCAGCTGTATCTCCCGACCCAAAGTCTAGTGCTCCAGGACACTACCCTTGAGGCGGTAGATGTGGGATCCCTCGCTGAGTCCGGGGAAAAACCCGACCCTGGAGGGTAAACGGATGAAGAAAGAAGAAGAAAATTAAATTCGTTCTAACAGGAATAAAGCTCCTAAATGACCAATTTTAGCATGCTTTCTAATTTGGTTTGCTTTTTTTTTTTTTTTGGTTAAGTTCAGATACCGTAAACCTTTTGTTTTCTGATTTCATTATCCGTATCCTACTTCTCAGTTTACAGATTGCTTTTCTGTAATCTGGTATTTAATTTTCTCATCCGTGTATATATATTAGATTTAACAGAGATACTCTTAGACAACGACGGAGTGTATCTCAGGCGCGCATTACAGAATAGCTCGACATAGAAATACAGAACAGATTACATCACTGGAGATGGAAGAAGAGTGGGGTGCGGAAGGACGTTGGAGTACGGAAGAGGATAATATTGCAAGAGAAGGTAGTAGAGTGTAGTGGTCATGTTAGTAACGGAGGTGGCATAGAGACGAAGGAGATCGAGGATCTGGAAAGGAGGGAGGACGAAAGTTGGTTGTAGAGCAGGGAGATTAACAGCGGGTGACGGTGGGGCGGGTGGCGAAACAAACGAAGAGGTAGGAACCGAGGTCTGTGGGGACGGGAGACGGGTTCGTGGCGGGGAGCGAGAAGGCTCCACGCGATACGCTCGCCGACGAAAACGGATGCCATTAGCGAGGAGGTTGTCGACGTCGGCATCGGAGGAAAGTTGGAGGCGCATCATGAAGGTCGGTCCGTCGTCTTTAAAAATGCGGATTGCTCGGCGAGCGGAGATGCCAGTCTGGTTCAATTCACGGAGCAAGTCCTGTTCGGTAATGGCGGGTCAAGCCCACGGATGACGCAGCTCGTAGGGTGAGATGGTGGACTCACTGAGTCGGAGACGGCAGCATTGTCAGTAGATACTGGGTGAGCTGCGACGGTGGAATCCGTAGAGCGGGTGAAGGACCGAGTCAGAGGAGGAAAGTCAGGGTCATTGACGCGGATAACGATATTGGGAGAGGAGGACCGGTGATGTGCGTGAGCAACTGCTGGTTGGTCGGCGACAAGAACCGAATGGAGGGATCAGGAGGTACGGTAGTGAGCGGGGCAGACATAATAGGAGAAGGATGACTTGGTAATTGGTGCAATAGGTAGAACGCACATTCCAATTTTACCCCCAACAGAATGTTATCATGATTTACTTAATCGCCAGGGCTGGCCGTCTTATAACATGATTGCAGTTGCTGAGCATTTAAACAGGTAAATATATTTACTGGCTTATTTTATTTGTTATTTCGACAGAACTTTAATGATGATGATTTTGTCAGAACAAGCATGGAGTGTGTGCGCAGTAGTTTTCAATACGATCTCGGTACCGGTACGATCCGCGTTTACATGGAACTCAATTCGAACTGAGTATATACGATACGATCCCAGATTTTACGGTATCGACCTTGAGACTCAATCCGAACTGAGTCCCCGTTTACATGGCGTTTTCAATACGCAAAGTGTACTTAGATCTATCTGAATCCTGCATGTAAACGTACTAATTTTTGTGATGTGGATTGCAATATGTTTGCTGCTGATGATTGGTTTTATTGAGTCATCGGTCGTCAATAATTTGATTGCCACGATAATTATTATCATCATAGGCAAAATATTTAGGACTTACTAACAAACCGTCACTTGAAAGATAGACACGTAGGACCGAAGATGAGCGTAGGATGGGGACAATTTCCATACTGTGGTAGGGACCTTTTCTAATGTCGATAACGGCAGCGTTCTATTATTATTGTTATTATTATTATTATTACTTTTATTAGTCTACTGTGCAGCCTGGAAGCAGCCACCAGGGATTTGTTGATAGCTATGAAATATTATTCCCGCGACGTCCTTGTAGGAAAACGTGTAATAATATTGTGCGAAATAATGACATTATTACTGCCAGAGAATTTATTGCAAAGATACATGTGTAGGGCGTTCAGAAACATACATGTGCTTTAGTATCACTTATTGTTATTGTCCAACTCGTTGGCTGAATGGTCAGAGTACTAGCCTTCGGATCAGAGGGTCCCGGGTTCGATTCCGGGCCAGTTCGGGGATTTTATTCGCTTCTGATTAATTCTCCTGGCTCGGGGACTGGGTAGTTTTGTCCGTCCTTTCGTGCAGCCTTTAAGGTACAATTTTTTTCAATCCAACTCTTTTAGTTAATTTCTTCATAACTATAGCCTACTTTATTATTCAGTTACCATGAAGATTATAAACATGTTAGTAATATAGTGTCAGGAAGGGCAACCGGTCAGGTTAATGCCTGGTCAGCGTGAGGTTAATCCTACATTCTTAGCAATTAACATAATGTAAGGTTAATCCTGCACTGTTATGCTGTTAGCCATGGAATCAAACTTAGGTCTGTAAGGTTAACACCCTTAGGCCTGGGGTCAAGCCCGGGATCTGTGAGGCTTAGCCTAGACACGTCATGCCTGTTAGGCTAAGCTTGCTCTTGTAGCCGTAATCACCTTGGCTGTTAGGTTAAGATTGCACTCTTTAGCATCGAACTTGGGTCTGTGAGGTTAACGCCCTTCATCTATAAAGTTAAGCTTAAACACGTAGCCAGCATAAGGTCATGTGTGGTTAAGCATGCACTCTTAGTCAGCACATTCCACGTGGAGGAGGTCTCTCCCAGGGGCGTGTGGAGGTGGCGGCAGCAGAACTCCACAAAATTATTCTACTGATGGGCAAAGATAACTCTTCATCCTGATCGTGTTGTGTACTTTCTGCATGGTGATGACCCATCGGGTAAGTCAGGTGTAAAAGAAGTGCTAGGTTGACTGGATGAAGTGGAGGCAGTAGATATGTCTGGTGTTTTGGTGCAGGTAGGAACAGCAAGGTTTGTTTCTATGTGCGCAGGCTTCACACAGTATGTACTCGCTACAACTTTCTTGTTACCTATCATTAGTGTCAAAGCTTTCTCATTATGGCTGACTATATACAAAACAGCCATGTTCATCAATAATGCAGGCTACTGTTCATAATTTTAAACTGGATGCAGTAAGGCTTTTGAAAAAGTATACTTACGGTACTTATGATAATCATGTCTTTCAGGGTGCTGTCTGCACATTTTGTCAATGAAGTAGGCATTTCCACAACCCTCCATGTCCAACTCCATAGTGTTATTAGCTGCTGTCCACTGAGTCTGATTCTATGTCCTCTCCTTTACATCCTTACTACAACCCCTAAATACCCTCATAACCTTGTGCAGTGATCTGTACCCTTTGTATACAATCCTGCTTATGTGATTACCCCTATTAAGACCTTTATGTAGGTATGTACTGTGATCCCCATAAGCAACTTTCACCCCATCAATGCAGTAATTTAAATTAATAGGACTTTTCCTATTAGTGAAACCCTCAACCTGACTTTTAACCCTATTTATCCTGATACCATTGTCTGCTGTCCATCTCACAACATTGTCAATATCTTTTTGCATATTTTGGCAATTTCATAACTTATTTATCACTCTATACAGTACATCATCATCTGCAAAAAACCTTATCTTTGATTCCATTTCTTTACTCATATCAGGTATATATAAGAAAACACAAAGGTCTGATAATACTGCCTTCAGGAATTCTCCTCTTAATGATTAGAGGACCTACTCTAATCATCTGAGTTTTATTTACTAGAAAAACAGCCACCCATTCCATCACTATTTGTCTAATCTAATTGCATTCATTTACACCAGTAGTCTTCCATTGTCTACCCTATCAAATGCCTTAGACCGTCAATCGCGATACAGACCATTTGACTTCCCAAATCTAAGATAATGCCTGCTATACCTTGCTGGAATCCTACAAGTTGAGCTTCAGTGGAATAACCTTTTCTAAACATGAAATGCCTTCTATTGAATCAGTTATTAGTTTTGCAAAAACCCAAAGCATACATGTAATACATGTCAAACTGACTGGCCTGTAATTTTTGGCTTTATGTTTATCACCCTTTCCTTCATGCACAGGGGCTACTATAGCAACTCTCCATTCATTTGGTACAGCTCCTTCATGCAAATAGTAATCAAATAAGTACTGGTGCTTCAGATATGGTACTCTATACCAATCTGTCCTATAATTTTAGTATATGCCCAGAAATCTTATCAATCCCAGCTGCTTTTCTCATTTTCAACTTTTGTATCTTATTGTAAATGTCTTTGTTATCATAGGTAAATTTCCATACTTTGTCCGGCTCCGTGGCTAAATGGTTATCATGCTGGCCTTTGGTCACAGGGGTCCGGGTTCGATTCCCGGCAGGGTCGGGATTTTTAACAATCATAGGTTAATTTCGCTGGCACGTGGGCTGGGTGTATATGACTTCTTCATCATCATTTCATCCTCATCATGACGTGCAGGTCGCCTACGAGTGTCAAATCAAAAGACCTGCACCTGGCGAGCCGAACGTGTCCTCGGACACTCCCGGCACTAAAAGCCATATGTCATTTCATTTCAATACTTTGTTAGTATTAGTCACCTCCTCTATCTGGACAATATCCTTTTAACCAGCAATCTTTACCTACTGCCAACTGAATACTTTTGCCTTCTGTAGATTCTCACATACACACTCCCCTTGTTCATTAATGATTCCTGGAATGTCCTTAGAACCTGTTTCTGCCCTACAATTTATCACTAAAATTTTTATGACTGCCAATTATTCTTGCCATCATGTTATCCTCAGCTGACTTCTTTGCTAGACTCAATTTCCTAGTAAGTTCCTTCAATTTCTTCTTGCTCCCACAACCATTTCTAACTCTATTTCTTTCCAACCTGCTCCTTCTTAGTTTCTTTATTCTCTGTTATAATATAGCAGTTCTTTCCAATTCCTTACCATTTTTAAAGGTACAGACCTGTTTTCATACTCCTCAACAATTGCTGTAAACCAGTCCCATAGTCTGTTTTTTTTAAATTTATTTACGGTACTGCTTTCCACCGATCATAATTACTTATTAAAAATTCCCTCATGCCTGTTTTATTAGCCATATGGTACTGTCTATTAGTCCTAATTTTAATATCTTCCTTTCTTTAACATTTATTTTTAACTACCACAAAAACAGCTTCATGATCACTAATACCATCTATTACTTCAGTTTTTCTATAGAGCTCATGTGGTTTTACCAGGACCACATCCAGAATATTCTTCTCTCTAGTTGGTTCCATCGCTTTCTGTTTCAGCCGTTCTTCTCAGATTAACTTATTTGCCATTTGTTGGTCATGTTTCCTGTCGTTCACATAAATTTCCCAATTGGCATTTGTTAAATTGAAGCTGATTTTCTTATTAACTAATTCCGAATCAGCATCTGCATCACCCTATCTACGACTGTACACTCCAAAAACATCAAGTTGCCAATTATCTTTAGAGATGAGCCTTACACCTAGAATTTCATGTTTGTCATTGTTTACTTTTTTGTAGCTTACAAATTCTTCTTTCACCAAAATGAATACTCCCCCTCCTACCATTCCTATCCTGTCTATGATAAACACTCCAGTTCTGTGAGAACATTTCTACATCCATGATATAATTTTTCAGCCATGATTCAACTCCTATTACAATATCTGGAAGTATATATATCTTGTGTCTGGTCGGATATTACGCTACAGTATTGGAGTAAGTCTGTACAGCCAGTGACTCAAAACTGAGTGTCGGGCGGCGCTATATAACTCGACTCTCTAAAGGGGCCAACGGCTTTGGGCGGATGAGCCCCTTTAGCTAGGTTGATGGTCCCCTCAGTGTAGGAAATGACACTGGAACCCATCACAATTGTTTGTCCCAATGGTGAAACGAGCAGAGAAGAAATCCTTTACCCTCATGGTTCCGAAAGGTGGTGGAGGCAGAAGAGGTCAAGCCAGATGAACTGGCTGTGAAGGCACATCTCAGTAGTGCTTTGAGTCTGCAGCAGTTTGTAGCAGTCTCGGTGTTTGATCCAGCATGTCTCATTCCATATGTGCTGCAGGACACGGCTCTGAGATCACAGTGCGTGGGTCACTTTCTGGCAAGTTGAAATCCACCCTAAACAAACCCACACCAGTGGCACTTCTTCCAAATGGTGATGGGATATGGATGTTGGGGGCAGGTTACTAGTGAAACTGGAAGCCCCTATTTCGGACCTGCACATTGGCAGCAGATGTGTGATGGTCATCTCCCTGGGACTCTGTGAATACTCAGGAATTTGGTCCTGTCTCTGTGTTTAGGCAGGCCTGTTTAGGATAACTGCCGCCAACTCCACATGGTGAAGGTCCTAGAAAAGGTTGGCTAAACATCAGAAGTCACATCTTATGTCCGGTTGGGTGGCAGCACCCAGTGGGTCACCCCTCATGTGGTCAGAAATCAAGAACAGGAAAGAGTCCCACTCTGAAAATTGGAACATGGAATGTGAAAACTTTACTTGATGTGTCAGATAATGACAGGCCTGAGAGGAGGACAGATCTTGTTACCCATGAGCTCTCTAGACTCAACACTGATGTTGCTGCTTTGAGTGAAACCAGACTGTCTACGGAAGTCAACATTACTGAGTTGGGTTCAGGATATACCATCTTCTGGAAGGGAGAGGAGGAGCAAGAACGTCGCATCCATGGTGCGGGATTTGTTGTGAAGACTAAACTGGTTATTGAACACTAGATTACTCGAACGATATAGATGTTGATTCCCATAGGAAATCTGAAATATTTGTTCCGAATGAGTACTGGCATTATAAATTACTCAAACTTCCATCAGCGAAAGATTTATGACTCTCCGCATTCCACTCTCAGGAGGTACTTTTATGATGCTCATATCCATGTATGCTCCAACCTTAGATGCTTATGATGATGTAAAAGATGAGTTCTACAATCAGCTGAGCACAACCATCACCAAGGTACTATCTGCAGATAAACTCTTACTCCTTGGTGATTTCAATGCCAGAGTTAGGAGAGATAATCAGCTATGGAAAAATGTGATGGCTAAGCAAGGAGTTGGCAGTTGTAATGCAAATGGACTATTGTTTCTCGGTCTATGTGCAGGACATGAACTCTTTATCACCGACATTCAGTTCTGACTGCCTAACCACTTCTCAACCATGAGGATGCATCCTTGATCAACGCACTGACACATTCTTGATTATGTCATTACATGGCAATGTGATTACCAGAACTGCAAGAAATATTGATGATTGTTGGACTGATCACAAAGTCCTTATTTGTCAACTCAGGATCTCCATATGCCCTAAACCATCCACGCATTTCCAAACCTTGACCAGAAGAAAGTTTAACATGCTTAAACTTCAGGATGAATCCTTTGCTACAGAATTTCAAAATACGATCAATGTACAGCTAACGGTTATTCCAGTTAGCACAAATGACATTCAGCAAGAATGGGTCTGCAGAAGATAATCATGAAGTCCGCTGAGGAAACCATTGGTTTTGTAAAGCAGAAGAGACAAGACTGGTTTGACAACAACACTGAGGAAAATTTTGTGTCTCATCAACGCAAAAAGGGAAGCCTATCTATCCCTTCTTCAAGATCCATCCTTCAACGTGAAGAAACACTCAAAAAAACGTGTCAGATAAAGATAAGAGAAATTAAGAATACCTGGTGGAACAGAAAGCTCAGGAACTTTAGAACTATCTGATGCTTGGGATCTGAGGAACTTTTACGCAGGGATAAAAGAGCTGTACGGTTCATCTCACTCTTCAACAAGTACACTGAAAACTGCTGACAACTCTACTACCACTCTTACTGACAGCCATGAAATCCTGGAGCGTTGGAAGGAGCATTTCTCCACCCTTCTAAATCGTCCTTCCTCTGCTGATGAACAGCCTGAACAACCCTGGATGGCAGTTCCTCCAACTTACCAAGAATTCAGTGCAACTCTCAATAGTCTGCAACCCAAAAGGGCACCTGGCCCAGATAACATCCCTGTGGAGTTAATTCAAGCTGGTGACCAGTCACTCAAAACAATGATTTTTCACTCTCATCCTCAAAATTTGGGAAATCAGAGAAGTACCTGGTGAATTAAAAAATGCCACCATCATCACAATCTTCAAGAAAGGTGATCGCAGTGTCTGTAGCAACTATCGTGGTAAATCACTGCTCTCTATTGTAGGTAAAACTCTCGCAAGAATTCTGCTCAACCGCCTCCAGGTTATCTCTGAGAGAGTCCTCCCAGAGTCCCAGTGTGGGTTTCAGACTTTCAGAGGAACAACTGAACTGATCTATGCAAGACAACTTCAAGGGAAATACAGAGAGCAACAGAATTCTCTCTTCTTAGTCTTTTATGACCTGGAAAAGGCGTTTGACTCTGTTTCAAGACCTGCTATGTTGGTGGTACTGAAACACTTTGTCAGTCCTCAGCATTTTGTTGATCTGGTTCAGGCCCTCCTTGGTGGCATGACCGTACAGGTTTGCTATCAGAATAGGATCATCCAGGTTATAAAGGTAACCAAAATGCTGTATGCAGATGATGCTGCATCATCTATACTCATATCAGAGGAATTACAACAGTCAATTAACTGCTACAAGAGTGCCTGTGATTGTTTTGATCTCAACGTTAATGTTCAAAAGACCAAGGTCCTGACACAACCCTTCCAGATTTCAAGATCTCCATCTCAGATAGTTCACTGGAGCAGGTAGACCACTTTTCCTACTTGGGTAGTATCCTATCTGTGCACTGCAACTTTGAGCAAGATGTGGAGAAGAGAACTCGTGCTGCCCATGCAGCATTTGGACGACTATCACACCGAGTGTTCATGAATAAAGACCTGACCGTGAAGACAAAACTCATGGTGTACCATGCTGTTGTCATCACAACATTGCTGTATGGTTAAGAAACTTGGACCCTTTACCGGCGTGACTTGAAAAAGCTTGAGCGCTTCCACCAATGGAAACTTTGATCCACCCTTAGAATCAAAAGGGAAGACCATGTCACCAACATTGCTGTTCTTGTGAAAGTGCATGCCAAGAGCATAGAATCATCAATCATTGATCATCAGCTTAGATGGATTGGCCATGTCTGTCGGATGAGTGATACCAGATTTCCACGCCCAATCCTGTATGGTGAACTTCGTTCTGGCACCAGACCTCGTGGAGCCCCCATGAGGCGCTACAAGGACCAGCTTAAGCACACTACGAAGATAACGGGTTGCAATCCACAAACCTGGGACACGCTTGCTCGAGACCGTACAATTTGGTGCCGGACCATCCCTGCTACTGTTAATCTGTTTGATAGGGAATGACACAGATGTGAAGAGGCCAGGAGAGAAGTACGAAAACTCCATGCAACACAACCACGCCCTCCACCAACAATTCTGTGCAATATGTGTGTGGATGCTTATTCCATGCTAGAATTGGTCTGTTCAACCACCAAAAGTACATCCACAGACAGAAGTGGAAGAAGTTAATTACTCGGAAATGAGTTAAAGCCTCCGCTACTGATATATCTATTAAATTACTTATTTCAATTCCTTTCTTTACAACATTTCTAAAGTTCAACACTAACATTTTTATGTCATCCCTACTTGACTTCAAGATCCCTGTACCTTTATTGCCACTCCCTAGACCTCCCGGTTTCCTCTGAAAGTACCTCCCTATAACCCTTCTAAACAAACTTCCTAACTTAAAAGTACCACTGCGGTTGAACTGAAGGCCATCTGAGTTTAGAACCCTATCTCCTACCCACTCATTAGGATCTACAAATCTCTCTCCCTATCTCCCACATACCCATCCCATAGTCTTGTTTAAGTTCCCACGTACCCTCCAGTCAGTATCCTCTTACACAATACCCACCAATGATTATCTCTGCTTCCTTAAACTTCTTCCATGCTGCATTTACCAGATCCCATACATCCTCAACTATGTTAGTACCTATTTCTGCTTGCCTTACCTTATTGGTACCAACATGGAAGATTACCACCTTCTCCTTACCCTCCTCCCTCCCTTCTATTTTCCTCAACATTTGCCTTAACCTAAGTTCTAGATAACACCATACTCTGTTTCCCTTTCCTCTACACATTTTCCACATGCCTGACAACTGAGTCACCCAGGACCAGAGCCTCAACCCCACCCTACTCATTTGACCCCCTCATCTTCTCGTCTCCCTTCAATTCTCTGATGCTTGCAGAACCCACTTCCTCCTCCCTTTTCTCCCTCTCACTACCCTGTTCCACCTCCCTCTTCCTATCCTCTACTCTACATTTCCCTTTCATTCTGGTCCCTTTCCTCTTGCCTCACCCCTCCTCTGTAGCACTTCCCTGATCT
Source organism: Anabrus simplex (assembly GCF_040414725.1). Lineage (NCBI taxonomy): Eukaryota > Metazoa > Arthropoda > Insecta > Orthoptera > Tettigoniidae > Anabrus > Anabrus simplex. The sequence continues at coordinate 242,711,231 of NC_090271.1, forward strand.
CCATTTTCCCTCTTGCTGATCTACCAGCAGTGACCCATACTGATTCATCACCTCAGTGTCTTACTTATTGTATAAAAATGATCGGCGACTAACATATATGGTTATCGTATAGCCTATGTGTAATAATGATATGAAATGAAATGGCGTATGGCTTTTAGTGCTGGGATGTGTGTGAGGACTTTGGCTCGCCAGGTGTAAGTCTTTTGATTTGACTCCCGTAAGCGACCTGTGCATCGTGATGAGGATGAAATGAGAATGAAGACAACACATACACCCAGCCCCTGTGCTAGGGAAATTAACCAATTATGGTTAAAATTTCTGACCCTGCCGGGAATTGACCCCGGGACCTCTGTGACCAAAGGCCAGCATGCTAACCCTTTAGCCATGGAGGCGGACAATTGGTATCAACATGAGACATCAGCACAATCATTTTTATTATACAAAATGAAACTGATGTTAAAATCTGTTTTAAAAAATTATAGCCTATGGTCAGCTACACACCAATAAAAAAAACAGATTGATTAAAATATAACCTGGTGTTTTTCATTAGTGGTGTGTATAAAGAATGACAATTAGACCTAATATTCATAAAGAAGGTAAAGAATTATTATTCAATATATACAATAATAAAATATTAAAATAGGATGTATATTTGTACAGGCAGTGACACATTATCCTTCACTAGCGTTTTTCATCTTGGTTTGCATTTGATAGGTTTTATCTTTAATAAAGCACAGTTTATATTACACTTTTACATTTGAGTTGTCTTAGTAATTATTTTGCTTTACGTCGCACCGACACAAATAGGGCTTATGGCGACGATGGAATGCGAAAGTGCTAGGAGTGGGAAGAAAGCAGCTGTGGCCTTAAGGTTCAGTCCCAGCATTTTCCTGGTGCTAGAGACTTTCCAATTTCAACTGTATCAGCTTAAATGTGTGAATGTGTTAATGTAACTCTAACATTGATTTCAGGGACTGAGATGGAGTTAGATCCGAGACCTATTTTACTGATAAAGACTGTTGAGAAAACAAACTTAGGATGGCCATAATAGTAGCCAAGTTAAGCGATCTAGATTATTTAATGGCATATGCCTAACATTGTATGACCGTGGGTGTAGCGTTTAGAAATCAGCACTCCCATTTCATAGGCCATGAACAGTATCTTCTTTTTTTTGCTAATGATTTAATGTTGCACTAACACACTGTAGGTTTTTGACAATGCAGGGATGGGAAAGGGCTATGATTGAGAAGATAGTGGCCGTGGCCTTAATTAATGTACAGCCCCAGCATTTGTCTGCTGTGAAAATTGGAAACCATGGAAAACCATCTTCAGTGCTGCCGACGGAGGGATTCAAACCTTCCATCTCCTGAAAGAAAATTCACAGCTGTGTGACCCAAACCGCTTGTCTAACTTGCTCAATAGGATCATTAATCTGAAATAAAATATCTCAAACAAGATGTCTTCTCCTTAGGCTTGTCTTCATTGGAGTCACCCTCCTCGTCATATATCTTCAGATCTTTGCAGTAGTACCACACACCCATGTCAAACAGAGCACCAGCAGTGAGAAGGGCTGAAATAATTAGTGAACTGCTTTTATACTCATATTAAATGAGAAAAGTGATACAAGAAATAGACATGCTGTAATCTACCTGTGGCCGTGAAGTTCACCAGGTACCGAAGTTTTGGTCCATCATACAACCAGCAGTTCCCTGTATGGCCACAACTTTGTCCCCAGACAATGCAGGCTGAGTCTGAAACAACAAGCACACCACTCTTCTTTCTTGTTCATTGGGGTTACAACTGTAAAATATAGCATACTCTTGTGTACTTAGATTTCCATCCAATATCAGTAGAAGACCGAATTTTTTTTAAAAAGTACTCACAGTCTTTTGTGCCACTTCCTTCAAATTCTACTGTTAATTTATTGATTTACTCTTACCACTATCAGAATGTGTCACAAATTTAAACTCTGAGCAATAGAACAATAACTTCTATGCAAATACACTCAGCCTTTGTGCGTGGAGTTACTTTCAGTAAGTAACTAGGCAAACCTGACCCCTTCAGAGCGGGTCCCCAGGTGGTGCCGGAGAGGGGCTTCCCCATAGGAATGATCTTTGGATCTGCTGACCAACAAGTAGCCCAGTTCTTGGGGGCTTTAAAACGGAACCTCCCATTACATGGGCAAAAACAGAAGCAAACCCGAAGATCCCGCCAGGGAAATCCTTAGGAATCGATGAAGTCAGCATGGGCATGATTAAAGCAGCAGGAATCCAAGGTTTACAGTGGCTACACAGGGTGTTCAATGTAGTTTGGAAAATTAAAGCAACAAAAATCCAGGGTTTACATTGGCTACACAGTGTGTTGAATGCAGTTTAGAAGGATGACAAGATACCTGCTGACTGGAGCAAGGGTGTCATTATCCCCTCCCCGTTTAACACTAGAACAGCGGAAGGGGTCAAAATGACACTCGCCTTCAATTTTTCTTTAATAATGTGCGCATTCTTGTATCATTTCTTTTCAAATATCTTGACTTTCCATCATTTTTCATCCCGTATATGGTGATTTATTGCACCCAGAAAAATATTTACATTTTCATAGATTTTTGATATGACATACCCTGGACAGCGGTAGGGGTCATTTTGACACCTGTACAATTCCTTATTACAACGCAGCAGTTTGCGTTGTCAGACAACAGTGTGTATCCAGCCTGGATTATTAGTATTGTTGAACTCCTACTGTCAGATGAGTGTTCCAGCTTGCAGGATTATTGTATTCATCTCATTATTTAGCAAGTGTTCTTCTTACAGACATGTCGTGTTACGATTTTCTTTCTACTGACAAGGTGTCTCGTATGCTAGAAAATTCAGATGTTGAGTCTGAAAGTGAACTATCCGATTCAGATGGTGATTTCTTTTTTGAGACAAGTGAAGATCATAATGTGACAGAGGATGAATTATCCACAGGAGAAATCGAAAGTGCTATTCTGCCTACAAACTCGCCCCAAATGTCTGTCTTGGTTAGGTGTTTCAAGCGCAAAGATGGTCGCCCGAGACAGAACCGAGTGGGAGGTCTTGGATTTGAGCTCTTCATCTGGAAGGCAGGCTGCAGTGAAGGTTCTGAAAGAGTGGGAGGTCCTACCACATATGCTTACCACAGAGTTGACGATTCTGACATTAGTGCCTTTTGTCTCCTCTTTGATGTATCGATGCTTTATCTAATGAAATGATACACAGAATCAAACGCTCAGAAAGAACTCGAGAACACAGGCTGGATCGAGGAGATAAGGTCGACCAAATGTCTGGTAAATATACTACCAAAGCTGCACGCAGGAGGTGGCCAATGCATGTCTTTTACAATATCCTAAACCTACCAGCTGTCAATGATTGGGTCATTTACAAGCAAGTAACGGGTAGAAATATAAAACAGAAGTTCATCCTCCATTTGACAAGTAAACAAGTAAAATAACAGGTCGGGATGAGCAAGGGAAACAACAACAACAAGAGGAGGCAGTAGGACTGTGTCCATCTAAAAAGCAGAAGTGTCGAGTTGGTCTGTATAAAGGCAAAAAATCTAGCGATGCCTGCAGCAAGTGTCTCCAAGCAGTGTGTGGAAAACGTGCGTTAAAAGTAGAAGTTGTGTAAGCAAAATGCGTTTAGGGTGTTTATAATTTTCTTAAAGTATTTCTGAAAAAGGATAATTGTTGCAACATGGATGACTGACTAATGAAAGGTGTTCAATTGTTTAATTTTGTGAAAAATTCCTTCGAGTAACAGAAACGTGGTGCAGTTGTTTGTGATTATTCATGTATCCATGAGTAATATAAAAGATCCATACACTAATGTCAGGTCTTTGTGTGTAAAATACATTTGTAGAAACACAGTAGGAAAAAATACATCTATTATTGTGTTCTATTTTGAACATATCCAAGCATTTCTTATGAAGTGTCAAAACGAGTCTAGCTTAAGCCAGTAAGGAGGACGGACGTATCGTGTGGCGTGCGCATGTTGAGTGGAGTGGAGTAGGAGTGGGGAAGTGGTAGGGTCAAGCGGTCGGCAAGGAGATAGATAGGATGAGTTGGGTAGACGTAGAGGCTATGAGGAAAGTAGTAAAAGAAGTAATACAGGAGGTATGTCCGTTTGAGCAATTAAAGAAGATGCTTCAAGAACAAGTCCAGGAGCAAGAAAAGACGAGACAGTGGATCCAGGATTATGTGAAAAATACGAAGGCGATGATAGAAGGCAGCGAGAAAGAACTGGTGTCACTAAGAGAGAAAATAAAAAATATGGAAGAAGAGATGGTAAACCTGAAGAAAGAAATTGAAGTCTGCAGACAGGAGCGTAAGAAGAAATCCATATTTATTTATGGGGTGGAGGAAGAAAAGGCAGAATCTAAAGTGGACATTATTTACAAAGTGGTAGATGTCATACAAAAGAAAATGAAAATAAATTTCAGTGAGGTAGATATAGACAATGTGGAGAGAGTTGGCAAGGTGGGAGGGCATAGGCCCATAAAAGTGTCGCTGCTATCTTCATTGATGGCAGATATAGTGACAAGGAACGCTGGTAATCTACAGTGTGAGAACATTAGAGTTAAGAGAGATTTCGGAAGAGAAGAGAGTAGGAATTTTAAAATTCTCAAGAAACATTTTGTGAAAGCAAAAATTCAGGGATTGAAAGCGTATATTAGTGGTCAGATACTTGTGGTGAGCGACAGGAATTGGACCCGAAAGTGGACAATATCGAAACTGAAATTAATGGATGAGAGTTTGAGGCAAGAAGAAACTAGCAGGGCTGAGAGTTCAAGGCAAAAGAGTTTGAGGCAAGAAGAAAAAAGCAGGGCTGAGAGCTCGAGGCAAGAAGAAACTACCAGGGATGATGTGAGGCAAGAAGAAAAAAGCAGGGCTGAGAGTTCGAGGCAAGAAGAAACTACCAGGGCTGATGTACATACTGTAAAGGGAGGAGCACTGAGTAGATGGGGTTGCTGGGAAGAGATCGTAAAAAGAGCTGAAGAAAAGGGAAATGCAAGGAGGATGGAAGTAGCCAGGAAATTAATGGACGAACTAGTGTCGGATGTCTGCGCGAGAGAAGAAAGCAGGATGCAGGAAGAGATGATGGAAAAAGAATCACAGGGGAAGACAAGTGGACAGAATCGGAGCGAGAATAATGGTTTGAGGGAGGAAGCAGAAGTAAGAAGTGCTGTGATTAAAGGGAGAAGCTTGAGTTTGAAGGAGCTATGGGACAAAAAGGGAAAAATGGAAGAAGGAGTAATTACGAGAAGTAAAAAGTCAAGTAACAGTAGTAAGTAACATGGTTTGCCTATGGATGGATGATAAGAGAGGTAGCGTAGTTTATGGTGCTGTCTGTATGTGTATTGTAATTGTTGAAGTAAATGTGGCCTAGAAGGAGAGAGGTAGCGAAGTTCAGATGGTATTTACTCAAGTAATGGTGCCTGTATGTGTAGTATAATTGTTATTGAAGTGATGGTGTCTTTAGGTAAAAGATGGATGGATTATGGATGGATGATAAGAGAGGTAGCGAAATTTGAGTTCGATGGATGGAAATGAGGAGAGGTAACGAAGTTTAAATCGTATTTATTCAAATGGTGGTGTATATATGTGTACTGTAATTGTTGAAGTAAGTGTGGCCTGGAATAAGATGGATGGATTGTAGAGTTCGAGGGATGGTTGATAAGAGAAGTAGAAAAGTTTAGATGATTGTAATGGTAAAATAAACGAGGACTGGAATTGAAGTGTTAAGTATGAATAGGTGATGATGATGGATCGATGTTAAGAAAGGTAGCGAAGTTTAAACGATGGCATTTATTGAAGTGAAAGTATCTTAATGTGTATTATAAATGTAAAGTAATTGAAGACTGGAATTGAGTGTTAAGTATGAAAGGTGATGACGGATGGATGATAAGAGAGGCAGCGAAGTTTAAATGGTATTGGTAAGTGATTTATTAGTTAATGGTAGATCGGTAAGCAAAGTTGGTTGTAGATGATTATTTGTGTTTTTAGATATAAGATGGCTGGACTGTGGAGTTCGATGGATGGATGATAGTGTATTGTATGATGGATGAAGGAGAATGAGAGATAGCGAAGCGATAAGGTATATTTTTTTAAGTGTACTGTAGTTGTATGGTATTTATTCAAGTGATGATATGACGACTGGATTTGAAGTGTTAAGAATGGAAGGTGATGATGAGGGATGGATGATAAGAGAGGTAACGAAGTTTAAATGGTATCGATGATAAGAGAGGTAGCGAAGTTTAGATGGTATTTATTCAAGTGATGGTGTCTGTATATATGGATGAAGGATAAGAGAGGTAACAAGGTGATAAGGTGTTTTTAAGTGTATTGTAATTGTATAGTATTTATTCAAGTGTCCTTAGGTATAAGATGGATGAATTGTGGAGTTCGATAGATGGATGATAAGAGAGGTAGTGAAGTTTAGATGATGGATGGAAATGAGGAGAGGTAATGAAGTTTAGATGGTATTTATTCAAGTGATGGTGTCTGTATGTGTATTCTAATTGTTGAAGTAAATGTGGCCTGGAATAAGATGGATGGTTTGTGGAGTTCGATAGATGGATGATAAGAGAGGTAGTGAAGTTTAGATGGAGGACTGGAATTGAAGTGTTAAGTATGAAAGGTGATGATGGATGGATGATAAGAGAGACAGCACAGTTTAAATGGTATTGGTAAGTGATTCATTAATTAATGGTAGATCGGTAAGCAAAGTTGGTTGTATATGATTATTTAAATTAGATTAAACATGGTTGAATAAGACGAGCAGGAATAGATAAGTAGTGCAGTGATAAAGTTGCAACATGAGCAGAGTACATAGTAGTAGAATGTGTGTGTAACGGAAGTATGGAATCAGCAACTCAGAGGGAGTCAAGTAGAGGAAATGTAGGAGGGATGGAATGTGCAAAGGTTTGCGTGTTTACTCAGCAGGGGCACAAAGGTCTGTGACATTCATAATACAGCTTAAATTGCATATTCTGGGAACACAATAGAAATATTCAGGAGAGAAGTTGGACGTGACATGAAGAGGCCGAGGATGACTACCGTGGTGACCTTCATTTGGGGCATCATGTTTCCGGAGTATCCTAGGGGATTCATGCCATGTCCAAGAAGTATCATTATTTTACTAAATTGTTCTATTCATTTTCTGTTCATTCCGTACATTATTTTCTTTTCTTTTTCTGTACAGCACATAGAGTGTGAAATGTATTATTTTCTTTTTTTCTGTACAGTACATAGAATGTGAATTTTGGCTTAGGCTGGACATTGTTATTTTTCTCTTTAATGGATCAAATAGGTATTCTTACTGTAGATCTGGAGAAAAATAATAAATCAATAAATCAATCAATCAAATCAATAAATCAATGAAGTGTCAAAATGACCCCTTACCGCTGTTCTAGGAATGTGAGATTTTCAGCTGTTCTAGTGTTAAAGAAGGACATCACCAAAAATTCTCCATCTACCGGGGAATAACACTCCTTTCTCATGCACTTAAGATTCTTGAGAAAATTGTAGAGAGCATATTGCGAGTCATCTTAGAGTCACAGTTGGAAGAGGAACAGTATGGCTGCAGGCCTAACAGGCCCATGACAGACCTAATCTTGAGTGTCTGCAAGTTAATAGAGAAATACTGGGGAAAAGACAAAGATCTGTTTATGGTTTTCCTTGATATTGAGAAATGTAACTTAAAATCTCTCCAGTCTGTTGAAAACAAGAGTTAAATATAAATATTGTACTACAACATACCTGTAATAATTACACTATTAACAAAGAATGACATGTTTCATTCTTAAAAGAATATCATCACATTCCATCAAGTCACACTCAAATATTATTTCTAAATATTATTTCCCATGGTCGAGCTTCCACCCCTGAGGTGCCAGAGTGAATAGGTTAATTTTTAGTGTTATCAAGAAGACAATGATAGAACAATACAATTCTTGAGTTGAATTGTTTACTGGGATGCTTTTTATGTTCTCTGATCTATTTTTTTTCCACTTACCGAGCAGTATTCCATAAACTATTGGTGCTGGAATGAAGGTGAGGATGCATGTGACACACTCAGTGACACCGATTGAGAAAGCCTTATCTCCCTCATCAACACAGCTGGAACAGGAGATCATATTTTTTTTATTGTAGTATATTGTCTACCTTGGTGTGCATTTAGGGTTAGTGTTTGGATGAGTTGGGATTAAAATTTCAAATGAGGTAAAATTATAGAACTTGTGTTAGTGAAGTGAGGTGAAATGAAATGTTGTATGGCTTTTAGTGCTGGGATATCCCAGGACGGGTTCGGCTCGCCAGGTGCGGGTCTTTCTATTTGACTCCCGTAGGCGACCTGCGCATCGTGATGAGGATGAAATGATGATGAAGACAACACATACACCCAGCCCCCGTGCCATTGGAATTAACCAGTTAAGGTTAAAATCCCTGACCCAGTCGGGAATCGAACCCGGGACCCTCTGAACCGAAGGCCAGTACGCTGACCATTTAGCCAACAAGTCGGACATGAAATGAGGTGAAAAGTTGTTACAGCCATGAATCAAACCCACAAACTTCAGTTTTCAAGGCATACCATTTCTAACTATGTGAAGTGATGCTATGTGGCCTCTGAAGAGGGCCTAGTAGGCCTTACAGGTCTTTCAAGCTGACTCCCATGGGTGACCTGTGCTTCTGGGTTGTGTGATGATGATGTCATGAGAGTGTGAAACCTGGTGTCAGCAATAATTAATTTTATAATAAAACTTATAAGCTGCAACGGACAGTGAGTTGGGTGTTGTCAGCAGTATACAGAGACCTAATTATTATCTCATTCATGCAGGATTTGTGCCATTTTTGCTGCACAAGAAACTTACCCCTCCAAATACAATGGATTTAGCAAGATGGAGTTACAGCCCTCATTCAATCACTACTGATCTGCGTTTAGGACAGTCACCCAGGTGGCAGATTCCCTATCTGCTGTTTTCCTAGGCTTTTCTTAAATGATTGCAAAGAAATTGGAAATTTATCAAAAATATCCCTTAGTAAGTTAACCAATCACTAACTCCCCTTGCTATAAATTAATATTTGCCCCAATTTGTCCTCTTGAATTCTAACTTTATCTTCCTATCGTGATCTTCCCTACTTTTATATATACCACTCAAACTTGTTCATCTACTAATGTCATTCCACGCTATCACTCCATTGACAGCTCAGAGCATACCACTTACAAGTGACAACTCTCCTAATTGGTCAGTATTGAAACTGACTATAAGCAAAATTATCACAAAAATAATATAGTTACGTGTTATGTGGTTGAAATTTACGAAATACTATATAAACTTCTCAGGGACATGTTTGCCCCTTCTTAAGGGCATCATCAGCCTGTAGACAACCTTAAGGTCAAATGACTGAAACCCTGTCTATCCATACATGGTTTATAAGGAAAGTTCCTTTACACATTAAAGACCTCTTAAAATTAATATGCTACAATTATACTGTAAAAAGATGACACATTACACACTATAAGAATCAGGAATTGATGGTATTTTGTATACATAAAAATTAAAAAATTATTGGTGCTGTTCATTCTAGATTCTAAAAAAGTCCAAAGCTAAAATGGATCCTCTTCATAATAACTTGCAGACCACTGGGATAGCAACAGTCTTGAGTAAAGTGTGTACTCTACCTTGGGTACATTTGATCCAAATATTCAATGTACCTGATCATGATGAAATCACTGTCAAATTAACTATAAACAAGAGCTGGATGTTTAACAGTAAATTGGATAAGATTGAGTGTTGTTATTAAAATGTTGTAATTATAAAAATATACGATCATATGTTTTCTGTCGCGTGAAGCAGTGTCAAGATTCCAAATTAACAAGTGTTAACAAGTGTTAGTCAAGCAGGAGCTGCCAGAACAGTCTGATTTACCTAACACAACCTTTACGAACAATATCCCTTTCTAGGGCTAATAATCACATCAACAAGAAAGATTATTCACACATGACCGTTCGTAAATGCCAAGGACACAATTTCACAATTAAACAGCAGCCTCAACTTGGAATCTTGTCACTGCTTCATGCGTTTATCTTCATACCATTGCCTGCTGTCCATCTCACAACATTATCGAGGTCATGTTGCAGTTGCTCACAATCTTGTAACTTATTTATTACTCTGTACAGAATAACATCATCCTCAAAAAGCCTTATCTCTGATTCCACTTCTTTACTCATATAATTTATTTATATAAGAAAACATAAATGTCCAATAATACCGCCTTGAGGAATTCCCGTCTTAATTATTACAGGGTCAGATAAAGCTTCGCCTACTCTAATTCTCTGAGTTCTGTTTTCTAGAAATATAGCCACCCATTCAGTCACTCTCTTTGTCTAGTCCAATTGCACTCATTTTTGCCAGTGTTCTCCCATAATCTACCTTATTAACTACCTTAGATAGGTCAGTCGTGATACAGTCCATTTGACCTCCTGAATCCAGATATCTGCTATATCATACTGGAATCCTACAAGTTGAGCTTCAGTGAAATAACCCTTCCTAAACCCAAACTGCCTTCTATCAAACCAGTTATTAATTTCACAAACATGTCTAATATAATCGGAAAGAATGCTTTCCCAAAGTTTACAAACAATGCACATCAAACTGACTGGCCTGTAATTTTCAGCTTTATGTCTATCACCCTTTCCTTTATACACAGAGGCTACTATAGCAACTCTTCATTCATTTGGTATAGCTCCTCCATGCAAACAATAAGCAAATAAGTACTTCAGATATGGTACAATATCCCAACCCATTGTCTTTGATGCTTGCTTGTTGTTTAAAGGGGCCTAACATTGAAGGTTATCGACCCACCCATTGTCTTTAGTATATCCCCTGAAATCTTATTTATTCCAGCTGCTTTTCTAGTTTTCAACTTTGGTATCTTATTGTAAACATTGTTGTTATCATGGGTAAATATTAATTCTTCTTTAGTATTAGTCATCTCCTCTATCTGATCATTATCCTTGTAACCAACAATCTTTACATACTGCTGATTGAATACTTCTGCCTGTTTATGATCCTCACATACACACTCCCCTTGTTCATTAATGATTCCTGGAATGTCGTTCTAGCAACCTGTTTCTGCCTTAAATGGGGGGCATAATTTCAGGTATGTATTTGTTATATGTAGACAATCAAAATAGTTCATTACAACATGTGCCCGGAAATGCTTCATTTCTGAGTTATGGCCTTCACTGGAACGTTTTCTTTCTGCAGGCCATTGTCATTACAGAAGATCTTCAAAATGTCCACCTCCTGCTTGAATACAGACCTCACATCGATGTCTCATTGACTTGGATCGAATGTTTTCTGATTGATGGATAGGTAGAGGTGGCCCGATTGCTTGGTCTCCACGCTCACCTGATCTGAACCCTCTCGTTTTCTACTTGTGGAGCCATTGAAAATCATCGGTGTATTCATCTCTGGTGCCTGATGTGGAAACCCTTCGGAATCGAATTGTGGCATAGTGTGAGGACATACGCAATACTCCTGGAATTTGGGGTCATGTTTGCAGGTCAATGAGACATCGATGTGAGGTTTGTATTCAAGCAGGAGGTGGACATTTCGAACTTCTTCTGTAATGACAATGACCTGCGGAAGAAAAACATTCCGGTGAAGTTCAATGTTGTGAACTCCATAACTCGGAAATGAAGCATTTCCGGACAAATGTTGTAATGCACTATTTTGATTGTCTACATGTAACAAATACATACCTGAAATTATGCCCCCTATTTTTGAAACATTCTGTATATACCCTTCCACTTTTTGCTAAGATTTTTATGACTGCCAATTAATCTTGTCATCATTTTATCCTTAGCTGACTTCTTGGTAGATTCAATTTCCTATTAAGTTCCTTCAATTTCTCTTTACTTCCACAGCCATTTTTAACTCTATTTCTTTCCAACCTGCACCTCCTTCTTAGTCTCTTTACTTCTCTGTTATAATATAATGGTTCTTTACCATTCCTTACCATGTTTAGAGATACAAACCTGTTTTCACATTCCTCAACAATCGCTTTAACCCTAAAGCTTTATGCTGAATGCCTATAAATATTACATTGCTGGGTGCGTGGTGAATTTCATTCACCATTCATTTTTCTTAGTCTTAGCAACTGGTTAACAAGTACTACTAACTCTTACACGATTGATATTGTTACTCTTTATGTGCTTTATAACCCTTAGACATAATAATTGCAACACAAATTACAAGTGACAGTACATACATATAATAATAAAAGCTAAAAATGTTCATGGGTTGAAGACTGAAAATAAAACTGAAACAGATGAATACTTAACTCATGAGAACTAAAAATGAAACACTTCTAACAATCTTCATTAATCATTATCATTATTCTCACAGCTTATACATCTAATGCGTCTTTTAGAGTGTGCTTTACACACAAAGTTATGACACTGATTACACTTAATTGTGGTAACTTGATTTTGTTTCTGCTCACAGTGAATGCATCGTCCTCTCTTCATTGGCATTTTTATTTATTCTGATGTTTCTTCCTGATGGTAAGGGGATAATACTGCTCGGATATCTGGAGGCAGTGTTCCTATCTTAGCTCGTTCAACCAACCACTTATTCATGAGCTGAAACGAAAGATTCTTTAAAAACACGTGTCTCTTCACTGGTTGGTTCTTTAGATTCCCTTTGTAAAGTACCTGATTATTTATTCCAGCAATGTTGAATAGAGCAAAAAAGACACACATGGTCCACCGTGAGGTTTTCCGGGCTACTGAGTACTTGCCTTCCATTTGGTCAGAAGTATCGACTCCGCCTTTAGTTAGATTATAATCCAGTACAGCATGGGGTTTTGAACTGTTGGGAACCACAGAGGGTTCGCCGTGCATAGAAGAAAGTAAGATAACTGCTTTATTCCTTTTAGGAACATTCGGAATGAGCATGATTTCATACTGAAACCCAAACATTGTTAAACCAACTGGCCTATCTTTATGAGGAAGAAACTGCTGTGGAATTTCTTTTTTATTCTTCCTGAAAGTGCCTATATACATTATTTTATCTTCTAAAAGATCAAGGACTAGGTCATAGTTGGTACACCAGTTGTCGATTGTTAGATTATGATTTTTTCCCTTCATGTGATCTATTAGACGTTTCACTATATCATATGGTTTATTAGAGAGTTCATAGGGGTCAGGAGGTTGCTTGCCACAGTATAACTCCAGGGATGAAGTATAAAAAGTTTTAGCATCATTCAGGGCGTAGAATTTTAACCCATACTTTGCTGGCTTTTTTGACATAAACTGTAAAAATTGCACATCTCTATTGAAAAGGCACTAGCTTCTTATCTATTGTTACAAATTCACTTGGTGTGTAGCTCTTTTTACAGTTTACTACAAAGGAATCAAACAATGTGCGAACTGCTGCTAGTTTATCTATTAGCAGGCGATCGTTACAAGTAGTTTTGTCGTCAAAATGAAGACTCTGTAACAAAAATAGATACCTCTTTGACAACATGCAGGCTCTTGCTATTCCCATTCCAGTTCCGTCTTTTGACCAGATGTCTTCCAAAGATGTGTACTGTTCACCTTTCAAACCAGTGAGGAACAATAAACCAATCAAAGCACTTATTTCTTCATGGCAAGTAGGTTTAGCATCACGCTCAAGGCTGTAAGTCACTTCATCGCAGTGCCTTGCAAATTAAATGTTAGTAAAAGAAACTATTTCATCAATCATTTCAGAATCAATTATGTATAAGAAACGATCCATTTCACATGACACTGTTTTCTCATCTCCTTTTGGACAAGGTAATATTTTTTATTTAATCGTAGATGTAGCCCTTGAAAAGCTAGTGGTGCACTACATTGCTTCGTCTTTCCCAAAGAAAAAATCTCTGTCTAGTTCATCGAGTTCATAGCTATCAACTAGGCCTATATCACCTTCTTGTTCACTCTCACTGTCATGATCAATATCTGAATAATTTACCACTTCATCTTCACCATCAGAAAAATCACAAACTTCAGCTCCCTTAGATCCTTCCTTCTCACTAGATAATTCCTGTAACAGCATTTGTATGTCTTCATCCTTCACAAACTCTGCCCTACAATAAAAATAGATAGTTTTGTTTCCTCTATTGTCAATATTTTAAAATAATGGAACAAAAGAATGTTTAAGGTACAATTTTACTTACATTTCCGGGTGCATGGTAAAGAAAGTTCACCAAATTACTGCACGTGTGTGTCAAGGTCAAATAGTGTGACATGTACAACTTCCTGAACAGATACCACTATACTGAGAGTATCAATAAGACTTTGCCGGAAGGTACTAGCAGCGCAACGGCGTAGCTCTTAGGAGCTAACAACTACAGATGAAATACGCAGGTTGGTGAATGAAATTCACCAGCGTGCCTGGTTTAGGGTTAAACCAGTCCCAGAGTCTGTTTACATTTTTATTTACTGTTTCCCACCGATCATATTTACATTTTAAAAACTCCCTCATGCCTGTTTTTTCAGCAATATGGTACTGCCTAACAGTCCTATTTTTAAGACCTTCTTTTCAATCACATTTACTTTTAACTATGACAAAAACTGCTTCATGATCACTAATACCATCTATTACTTCAGTTTCTCTATAGAGCTCATCTGGTTTTACCAGCACCACATCGAGAATATTCTTCCCTCTAGTTGGTTGTGGGGGAGTCACTTAGTCTCCTCCAAAGACACTGTGGAAATCACCTATTTTCTCATGGAACTCCATTCTCCTACCCTTCCTGCTCCCTGGATCACATGGCCCTTGATACCTCGATATGAGGCATGTGGAAAGGATCCAGTTTCAAGACGGATGACCCCACCTACAAATACTCCCGAATTATGCAAGAAGATAGTGTAATTTTTTGTGACCTTACAGCAAACTTTGTTCAATAAACATGTTCAATAATCTTCAGAAATGTAATGAACAGTATGTGGCATATGTGTGTTTGAGTCATCAGTCCAGAGACTGGTTTGATGCAGCCCTCCATAATACCCTATCCTGTGCTAACCTTTTCATTTCTACATAACTATTACATCCTACATCTGCTCTAATCTGCTTGTCATATTCATACCTTGGTCTACCCCTACCGTTTTTACCAACTAAACTTCCCTCAAAACCAACTGTACAAGTCCTTGGTATCTCAAGATGTGCCCTAGCATTCTATCTCTTCTTCTGGTCAAATTTAGCCAAATCGATCACCTCTCACCAATTTGATTCAGTTTATCTTCATTCATGATTCTGTCTACCCATCTCACCTTCAACATTCTTCTCTAACACCACGTTTTAAAAGCTTCTATTCTCTTTCTTTCTGAGCTAGTTATCGTTCATGTTTCACTTCCATAGAGTGCTACGCTCCTTGATTCACAACCCGAGTCAGGAAGCTGGAAATGGGAAATGCCATGATGACAATGCCACGCTGCAGACGAATGTCTTCAAAAACATCTTTCCGATTCCTATATCAATGTTCTCAAGAAATGCCTTCCTTGTTTGTGCAAGTCTGCATTTTATGTACTTGTGGCATTTGATGGAACACATTTTTAACCTGCAATGCAATTAAATAAAATGTGTCATTTGTTTTGCAACATACAGTAGAATGGTGTATTTTCCACAGTGAAATTAAGTTCATCAATTGTTAATAAGTGCACGAGTCAGTTTCAGTTTAAATATGAGGCGTCTAGTATCAAAACCGGCCAAGTCACAAAATTTACGAAAATGAGTTAAGGTTATCAATTTGAAGTAGAAGTATAGCACTATCAGGTGAAACAAGAATATGCTTTAAAATCGTCCATGTCTTCATGTTACAGAGCACTGAATTCTCGGTCATGCAACAGAATCGGCCAAGTCATGCAGCCAGTGAATTCAAAACCGGCCAAGTCAAGGAACAAGTGACAATCTTTATGATGCAGCATTATTGTCTGGAATCTTGTGTTGTTACATTAAGCAACAATGTGATAATATCAGTAGGCAAAATCGTTCCTTGTAATGTATATTCTTTGAAGTCATAATATTTTGTTTTTTGTTCGTTTGCAACACTGATTTATGTATTTGCGGGCTTCTTACCGTCATTGGCACCAAAGCAATCCTATTTCCGGTGTGCTCGTATTTGGTCATTATTGTGTGCTGAAACATTGATATTGTTCCGAGTGGTGAACTGAAAGATTTACTTTCATACCTTGTAAAATTGTACAAAATTGCAACAAAAACGGCCAAGTCAAAATTTAAATTAACAAAAAAGATGGGTTAATTATGAGTTAGATTTCTCAAAACAGCGGAACTTAAATATTAAACCATTAAGGATATAACTGTGAAAAAAAAACATTTTCTGACCATCATTGCTTTGTCTCTACAGGTTTTTCGTCCATATTGAAAAATATGCCTTGAGTGACTTGACCGGTTTTGATACTAGACGCCTCATATGGTACTTGGGAAGAATAATATCTGAGGATGGTTTCTGTCACCAAGATGTCAAGGTGAAGCTTGGAATGGCAAGAGCAATATTCTATAAATACCATAAAATGCTGAATAACAGTTCTTTGACCCTGGAGCTCAGGACACGATTTCTTAAGGTATTTGTTTGGTCAATGGGGTTATACTGTGGAGAATCATTGATGCTGAATGCTAGCTTGACTAGCCGCATTCAGGCATTTGAAATGTAGTGTTGGAGGTGCCTCATTAAGATTCCTTGGACAGAGCGAGTCACAAATGCGGAGGTAATTGATCAAGTTATTGAAGGAAGCATGGTGCTCGGGCAACTTCATGAAAGACGACTAGCCTGAATTGGGTACACACTGCATCATGGAGGCTTACTATTAGACATAATGGAAGGAAGTCTGAAGGGCAAGAAACAAATAGGAAGGCCACAGGACACTTTCATTGACCAGCTAAAACAAAAAGTGGGACTTCGTACTGTTAGGTAAGTAAAAGAGAAGGTGCAATGTCATGAGAACTGGAGAGCTATTATTAGAGAAGCAAACTAGCCACATGTCTGATACACTATGAATGAATAATAATAATAAAAGTTGATATATTATGTAATTATATTATGTCATGAAGGGGATTAGTATTTTTGTGTGCCGTGTTCAGTCGAAGATAATTTATTGATATTGGGTCTAGAGAAAGGTTGTGGAACGCTGTTCTAGAAGAGACTAGGTTACTCCACATAAGTTAATAAATACCTGCTTATTACTATAAGACATTTGTATAACACATAATAAAACAACTGGCACACTGAGACGGGAACTTGAGATGAGTACAGATGAACACGAGTATCAATTATTATTTCATACACTAGATTCTCAGCAGGGCTTGCAAGATGAGAGCAATATGTGCATGTGCAGAGAATAACTTGTTCTCTACTAGCTTTGGTCGTTGACAGGTTAGTTTTTGTAATCACAGCATCAATGTAATCTACCAGAGATGAATGACAGTAGAAGAGATGCAATGTACTTCATCTACTAATAGTCATTCAGTGTAATCTTAAATAGGATAAGTTTTAGGAACTTAAGAGATTCTAGACCACACACTTTATTTTTTGAAGACTTGGTATTTTATTTGTCATATGGCTTTTACTGCTGGAAGTGATCGAGGACATGTTCGGCTCGCCTGGTGCAGGTCTTTCTATTTCATGCTTATGGGTGACCTGATGTCTAGATGTGAGATGATGATGATGATGATGATGATGATGATGATGATGATGAGGTGGTGAAGAGATAAAACCAGGTTCTGGTGCATAGCCTGCTTCTGGTGAATAACACCAAGGGATCGGCTCAAGGCTTAACACCCCCATGTGATGGATGAATCACCATCAACAGTGTCATATGCCCTCACTCAATATGAAGATGGCGGAGTGTTTTTGAAATAAACCCAGACTTTTAGCACACAATCTAGTGATAAAAAATTGTGTACCATCACCTCTCCTACCCCGCCGGTCAACTTTCTGATGGTGAAATTGTTTTCAACCAACGGGTTTTGAAAATTAGCCTCTCCAAGACTAAAGAGATGTCAGTAGGGAAGATACCTAAGAGAACTGAATTTCAGGTTAGAAATACAAAACTGGAACAGGTAGATAATTTCAGGTATTTAGGATGTGTGTTCTCCCAGGATGGTAGTATAGTAAGTGAGACTGAATCAAGGTGCAGCAAAGAGCTCGCAGTTGAGAACAACAGTATTCTGTAAGAAGGAAGTTAGCTACTGGATGAAACTATCTTTACACTGGTCTGTATTCAAACTAACTTTGCTTGACAGAAATGAAAGCTAGGTGGACTCAAGATATCTTATACATAAATTAGAAATAAAAGACATGAAAGTAGCAAGAATGATCGCTGGTACAAACAGGTAGGAACAATGACAGAAGGGTACTCAGAATGAGGAGATAAATATTAAGAATGATCTTGACTGATGAAACTGTATGTATAAACCAGCTTTGGTGGTGGGGACATGTGAGACAAGTGGAGGATATGTTACCTGGGAGAAGAAGGGACTCAGTCATGGTGGGTAAGTGAAGTAGAAGGAGATCAAGAGAATGATGGTTAGATTCAGTTTCGAATGATTTAAAGATAAAAGTTATGGAGCCAAATGAGGCCACAGAGCTTGTTACAAATAGAGGAGTATGGGACTTGAACTGGCTAATCACATTGTCAATGATATGAATTTACCAAATCAGGACAAATATTTCAGAAATCTATATCATCTGGAAGCCTAGCAGGGATCAATTTTTGTAAAAGAGACAAAGTCTCTCATAGTGCATTGGCATTGCCGATGGCTCCAAGTACCCTACACAGTGGCCATGTGTCTTGGTAGGGGTGCTAGTTACCAACTGATGAGCCCAAATTGGCACAGTCGGGCAAAATGCTGGCAACCAGGAATGAGTTAGCTGGAAAATTTATCATCTTCAAGAAAGAACCAAATATATTGGAATTATTATATTAGTCAGACAGTCACCAAAACAATCATCACCATTGTTATGTCAGTAGTGCTCATTGTTGATGGTCTTAACAATAAAAATATAAATTAATGAATATCTCTGCTATCTTAACTTATGCAATCAAAATGTATAGCAGTTCTATGATGTTTGTAATGTACATATTTTACATAGAATTAATATTTGGAAGATCCCTGCCATCCTCGACCCTGTGTATTGGGAAGCCAGGTTCTGCCTGTCACATGCTAGGATAAAGTGAGAGTGCTGGAAGAATAACACCTCTTTGAAAAACTTTGGTCCAGCTGATAGTACCTTTAAAGGGTGCCTTTCCAGTGTTATCAAAGAAGATTTTATGTTATGGTGTTCTATATCACCATTGCACCAGCAACAACTATACCATTTTTACCCCCTGCACTTCCCTCAAAAAGTAAGTGAATGAGTCCTGGGTATCTTAAGATGTGTCCTAACATTCTGCCTCTTTTTCTGGTCAAATTTTGCCAGATGTTCTCTCAGCAATTCGATTTAGTATCCATTTGTGATTCAATCTACCCATCTCACTTCTTTCAGCATTCTTCTGTAACATCACATTTCAAAAGCTTCCCTTCTCTCTCTTTCAGAGCTAGTTATCGTCCATGTTTCACTTAATGCCATCCAGACAAAAATCCTCAAAAACGTCTTTTTAATTCCTATATCAATGTATGAGGTGAGCAAATTTCTTTTCTTAAGAAAGACCTTCCTTCTTGGGCTATTCTGCATTTTATGTCCTCCTTACTTCTGCCATCTAGTTATTTTACTATGCAAGTAACAATATTTATGTACTTCCTTTAATGGCCGGTTTCTGGTACACCACAGTTACCTGTGAGTTACATAAAAGCGCTTGTAACTTTAACTGTGCTGTTAACTTTAATGAGTTTCCGGAAACTTAAATCCAGATTTATAAGCCCTGGTAATAAACAGTACAGTTATCATCATGTTTAGTACCTCTCGTGCTCCGATAGATGTCTCTATGCAAATGTTTTTAGGGTTATTTTGGTAATATCTAGTTACTTTTACTAGCAGAAGTTTTCTACAATGAAAAATGGTTGGCAAATACGTCCACAGTCATGTCAATCAGTCTGATTCACCATGTAATAATCTCTCATAATATGAAAATACTTACGATCTAATGATGCAAAAATTAGGTATATATTACTTCCTCTTCTTTCTTATTGACAGTATACAGACATCGTCTTAAATTTCACCTTGAACGTTGTCGTCAATCAGATCACTTTTCATTGATCCAGAACAGAACAAGCATAAACGAAAATAATCACATAAATGAAAACGTGGCGCACACTTTGGAACCTAAAATAATCACATAAATGAAAACGTGCCGCACACTTTGGAACCTATCATTCCGACACTGAAGTTCTGCACTGATGGTTCTATATCCACGTTTGCGAAAAAAGTTGAAGTTGGTATGATATTACACTAGTAATTTAAAAATGATTTTATAAATTAGACAAACTAGGCCTTAACCACAAATAACAAGAAAGTCTATGGCTAAAGTTGCCTATCAAAGTTCGAGTGAAATTCGGCTGGAAGCAAACATTTTAAATGAAGTTTTAGTTGTAAATTATTATTTAAGAACTCATAACAATTTCTCACATTGTATAATTTCACTCTAATCTTATATTCTCATTTTATATTTTTTACCATGACAATCAATATCCTGATTTTTATCTTTGAGTATGAGTGTAAAAAGGCTGATGATGCCCTTTTAAAGGGCGAAACATGTCCCTTCAAATTTTAGTTTAATAGGATGTAAGTCCTAACTTTGTAAATTCTATTGTATTGAATAGGTTGAACCCAATAAATTTTGGTAATATGTTAAATTGATGTACATTTCAATACGGACCAAATATGAAATTTCTAACATGTAACACTGGTGACAGCCAACACCTTTGTCACCCTCAGTCCAGTCCCCGAGCCCCAACACACCGTTTTTTTTTTCACACTGACCACGCAACATGCATTGACAAAAATACTCTCGTAACTGCTGACGTGAAGTCCACTTGAGAACTTCAATCGAACGTAGCGAGCTAACCCTGACTCAGGGTGTGAAGTGTGTTGAAACATATAAGATGACAAACTACAGCTCCCTGCAAGACTTTTAATTAAAGAAGTCCAGATGTTTTATGTTTATTAGGAGTCTATGAGACCTCACGTCACCGGTTAAAGGATATAATGGCATTAAAAAAGCAATGAAGAATCAATATTTATTATTCAGCAGGTTAATATTAAATGCATACCGGTACCTAAGATATTTATAATTTGGTACAAATGTAAATATTAATGGTAAATCCTCCATAATTTCAGATTGTGTTCACTACAGTAACTGTTGGTGGGACTCATGATTCAAAGCATGACAAAAGAGATCTTAACATTATGGAAGATAGGAAAAAAAAAAAAAAAAATCTTATCATTATAGCTGCACTGAAAGATCAGTTAGAGCCTGATGAAAATCCGTTCGACTCGAGTTCTATTTTATTTGACGATTTATTTCCCGTATTGGAAGATATATCTACAGTAGAGGCGTCATGCTCCGAGGAGATTATAACCTAAACAGCTGGGACAGATGACACCATGCAAGTGTAATCAGTGACTAAAGCCAGTGACAACATGGAAGTAAACGTACTGACCGAAATATTGTAGAGTCCAGCACACCCAGCACTAGCTGCAGTTACCAGTCTTTGCGGAGATAACTGTGAAGAAGCCGATAACTGTTGTTTCGGAAACTCATTTTAAACATATCACCATGTTAAGTCACTGGTAACTACCCATCTACAGATAACTGTCATTTCAGAAACCCGCCATAAGACTTCATTTCCTAACCTGATATTTCCTGCACCATCTGACTTCATTCAACTGCACTCCATTACTTTTGTTTTGGATTTATTTATTTTCATCTTGTATTTCTTCTCCAAGACTGTGTCCATACCATTCAGCAATTTCTCCAGATGCAGATATTGTGGGAAAAATACTGATTTGTAGCACATATATTGTGAAGAGTGAGAATTCTTTGACAATATTCACACAGTATTGAACTTTAAATGACAGAATCTAAGCTGAAATATTTCACATAGCGATTTTCCCAGGTGCAATGATGATATGTTTTAACTAATAATTTACACAGAATGAAAAGCTTTTAAGTTGCATTAAGTTACAAAGTCAGTTGCCATAGTGATCCTTACCGGAAGTGAATTAGAGTATTCCCTGCTTTACCAGAAGCCTCTAGAAAGCGTACGGCACATTGAGTGGCAAGGAAGATGGTGAAGATAGTGCTGCAGTCTGTTGGACACATCCCCTCAACTGCATTTCCTCCAGAAATACAGCTACAGTTGATGTACATCTGAAATAAAAGTACTAACTGAATACATTCACTGTTTTACATGTTACAAATGAAGATCTGAAACACAAAGGTTCCATTCTATTTCATGAATCTGTTTGATAAGGGTGGCTTTTGTGGTGGGGTCATATGAGGCAAATGAAGGAAGAGAGGATACTCAGGAGAATAGTTGACTCAGCCACTGAGGGTAAGAGAAGTAGAGGCAGACCAAGGCGATGGTGGTTAGACTCAGTTCTTAATGATAAGAGATGTTCTACTAAATGAGGTCAAAGAGCTAGTTACAGATAGAGGATTGTGGATGCCCATAGTTAATTCATACAGGCTTCCAAACTGAATGGTTAAAGGCATAACAGTCTATAATAAAAAAAATAATATGCGTGTGTTGTTTTTTCTTAAGTTTCATGGCTGAGAAAGGAACAAGACATCCAGACCTGTTATACTTGATTGTAAAAGGCAAAGAGAAAGATTTCACAGACCTAGTACCAATACCTAGGCCAGATGGAAAAGTTGAAAAGGAAGAGTACAGGGCAAAAAAAAAAAAAAAAAGCAAATATTTTAGATTCATGGGGTCAAATGGACTGTATAGCAATAATTGACCTATCCAAGGTTTTTTGATAGGTTAGATTCAAGGGAGAATACTGACAAAAACAAGTACAATTGGACTTGGCAAAACAGTGGCTGAATGGGTAGCAACACTGCTAGAAAAGAAAACTAAGAGAATTAGAGTAGGTGAAACATTATCTGATGTTATCTGTTGGGGGGGGGGGGGGCATTATTTGATCCTAATGTTTACTTATATATATATATATATATGTTATGAGTAAAGACCTGGAATCAAAGAGAATGGCAGATGATTTTTTTCTGTATAGAGTAATATATAAGTTACAAGATTGTGAACAAAGACCTCAACAATGTTGTGAGATGGACAGCAGGCAAAAGTTAAGTTGTGAGTTTTTCTAATAGAAAAAGTCCTCCTAGTTTTAATTACTGTGTTGATATGGATCACTGTTAGTAACTAGGTATTAATATAAAGCTATTTTTACACTAGCAAGTAACTTGTTCAAGTTATTGCTGCAAATTCTTGCAAGACACTTGCTGCTGGGTTTACACTTCATGCAAGAAAAATAAGCAAGTTACCGTACTTGTACAAGTTTTTCAAGTAACTTGCAGCAATAATTTGCAGGTACTGTTTACATGTGCTTACAGTGCTAGTCAACCAAAATGGCAACATACAGGCAGATGAGATGTGCTGCAGCTCTCTTAATTCTTATAAATAAAGAACAAGAATCATATGAATAAATCAATAATTGGGGTATTTATGGTAAAAACGCTGCCCAACTGCGCAAATTATGCCAGCAAAATTTACAGTGCACTGATGACAAATAGGCAACATTTATTTCAATTTGTGATTGTACTATAAATGTGGTGGTAGTTAATATTAGCACTAGAATGGCTAAACTTTCCTCACACCTATAAAGGCCGCAGGCGGTCATTTTGACTGCTACTGCTTACTGATATATATCTAACATCCAGGATCTGGGAAACATGTAAATGCTCAATAATTTATTTTAAAACAACATAGTTAACCATTGGGATGTATTGTATACAGATCAGTCCATTATTAAATATCAATAAATGTTCATATTCTCTCACTTCTAATAGGTAACGATGAAATATTTTGGCGGACTTGCTATTGAATGCCTTTGTAAAAACTTATGATAAAAATAACAGTCTCTCTTTGTTTACAAGTCTATTCAGGCACTTGACAAGCAATTAATGCAAGTGATTACCTTACACAAACATTTTCCACAGACTACTTTGTTGTACAAAGAATACGTGTCAGAGGTTTTGTTCTGTTTACAAGTGGAATTCACTTGATATTGTCATCAGTTATGACTGGCACATTGGACCTGAGTCCAAGGCTCAGGCTGAAGTGTAGGTAGTTCAATCAGTTGGGATCTTGTCTTCAAAAAATCAGACCTTAGTTCTTGTATTACTTCAAGAATATAATCATGTCAATAGATTCTCTGTCCCATAACTTCCTTGTAGACTATCCATGAATTTATTGCTGCTTGATCAAGTACGTTGTAAAACACATGTACATGTACATGAATAAATCAATAATTGGGGTATTTATGGTAAAAACGCTGCCCGACTGCGCAAATTATGCCACCTTCGGCATCCAGTCCTAGTGGTGTATTTACGTGCCATTTGATCAGTTATATCCACACCACATTTAGTTCCATTATAAAATTCAGTAGTACTAGGGAGCCTCTTGTTATCTTCACTGACTTGAATGTTCGGGTATAGAGTGCTTAGCAGAAGCACATTCTTGTTCACTTTTCCTTGATATACTGTAAGAGTAGTGTAATCTTCCTTCTGAAGTACGACAGTCTTGTACAGATTCATACGCAGTGCTTTGATTGACTCCAGGATTTCCTTCCTCACTTAATTGATTGTTCCAACAATAAGAGTTTTCTTCTCCTTCAGTCTCTCAGCCAACTTTATCAACGTAAAGAAGTTACCAGTGGTCAGGTTACGTTCTTCCATGAGGTCATTTTTAGGCAGTGACTCATTGGCAGGTCGCATTTCACCTTTCCCAAGACAAGGAAACCCATTGCACACATTCTTAGAATCAATGTCTACCAGTAGCCAGAATTTTATGCCAAATTTACCTGGCTTGTTGGCTATGTACTGAGTAAACCTGCACCGAGCTTTGCTGGGGAAAAGTTGTTCATCAGCTGTGACATTCGCTCCTGGTTTATAGTACGCATAACAATTTTCAATAAATCTATTCCAAATAGCAAACCCCAAAGCAAATTCATCTGTCTGCAAATGAGTGGATCTAGTTTTACAGAGATCAAAGCGCAAATACCTTAGAATTTCTTTGAACCTGTTTCTTGCCATAGTGTTAGTGAAAACAGGAGGACCCCATAAAGAAGACCACACATGATCTACAGGTAGACTAGTAAGTTTATAAGCTCCATGGGCATATAACAAAGAAATAGACCAATTATTACCCATTGTCTGTCTATGAGCTTCAGTCTCTGTGTACATCTTTATATACTTCAACATGGATGTGTCAATGAATAAACACGAGGCACTAATCTTGGTATTAGTCTCTACGTTATGCTTTGCATGAGAAGTAGGCCCTGCTGCCTCTTTCAGTACATTCTGAGCAGCCATCCTTCCAGGGGGTTCCCACTACTGTCGATAACAGTCTAAATAGTTGTACCATCTTTACCACATAACTGATCCCCTGGTACAAATGAAGAAGACTTTTAGACATGATACTGTATAGGCTTTTGGGCTTATGCCATGTCAAGAAAATAAGGTGAAATTCTTAACGTTTCTTGACACGGCATAAGCCCAAAAGCCTATGCAGTATCATGTCTATAAGTACGGGCTGTGAAAGCATTAATTGTAACGAAGAAGACTTTGCTAGTATATGACCTCTCCCACCTCGTCCCCTTCCTCTTCGAACAGGTTGCCCACTGCTAAGAGATCGTCCTCTGTTACAAGATTGATCACAGCTGGTTGAAGGAGTAACTGCGTCTATCGTAGGTGGGAAGTCCACTGTGTGCATAATTTCATTAGCCGAATCACTATCACTATCTGACATATTCCCACACTGTTGAGGTATAGAATCCTCGTCACTCATTGCGTCTAGATCTGCTATTTTTGTCACCTGATTCATCTTCTCCTAGCTTTTGAAGTTCTGCTAATAATTGAACAGGAGTAAGTTTTTGCCACCGAGTCATTAATATGCACTATACTGCACAAGGGACAGGCACTAACCCGTCCACTTGTGACCACTGCTAGAGGCATCCTATTTAGTTACATCATATGCCCCTATAGCGCTGCTTGTAATTATATCAAGGAAGCAAGCAGTGAGCAGAATAGAGCTCTCCGTATCAAGGAAGTGAAGCGGTATACTCCTAGGTATAATTGACAATATGAGTGTTCCCTTATCATCTACGGACCGTGTAATTTTTGGCATGAAAGTACATAACCCTAAAAGATTAAAAGTCACAAAGGTACAAACTCGCGTGTAAAAAAAGTACGAGCATGGAAATACCTTG
This sequence comes from Anabrus simplex, assembly GCF_040414725.1. Taxonomy (NCBI): domain Eukaryota; kingdom Metazoa; phylum Arthropoda; class Insecta; order Orthoptera; family Tettigoniidae; genus Anabrus; species Anabrus simplex. The sequence goes on from NC_090271.1 coordinate 242,737,680, forward strand.
AAATTGGCTAACACTCAAAATGACCACTCTGGCCATTTTAGTGTTAAATGTGCAAATTTTCATTTTAATAAGCATTCCTGGAATTTTAAAATTTAAAAAATCGAGAAATTTAGAATGGCAAATGGTGTATCTTTTTCCTTAATGATGTTCAGCCCATAATAGATCAGAACGAGGTGGAAATGTGCTACCTGACAAAGGTTCTCTATGATTTTCTTCTAGAGATCAAACTCAAAATAAATGGGCCCACCCAATCCATCCCATGGTAAACGAGAAAGAGCTACAAATCTGTTTGATAAAACACTCCTGGAAAATATTATTTCATATTCGAATTCAGCTATTTAAATTTTCTATGTTTTGAAAACATTACATTCGTTGCATGTGGGCTCCTTTTACGCCATATGATACTAATTCTCTCTAGGCCTAAAATGTTCCAGCGCCCGGTACCCAGCAGTTTCCTCATCCAGAAAGCCAGTTGCTACTTTGGTCAAGTGGCTTATGAAAAGTCCCATCGAAATGCCGCCACGTTGTGCAATAGTTGAAACATTAACGTAATTAGAGACCTGCCCTAACAAAACTCACTTTATCTCCTAAATAACACAGGCGTAAAATTTCATAAAATTACAACCCAAAATCCAATGCACAGTATTTTGACAACTTAACAATCAACTACAGTAATAAATATTCGGTAATAGGGAATAAAGGATCCAAAACTTTGCTCTCAGATGCAAAAAGAAAGAAGAAAAGAAAAACAAATATGCTAGCCTTTGCTAAGGAAAATACTCTACCCAAAGTCATTGCTACGCCACTCTCTACGAATTTCACCACTGAGAAATATGGTCATCGAGACTTGGCCGGTATGCCTGAGGAGCTACCTTTTAATTTTGCAAGTTTCTTCGCTTCCTGGGAAAACTGTGTTTTCAAGTTGTGCCATTTTCACAGTATTTCCTTTGGTGATTTGTTAAAGTCCTCCGCAATTGTGCTGAAAGATTTGGATTTCTTACTTCTGTCTCTGAATTCAGTGCTGTCTACATCCCAAATTTCTGGGAAGCTCTCAATTTTTTGTATCAATTCACTAGTGTTCTTCCTGGACCATTTGCATTTTTCCTCCATTTACAAAAATTAAATTTGAGAATATGTGTGGTGATTGCATGAATGTAATTAAGTTTTCCAAATTAAATTAAAATATACACAAAAACAAATGTGTGAAATGTGATCCCCTACTTATCAACTTCCACTTTCCATTCACACAAAATAGGATTGGATTCTATCGGTGCAAGTAACTTGTGGAAGCTCACAAAATGTTCTTTACACTGCTTGCACGAGACTGGCTGCAAGCTTCTCGTCCAAGAAATTGCTAACTGCTGCAAGTCAGCTTGCTGGGGAATTTGGACTTGCAAGTGGTGAAGCAAGTTGCTCTGTGCAAGTAAATTGCTGCAAGGACTTGCTAGTATAAAGATAGCCTAAGGAAAGATCTTCATTGGGGTAATCACATAAACGGAATTTGTAAGTAAAAGGTATAGATCTCTGCACATGGTTATTAGGGTAGGTATTAAGGGGTTGTAGTAAAGATGCAAAGGATAGGGTATATATGTCTCTGGTAAGACCCCCAACTAGAGTTTGGTTCCACTGTATGGGCCCCTCACAAGGATTACTTGATTCAAGAACTAGAAAAATTCCAAAGAAAAGCAGTGCAGTTTGTTCTGGGTGATTTCCAACAAAAGAGTAGTGAAAAAAAACTGTTGCAAACTTTGGGCTGGGAAGATTCGGGAGAAAGAAGAGCTGCTCAACTGCTCCGGGCTGTCAGTAGAGAAAATACATGGAATGACATTAGTAGATGAATAAGGTTGTGTGGTGTTTTTGGAAGTAGGAAAAATCACAATATGAAGATAAATTTGGAATTCAAGAGGACAAATTTGGGCAAATATTAATTTATAGGAAGAGGAGTCTGGCACTGGAATAATTTACTGAGGGAAATGTTCAAAAAATTTCCAACTTCTTTGGAATCATGTAAGATAAGACTAGTTAAACAGGTGATAGGTAATACACTCACTACGTGACTGCCCTAAATGATTCATGATTAAATAAAAGCAATTGAATTAAGTGTATTGAGCATGAGAATTTGTTACACTGAAATTCACAACCAAGTAATGTTGATTTATGGCTGATGGACTGTGGTGAAGGCAACTGATGATGATGATTATGATCCTAATGATGTTAAACACACACATGTCATTGTGTTGATTACTATAGCAGTTACCTTGGTTTGGTTGACGATATCATAAGAGGAGCACCCTGCATGGCATGGTGAGAAGAAACTAGTGCTCTCATCTGCCGAGCAGATTGGATTGTACTTCAGATCACCCCCACAGCTACAATTGGCATTGCAGGTCATTGTTAGGTTCCAACTGAAAACCACCCATGAAATTATTCCTTCAACAGTATTTTACTTTCCAAAAAGATAAAAGGAAAACATTTATACATAGATCTTTTAAAATATTTCTGTGATACCAAAATATAACTAGTTTTGTCTGTTCATATTGTTAGTTTTAATTTTCAAAGGTATAATTGAATAGTCATTGTTTAAAGGCACTAAGTCAGTTATTGACAAAAATGACCTTAATTGATTTTTTTTTTTTACAAGTTGCTTTACATTGCACTGACACAGATAGGTCTTATGGCAATGATGGTATAGGAAAGGGCTAGGATTGGGAAGGAAGCAGCCATGGCCTTAATTAATGTACCTGGTATGAAAATGGGAAACCATGGAAAACCATCTTCAGGGCTACTGACAGTGTGGTTTGAACCCACTGTCTCCCAAATACATACTTACAGCTGTGCGACCCTAACCGCACGGCCAACTTGCTCGGTTGTCCTTAGCTTCACACAGCATAAGGTGTTAGGTTGAGTAGCACCCTCTTTTTTATTTTTAATATCAAATGGCAACCAGCCACATTTTGTCACAAACAAGTCCTACCTTGCCGGTTCTACTTACATCTCTCTTCTTTCAGCTAAATCAGCCCCCACCAGTTCATGCCCTTGACTCCTCTCATATCATTATCTCCACTGAAGAGAGTGGACAAAATTCTTAATTACAACTATTTCCATTTCTTTGCCTATGCCTAAATTCATTGTTCACTGTGTAAAATATAGATGCTACAGGTAATGTAGTTATAACTTCTCCATTCTTATCATGGTGCATTGTTTAGAGTCTGAACTTATAAATATACCAAGAGCATCATCTGCTCCTACCAATATTTTATTCTGCAGCCCAACAAACATACAAGATTGTCATGAGGTTGATATTTCTCTGCCAGCACCCTGTATTGCATTAATGCACTGTAAGCACATCCTGCAAATGATTCTGACCACTAGTATTCTTCCCGCCATGTCAATAAAAACGTTCAGAAAAATAGAATATCCTTTCAATCATTTATCGTATGTCAGTCTACCATCTAAGTATGTTGTCATGCCAAATGACCAAGTATAGCAAAACGTGAAATTAATGCTTAAAACTATGATACAGTGATGTGAAGATTGTAGGAAACAGTGAACTGGAGCAGTAATGTACTATAACACCCCCATGCCGCAACAGTCCCGAAGGGCCATGGCCTACCAAGCGACTGCTGCTCAGCTCGAAGACCTGTAGATTACGACGGGTCCTGTGGTCAGCACGACGTATCCTCTCGGCCATTCTTCTTGGCTTTCTAGACCGGGGCCGCCTTCTCACCGTCAGATAGATCCTCAATCGTAATCACATAGGCTGAGTGGACCTCGCACCAGCCCTCAGATGCAGGTAAGAATCACTGACCTGGCCTTGAGTCAAACCCGGGGCCTCCAGGTAAGAGGCAGGCACAGTACCCCTACACCATGGGGCTGGCAATGTACTATAAGGCATTCTTAATAGAAGTCTCACTTACAGCAGTGGCATAGTGCATCTGGTCAACTGCTACCTTACCAATTAACGGAACATAGAACTGATAGTTCAAATCCTACATCGTACAAATATTTTACATCAGTATGAAACTTCAGTGCATAAATACAGACCAGTGAGTGTCACATATGAGCAGTAAAATGGCGCTATTATTGTTTTCATGTACTGCACACGCTGCACTGTTATACGGTCAGATGAAGCTGCTTCAGTCATTTGCAATGTATTCTGTGAATGAATACATTGACATGCTATTTTCTACAAAAAAGCAAGAGAGAATTTGTTGCAGGCACTACATCTGTATCAGGAAAGGTATCCAGACAGGTGTCTTGGGGTGGAAGAGGGTTGAGGAATGCATGTATCAAGCACATGAATACACTTTGGGTGGGGACGGTGGAAAAACATCCATGGTATCCCCTGCATGTCATAAGAGGTGACTAAAAGGGAACCAGGGGCTGTCAACTTGGGAGCGTGGGTTGGCAACCACGGTTACCATAGCTGAGTCTGGCATTGTTTCTACTTACTTGTGTCAGGCTCCCTACCTTCATCTTTCCTATATAACCTGCCTTGGACAACATTAGGTTTCTGAGGCCTAGGGAGTCTTTTATTTTCATGCCCTTTGTGGCCCTTGTCTTTCTTTGGCTGATACCTTCAACTTTCAAAGTGTTGCACCCCTTCTATTTTTCTCTTATTAGTGTTAATAGAGTATGGTTGCCCAGTTGTACTTCCTCTCAAAACAATAATTACCACCACTACCAAGCACACTAAGGTATTCACATAACTGTGCAAAGACATAAGTACGGGAGGCTAATATGTAGGGTACGGAAGGAGTAGGTTAAGGAGCAGCACCTGAAGGTCATCAAAACATCATGCTGTAATCCATACCGTGTAGTTGCTTGGGGAAGCGAGAAGAAATGGCCCACTTTTATGCCCATACCCAAATGAATCTAAATGCATCCAAGATAACAATTACCCTAAAAATGTTCTAATTCAGAATACAAGGGAAAATCTGAGGGGATAGTTCCTCAATACATATAAGAACCAGCAAACTAGATTATTGTTTTACATCTATATTTTGGTTCATACCAAATAATGAAACAACATGGTCTAACATTATTATAATTCACGTTCTCACCAATGAGCAAACATAATTATTAGTTTTCATGGTAAGAAGGGATTGGCATGATCCATCAATGAACAAGATATGATGACCTACGATAGAACATTATGTGAAAGAATGAAATTACACACTAAAATAACAATAAAGACCTCAAATCGAAAAAGGGCAATAATTTTAAGATTTTTCATTTTCTTCTTTTTCTACTGCTTTTCCCAAATCTGTAGGATCACTGGTGCGAACTGTGTCACACACACACACACACACACGCGCGCGCGCGCGCGCGCGCGCGGATTTGGCCCCGTTTTACGGACAGATGCCCTCCTTGATGCCAACCCTATATGGAGGGATTTACTCACTATTGCACGTTTCTGTGGTGGTTGGCAGTATAGTGTGTTGTCAGAATATGAAGATGAAAGTGTTCAAAAACACCCAGTCCCTGAGCCAGAGGAATTAAGGGGATGCGATTAAAATCCCTGACCTGGTTAGGAATTGGACACGGGACCCTCTGAACAGAAGGCCTCAATGGTGACCATTCAGCCAAGGAGTCGGACAATAATTTTAAGATTTAACAATGTCAAATGAATATATAACAGGGAAACCAGCCCCATAAACAGCAAACCTACCAAAAAAGGGCCAGGGTATACAAGATCATACATTTCCTAAAACCATAAAAGTACTTGGTGGAATGTATGTATGTTTAGTCATCAGACCGAAGGCTGGTTGGATCCTCAACAGCTCCACCATCAGCTGTCATAGATGGCCTAGGCATCACTGAAGAGGCGTACTAGGGAAATGAGGAGTGACTTAGTTTCCCGATGCTTTCCTTACTGAGCCAGAAGTTGCTATTACATATCAGTCTGCCAAGCACACTGAAATGCATGCACCAACTGACCCTATGAGCAATAGTTTCACACCATTCATACCAGGGACTGGCTGCATAAGGAATGGCATTACTGGCAGCACTCATACCTCAGTCACTTTCATATTGTCAAAGCCAAGACAGAGACAGATCAATGAAAGTAACAAAATTGCTCTATCATATACCAGAAGACATAGTGCACTGTAAACACTAGGTACCGCCAGCAAAGGCACGGTGGAATGTAAAGCCAATAAAATTATTATTATTATTATTATTATTATTATTATTATTATTATTATTATTATTATTATTATTGAGAATATTGCAAGGTTTTATAAATACTTCAGTGATTTTCAATTACTTTCTGCCAGTCAGTTATAGTTTGTTTATGTTTAAAATTTGTTGGTGTAGTGTAATGATATACAGTAAAACCTCATTAAGACGTTTCTGCATGGGACAAGGAAATATAATGTGTTAAGTGAGAAAACATACTACCGAATACATGAATAAAAACTATGCAACAGGGATATGGAAACTCTAGATTAGATTTTTCCAACATGAGGGCATTTACAAGTAATAAATTTCATCTTGATCCATGATGGAGTTGTTATGTATAACAAATTCCCAAATGGACAAGTTGGAATTTGTTATATGAGGGCATTTTACGTTGTGTATCCTCAGGTATACTAAAAACTATGAGGGTTGGAACTTAAATAGTGGCAACACTGCTGTGGAGACCCTATGCAACGGAATCTAATATTGTCGCAGATAGCACACGTTGGTTACATACCTACCTTACCTCAGAGCAAATGGAGTCGCCCTTCCCACATCACCTGCATGCGCACAAGCGAGAGAAACACAGTCACTTGTGAGCTAGCGGTCTAACGTAACGTTGTCACTATGTTTTCCAAACAGGAACAACGGAGTTGGATCAAGATTGAATGTGCCAGAGGTCGTACAGCATGACAGTGTCATCAAGGTCTTCAAGAGGCTTGCGGGGAAACTGCATTGCCTTACAGAACAGTGGCGTGTTTGGTAAAAGCCTTCAACGATTGTCGGCAAACTGTGGCGGACATTCATCGGGTGGGTCGTCCTACGAGCGTCAGTGAAGAAGAAGTGCATGCTCTTGCCACGTTACTGGACAGTGATCAAAACTAGACGATTCATGAGCTCGCATTCACTTCAGAACTGTTGCAGAGATTCGACAGGCAGTAAACCGCTCCATTTGCACCATTTGCTCTGCTAAAGGTATACTACGACTTCCACACCGCTGGCAACGGGTTACACACAATGCTGGTGACTACATTAAAGGACAGTAAATGTTGCTAACATGAAACTAAATAGTTGCCACTATTTAAGTTCCAACCTCCGTATATGTACCATTTGTAAAGCTGAGAGGAGAGTATTAAAACGTGTGAAAAATATGAGAACCTGCTTATGAAATAACAGCAGTGCACTGAAAGTTGTAAAAAACCATACAAGAAATATGAAAACATTTGCACAGTGGTCCATAAAAATATCAATGTTTTATTACTATTGCACTCTTTCTAAAACAAATGTTAGTAGTACTATTTCGGACCAGTGGGTTATTAAATATTATTTTCTGGTTACACTCTTAGACAATGAATTTGAGGTTACACTTGACCATGTGCGAATGCGGGAGAATGTTTTTGGCCGCCATTTTGAATTCAACAAAACTTCAACCAACTCAAGTGATAGACTCAAAACTCAAAGTTGCGAGTTTCAACATTCCCGCCACCTCTGCATACTTAAAGAAGCGGATGCCAGTTCAATTTCTGATAGATTTTAATTTTGTCTTCAATAGTAAGGAATTCACGACTTTTTCCATAGCCATAACTAGACTCTCTCAAGACAAATATGCACCACGCTAGAAGGGTATGTATAGGTATTTTAAGGCAGAAACAGGTTCCAAGAAGGACATTCCAGGAATAATTAATGAACAAGAAGAGTGTGTATGTGAGGATCGTCAAAAGACAGAAGTATTCAGTCAGCAGTATGTAAAGATTGTTGGTTACGAGGATAATGTCCAGATAGAGGAGACTAAGGCTAAAGAAGTATTAAAATTTACATATGATAACAATGACATTTACAATAAGATACAAAAGTTAAAAACTAGAAAAGCAGCTGGAAGTGATAAGATTTCTGGGGATATACTAAAGACAATGGGTTGGTATATAGTACCATATCTGAAGTACTTATTTTATTATTGTTTGGTCGGAAGAGCTATACAAGATGAATGGAGAGTTGCTATAGTAGCCCCTGTGTATAAAGGAAAGGGTGATAGACATAAAGCTGAAAATTACAGGCCAGTCAGTTTAACATGCGTTATATGTGAGCTTTGGGAAAGCATTCTTTCTGATTATATAAGACATGTTTGTGCAATTAATAAATGGTTCGATAGAAGGCAGTTTGATTTTAGGAAAGGTTATTCCACTGAAGTTCAACTTGTAGGATTCCAGCAAGATATAGCAGATATCTTGGATTCAGGAGGTCAAATGGACTGTATCGCGATTGACATGTCTAAAGCATTTGATAGGGTGGATCATGGGAGACTACTGGCAAAAAAGAGTGCAATTGGACTAAACAAAAGAGTGATTGAATGGGTTGCTATATTTCTAGAAAATAGATCTCAGAGAAATAGAGTAGGTGAAGCTTTATCTGTCCCTGTAATAATTAAGAGGGGAATTCCTCAAGGCAGTATTATCGGTACTTTATGTTTTCTTATATACATAAATGATATGAGTAAAGGAGTGGAATCAGAAGTAAGGCTTTTTGCAGATGATGTTATTCTCTATACAGTAATAAATAAGGTACAGGATTGTGAGCAATTGCAACGTGACCTCGATAATGTTGTGAGATGGACAGCAGGCAATGTTGATAAACAGGGTTAAAAGTCAGGTTGTGAGTTTCACAAATAGGAAAAGTCCTCTGAGTTTTAATTACTGCGTTGATGGGATGAAAGTTCCTTTTGGGGATCATTGTAAGTATCTAGGTGTTAATATAAGGAAAGATCTTCATTGGGGTAATCACATAAATGGGACTGTAAATAAAGGGTACAGATCTCTGCACATGGTTATGAGGGTGTTTAGGGGTTGTAGTAAGAATGTAAAGGAGAGGGCATATAAGTCTCTGGTAAGACCCCAACTAGAGTATGGTTCCAGTGCATGGGACCCTCACCAGGATTACCTGATTCACGAACTGGAAAAAATCCAAAGAAAAGCAGCTCGATTTGTTCTGGGTGATTTCCGACAAAAGAGTAGCGTTACAAAAATGTTGCAAAGTTTGGGCTGGGAAGAATTGGGAGAAAGAAGAGCTGTTTGACTAAGTGGTATGTGATTAGAATAATAACAGTAAGTTGTTTATCGAATTGACCACCTAATCAATACAATAGGTATCAATACAAAAGTATTGTATTGATTAGATGGTCAATTTGATAAGTAGCTTACTGTTATTATTCTAATCAAATATCATCAATACAGACCAAAAATGATATTTTTTACATGTAATAAGTGGTATGTTCAGAGCTGTCAGCAGAGAGATGGCGTGGAATGACATTAGTAGACGAATAAGTTTGAGTGTTGTTTATAAAAGTTGGAAAGATCACAATATGAAGATAAAGTTGGAATTCAAGAGGACAAACTGGGGCAAATATTCATTTATAGGAAGGGGAGTTAGGGATTGGAATGGCTTACCAAGGGAGATGTTCAATAAATTTCCAATTTCTTTGAAATCATTTAGGAAAAGGCTAGGAAAACAACAGATAGGGAATCAGCCACCTGGGTGACTGCCCTAAATGCAGATCAGTATTGATTGATTGAACTTCACACGATTTTGTTCCTTATTCAGATATAGGCCATCACGTGACAAATATTCACTACCATTCACTGTACCACTCAATACAAAATAAATGTCTAACTTCTGAATGGAATGTGAAATACAAGCACAAACAGGCTCACTGTGTTAATTAGCAATCTTGCTGCTAACCAGCAAGCAAAGCTGAACATTCCTGAGGCTAACAGCTTGCTCCCCGAAGGTACAACTTATTCTGTGAAGTTAAGAAATTCAAAGCCTTTTCCCATTATCATGCAACTGTGCCGAGGGTTCTTACCCAAGTTAGAAATCATGTTCTTTTCACAAGGAAATACTGCATGGACAGAAAGAAATGTTGTTGTAGAGGGAGTTATCATTATAAAGAGGGTTTTAGAATAATGGGTTCTCATGCCAATAGCGAACACTAGAGCATCTGAAAGTTGAATTACAATAAATACTTGCCACATCATACATTTAAATCCCACTAATATGAGGTTTGCAACAAAAAAAAAGAGGAAAAACCCATATAATTTCTCATACTTATTTGTTCTCACTATGCAGCATTCCACCACTGTAAACTACTGCAATTAAAGAATTATGGAATGACATTCTGTTTCACATTCCTCTTCACAGTCAGAAAATCACACACAGACCTACTTGAATCATGATTCACAGATATAACAGTCATTGGAATGTATGATGATGTGTTAAAACAACACAACGAAGAGGCTATTATAGTTTTAAGTAGCTGTCCAATAGTTACAGTACTGCCATTTACATACTTCTGATATTCACACTACCTAGATATTTCTGGAATTCCATAGCCGCCGACTTCCCAGACCTGCTCAACGAAGCCACCCCTCAGGTAAGTACACAGCTACAAACAACACTCTTTCTTGCTATATTTACACAGTAAGAAAGTTCAATCTTTGTATCTGAGTGACAGATGTTCCTAATCACTTTTGTGCTTGGATTATCATAGTACTGGGAGGAAAGCACATCATCAGGGTCTGAAAAGGCAATTGTAACAGAGAGATTTATTGTTAGTGAGTATATTGTTAAACCCAGAGGAATTTTACTTTGAATTATTGGAATTTGTTATTGTTTTATTATTACAGAGGGGATTATCATTGTATTGGTAATTGTTGTATGGATACTTCACTGAATCTTGCTCATATCTCAGCTCAGATCATCTTTCCCCACATGTTGTAGGTGCATCCAATGTATAGTGGACATTTCTCTAACAAAAATGAAGTTTTAGTACCTGTGCATTTTTGAATGATTTACATATGCTTGAAATGATTTTACTGCTTCCTGTATAGACATATCTACTCAATATAGTTTTCATCTTAAAAATATTTCCTGTTATCTACTGGGCTTCAACACGTTCTTTGTTTCTTTGTTTCTTTCTTTCTTTCTTTCTTTCTTTCTTTCTTTCTTTGTGCAATGACATTATTGGTAATAATTTTATCCAGTATTATTCAAAGTCATATGTGCTTTAATGATTAAGTAATATATAATGCTAATAACCAACATGGTGATGAGCATACCATTCTTGGGATTAACTACAGAGGGGGAAATCTGGAGGAAGTATCAAGCTCTATAAAGATTTATTTTACGTTCAGATCAGAAATATTTGAATGGCTGCTCACGTGTGTAGCAACTCCTACCTTCCGTCAGCTGCCAAATGTCCATGGGTCTGATGTGTCTCACAACCCAGGAAGGTCCAAGAGAAATGTACTATCACCTCAAGGAACTCGACGAAGGCACTCCAGGCTGCAAGGTAGCGTGCTGATGGTTTAAACTTGGAAATGACTATTGCGGAAGTGGCTATTCCCAAGCCAGTGAACACCAATCCTATGGAACCTGTAATACAAAAGACAATTACTGAAAAACTGAATCTTTTTCAACCAGAGGTAATTTCCAGTACTTAAGTAACTTGAGGTCATTTTTTTTTTTCCATTTCTTCACTGTAGTAAATTGGGTAGTTTCTTTCTTCCATCTTTCAAGGTTTTTATTTGTGATTATCTTCTTGATTGAGTTAGCTGCCAGAGGTTTGGTTCTCATGTAGGTACTAGTGCCTTTTTTTTTTTTTTTTTGCTAGTTCATCTGCCAGTTCGTTGCCTTCTGCTCCTACCTGTGTGGGGATCCATTATAAAATGATGTTTCTTCTTCTTCTTTTTCGTGTTTAGGTCATCTGTGGACCACGGTGCTTGTGTTCTAGCTGTGTTTTTGGTATCATCTGCCCCTTTTAGCGTACTGGATTGTGTTCTTAGTGGCCCCTTGAGCCTTCCTGTTGGCCCAGTTTCCTTCTTTTTATCGCTGAATTCTTTCCTGCACTCCTCTGACCAATTCCTGGCTCCTTTGTGGCTAACTGATGTAAGGGATGTTAGGAAAGGTTTAGTTTTGACCATTAAATGGTATGCATTTCTGTCAGTAATGGCGGCTTGATTAATATTAAGCTCTGCAAGATCTTTGTCCACTTGTTTGGTCCAGGGGAATCCAGTAGCTTTGCCTTTGTTAGCAACCTTGAAGATCTTATGGGATAATCTATTAGGATCCATTCTGTATAGGTGTCCATAGAAAGTCAGATGTTTTCTTCTGATGGCATCTATGAGGTTTTCTTAATGCTGGTAGAACTCAACTCATTGTTGGGTTTGTACCATCGCCTTCCATCTGGTAGGTTCCTTGGCCCTATTATTCTTCTCAGGAATTTCCGTTCTTGCACTTCCAGGGCTCTTAGTGGGGTCTTTTTAGGGATAGGCATTCTACTGCGTAGAGGACTGATGGTCTGACTACTGCATTGTAGTGTCTCAGTTTTACATTCTTTGATAAATGCTTTGAGGCATACAGTTTTCTGCAGGCATGGTAGACCTTGTCTAATTTGATTTTCCTTTGTTCAAGAGCCATCATTTCACTTAGGTCCTCCGATATCCACTCTCCTAGGTACTTCACATTTTTAGTTCTCTTGATTTGTGTCTTGTATCACTGACTCCCATTGTTGTAGGGGCATCTTTGATGTTGGTGATAAACTCGGTCTTTCCAATGTTGATCATGAGGCGCACTTTAGCTGCTATAGAGTGCAGTGTTTGAAGCTGCATAGTGGCCTCATGCATGTCATTTGCTAATAAAATAAGGTCATCAGCAAAGGCCAGGCATGGAATCCACAGGTTGTCTGATTTAAACCCCATCCTTAATCCAGTGTTCTCAGGCAATGACCCGGTCCATTCTCTTATGATCTTTTCCAGGACACAGTTAAATAATATGCATGAGATACCATCTCCTTGCCTCACCCCTGTTTTGATTGTGAAGCTCTCTGGTAATTGACCTCTAAACTTTACTTTGGAAGTGGTGTTGTGCAGGGTGGCTTGCACCAACCTATTAATTTTTTTGTTTAGTCCCAGTTCTCTTAAGGTGTTGAAGAGTGTGATCCTATCCACAGAGTCATATGCCTTCTGGAAGTCGACAAAGATAGCTACCCACTGTCGGCATCTTTTCTTGCTATATTGAAGGATGGTCTTCAGATTTTGTATCTCTTCAGCACAAGACCTTGCAGTTCTGAACCCCGCTTGATATTCTCCTAATTCTTTATCAAGTTGTCTTGTATGTGCTGTTCCAGAATCTTGGAAAAGACTTTATACGATACTGAAAGGAGTGATATTCCTCTATAGTTGCTGGGATCTGTTTTGCTTCCCTTCTTGTGGATTGGATGGATAATGGCTGATGTCCAATCATCTGGGAGCCTTTCCTTAGCCCAAAATGATGTTTCTCATTAAAGAAATTTTGTTAGTAGATGTTTAATGTCATGAATTCTTGATGAATGGGATTTGGTATTTGAGGATACTGCTTGTATGGCAGCTAGTGAATCTGTGAGTAGGACTGCTTTCTTTCAAAAGAATTTATTCTATAAATTAGATTTTGTAGGGCAAGATAGATGGCTTCTATTTCTCTGTCAAAGTTGTTATAATATCTGCCTACTGGAGCAAATTGTGAGAATAATTGGCAGAAAACTCCAGCACCTGCTCCTCTGTCATCTGTTTGTGAGCTGTCTGTGAAATCTCTTAACCACTGATCTTCAGGATATTCCTTCTTTAGCATACTAAGTGCTAAGCTTCTCAGCATTACTGGGATACCATCCCTTTTCTTGAGATTATCTGGGAGAGATAGGTTGGTTTGTATTGAGGTGTAGTCCAATGGGCTTATTTGTTCAGGGGTGATTTCAATTTTGGATGGTATACTTAGTGCTTTTAAAATATTTCAACTAGTGGTTATAGGTGTTTCTTATGTTTATAGTCATTCATTGTGTCATATTCTGGGTATCCAGTTTGCTTTTTGTGATGCTTCCATTTTAACTAAGTTTATTGCAGCTTGTTTTTGTATTTATCTTTGTATAGGTGGGTTATTTATATATAGTTGTAGTGCTGTGATTGGTGTTGTTTTAACTACTCCTGATATTAATCTTAAGGCATTTGATAGTATTTTTTCCAGTTGTTCTAGACATGTTTTATTTCCTGTCAATATTAACTCACTTCCATATTTAATTATAGGTTTCACATATGTGTTGTAGGTGATGTTGAGTGTGACTTGTGTACATCCCCTTTTAGTGCCTGCTAGTCTCTTCATCAGGTTAATCCATTTATTAATATTTTTAGATATTTTCCTTACTTAGTTTTTCCAATTTAATTTGTTATCCAGTGCCACACCTAGATATTTAGTGCCATTGCTCTTTTCTATATGGTCGCCTTCCAGTTTGAGTTTGAACTCGGTATTTTCATGTTTAAGTGTGAAGAACTGATATACAGTCTTTGTCTTGCTGATAATCATATTGTTGTCAGTTATCCATGAGATAAGTTACTCCAAGGTTGCATTCAAGGTTTGTTCTAGCCTTTCTTCCTGTTTGTTTCTTTTGTTACTGGCTGACGTCCAGATAACGACATCATCAGTGAACATGCTGATGTTATTACCGTTGACTTTTTTCAACTTGATATAATTGATATAAATGTTGAAAAGTGTGGTGCTAGATGTCGCTCCTTGTGGTAAACCTGTTTTAGACTGTTTGTAATATGATTTTGTCTTCCCACATTGTTTTTATCCACATCTGATTCAGAAATTGTTCAAACCAATTCAGCATGTTCTTTCTTACTCCATAGTTTTTTAACTTGTTGATGAGTTTTGATCTCCTAACGGCATTGTAGGCTCCTTTAACCCTTTTAGGACAGGTATATTCAAGGAGGGCATGCCTCAGAAGACCAGCTGTTTAACATGTAGTATGGCAAAAAAGACAAAGGATTTCGAGGCATATTTTTCACATCTCCATTCAGAAACCCGTAACTTAGTCTGTAATAAAGTTTTCTTCACAATTCTTTTTCCAAATCTTGAGAAAACAACCCTTTTTCTTATGAGATGTAGATGAAGGCATTTTGAACAAAATTAATATTTCAAGATAAACAATCTATATATATAAAAGAACATGTCCTGGCTGACTGACTGACTGACTGACTGACTGACTGACTGACTGACTGACTGACTGACTGACTGACTGACTGACTGACTGACTGATTCATCATCGCTGAGCCAAAACTACTGGACATAAAGAAATGAAATTTTGGGTATGCATTCATATTAACATGTAGGTGCTTGCTAAGGGAGGGTTTTTGGAAATTCCATCGCTAAGGGGTGAAAAGAGGGGTGAATTTTTAAAATGAGGATATCTATATCTCAAAAACTTAAAAGTTGACAGACATAAAAATTGGTATTTGGAATCTCCTTTAAAAGTAAAGAAACACATATTTTTTTTGTTTTCGGAAAATCCCATTGGGGGATGATAAAAGCGGGAAAAGGGTTAAACACCTATTATCAGGAGACTTATATCTCAAAAACTGAAGATGTTACAAACATGAAAATTGGTATTTGGAATTTCCTTTAAAAATAAAGAAACACATATTTTTGTGTTTTTGGATAATCGTACGTATAGGGGGTGAACAGGAGTGACAAGCGGGGTGAATTTAAAAAAAGACTATAATTGCAAATTATCTCAGACACATAATATATTGCATACCGGTATTTGAAAACTGGTATTTGGAATTTCCTGTAAATGTAAAGAAACACAAATATTTATTTCTGGAGAATCGGCTTAAGCAGAACTGATAAAAGGGGGTTAATTTTTAAAATTAGCATATCTACAATATAAACTGACTGACAGAGCAAATGCAACACCAAGAAGGAGTGGTCAGAACTTTATTCCAATTGCAGGGTAGACTGACGTCACTGAGGTATGCTCATGATGTGAAATGCGCCGCTGTGCTGCGCACGTAGCGAACGATAAACGGGACACGGCGTTGGCGAATGGCCCACTTCGTACCGTGATTTCTCAGCCGACAGTCATTGTAGAACGTGTTGTCGTGTGCCACAGGACACGTGTATAGCTAAGAATGCCAGGCCGCCGTCAATGGAGGCATTTCCAGCAGACAGACGACTTTACGAGGGGTATGGTGATCGGGCTTAGAAGGGCAGGTTGGTCGCTTCGTCAAATCGCAGCCGATACCCATAGGGATGTGTCCACGGTGCAGCGCCTGTGGCGAAGATGGTTGGCGCAGGGACATGTGGCACGTGCGAGGGGTCCAGGCGCAGCCCGAGTGACGTCAGCACGCGAGGATCGGCGCATCCGCCGCCAAGCGGTGGCAGCCCCGCACGCCACGTCAACCGCCATTCTTCCATTCTTCAGCATGTGCAAGACACCCTGGCTGTTCCAATATCGACCAGAACAATTTCCCGTCGATTGGTTGAAGGAGGCCTGCACTCCCAGCGTCCGCTGAGAAGACTACCATTGACTCCACAGCATAGACGTGCACGCCTGGCATGGTGCCGGGCTAGAGCGACTTGGATGAAGGAATGGCGGAACGTCGTGTTCTCCGATGAGTCACGCTTCTGTTCTGTCAGTTATAGTCACCGCAGACGAGTGTGGCGTCGGCGTGGAGAAAGGTAAAATCCGGCAGTAACTGTGGAGCGCCCTACCGCTAGACAACGCGGCATCATGGTTTGGGGTGCTATTGCGTATGATTCCACGTCACCTCTAGTGCGTATTCAAGGCACGTTAAATGCCCACCGCTACGTGCAGCATGTGCTGCGGCCGGTGGCACTCCCGTACCTTCAGGGGCTGCCCAATGCTCTGTTTCAGCAGGATAATGCCCGCCCACACACTGCTCGCATCTCCCAACAGGCTCTACGAGGTGTACAGATGCTTCCGTGGCCAGCGTACTCTCCGGATCTCTCACCAATCGAACCCGTGTGTAAGGATCTCATTGGACGCCATTTGCAAACTCTGCCCCAGCCTCGTACGGACGACCAACTGTGGCAAATGGTTGACAGAGAATGGAGAACCATCCCTCAGGACACCATCCGCACTCTTATTGACTCTGTACCTCGACGTGTTTCTGCGTGCATCGCCGCTCGCGGTGGTCCTACATCCTACTGAGTCGATGCCGTGCGCATTGTGTAACCTGCATATCGGTTTGAAATAAACATCAATTATTCGTCCGTGCCGTCTCTGTTTTTTCCCCAACTTTCATCCCTTTCGAACCACTCCTCCTTGGTGTTGAATTTGCTCTGTTAGTCAGTGTATCTAAAAAACTTAACATGTTTCAGACGTGAAAATTGGTATTTGGAATCCCCATTTAAAGTAGGGAAACATGTATTATTTTGTTTTTGGAAAAAATCCTTAACGGGGGGTGGGGGTGAATGAATTGAAAAATTACTTGAATTATTTGTATGATAATGTATGTAGGCTATATATACCAAAAAATCTAAAGAGGTTATAAACTTGAAAACTGGTATTTGGAATCTCCTTTAAAACCCGCATTTGGGGGGGAATCAACTTGGTAGGGGGGATTAAAACAGAGATGAATTCCTTTTACGAGGATACATATATCTCAAAACTGAAGATGTTATAGTCATGATAATTAGTATTTGGAAGCTCTCTTAAAGAAACGGGTACTGTTCGTTTTTAGGAAGTTCACTTGAGTGGAGAGTGTGAAAGGAAGTAAAAAAATTCATTTCTTTATCTGGAGAAACTTATATCTCAAAACTGAAGGTTACAGATCTGTAAATTGCTATTTGGAATCTCCTTTAAAAATAAAGAAACACCCATGCATTTTTTGTGTGGGGGGGAAAACAACTTAACGGGAGGTGGTGGAGTGAAAAAGGAGTTGATTTCTTTTCATGAGGATACTTATATCTCAAAAACTGAAGATGTTACAGACATGAAAATTCACATTTGGAATCTCCTTTAAAAATAAAGACACACACATTTTAGGGGAGGGAATCAACTTTGGGGCAGGGGCAGTGGAAAAGGAGTTTAATTCCTTTGTATGGGGATACATGCACCGGTATCTCAAAACTGAAGATCTTACAGTCGTGAGAACTGGCATTTGGAAGATCCTTTATAAATAAAGTAACAAGTATTTTTGGCTTTCGGAAAATTCACTTAAGGGGGAGGGTGAAAGGAAGTGAAAAAATTTAGTTATTTTTATGGAGAAACTTAGATCTAGAAAACTTGAGGTTACACACATGAAAATTTGTATTTGGAATCTCCTTTAAAGATAAAGAAACACGCATTTTTGAAAGGGGGGGGGGGGGTGGAATCAACTTAACGGGCTGGGGTGAAAAAGGAGTTGAATTCTTTTTATGAGGATACTTATATCTCAAAAACTGAAGATATTAGAGGCATGAATGAACTGAAAAAGTAGTTGAATTTTTTGCATGAGTATACTTATATCTCAAAAGCAAAAGATGTTAAAGACATGAAAATTGGTATTTGGAATCTTCTTTAAAAATAAAGAAACACACATTTGTTTTTTTTTGGAAAATCAACGTAAGGGGCGTGGGGTTGAAAATAAGTAAATAAGGAGTTGAAGTTGAAATATGTTTTATGTTGATGAGGATACGAGGTACTTTATCTTAAAAACTGAAGCTGTTACAGACATGAAAGTTGGCATTTTGAATTTCCTTTCATAGTAAAGAAACACGTAGTTTTGTTTTCGGAAAGTCCACTTAAGGCGGGAGAAGGGTGGAAAGAAGTCAAGAAGGAGAAGTTGAATTATGAGTATACATTTATCTCAAAAACTGAAGGGGTTACAGACGTACAGACATGAAAACTGGTATTTGGAATCTCCTTTAAAAATAACGAAACACGCATTCTTGTGTTTTCAGAAAATCCAGTTAAGGGGCAGAAAAGAATAGGAAAAGCAGGTGAATTTTTAAAATGAGTATTGGTATATGTACATTATATGTCAAAAACTTAACATGTTAGAGCCAAGAAACTTGGTATTTGGTAAGTCCTTCAAAAATACAGGAACATGTACCTTTTTGTTTTCAGAGAAGGCACTCAACGGGGGGGGGGGGGGGTGAAAAGAAGTGAAAAATGTTGAATTATTTTATATGAGTATACTTATATCTTAAAAACTGAAGATGTAACACATGTGAAAGTTGGTATTTGGAATCTCCTTTAACAATAAAGAAACATGCATTTTTGTTTTCGGAAAATACACTTAGATGGGTGTGGGAGTTGGGGAAGGACTGATCAAGGGGTTGAATTCTTTTTGTGGGGATACGTATGTACATCTCAAAAACTGAAGATGTTAGAGATGTGGGAATAGGTTTTTGGAATCTCCTTTAAAAATAAAAAAAATCATGTTTTTATTTTTTCGACTTGAGAGAAGACTGTTTCTCCCATCTACAGTTCTATGTCGCATGGTCATCTTAGGCCCAAAAGTTAATACCACACACATGGTTTACAAAAAATTTCTGGGGTAAATGAAAATCAATTTGTGGGTGAGTTTTTATACTTGAGGGATTTTCAGATAATGTCTTAGTACAATGCCGAGGAACGATTACTTTGATCAAATTACGAAATCCACGCGAGCGAAGCCGCGGGTAATTGCTAGTATTTTATATATACCCTAAAAATATGTTTTAAATGTTGAAATAAAATATCTGTAGCTTCTAAACTAAGCAAAATTTATTGATGGCAAATGTATTATTTATGTTCAATACTTCATTTTCCGTATTATCACAAATTTTATTTGAGTTTGGATTGAAATTAATTAACAAAATATTGTTATTGTCAACTTGTTTTGAAGTCTAAAACACAGTGCAGCAATAAGCACACATTGTTTGCCTACACTTTGTAGATACAAAGCCAGAACCTCTGAATAACACCAATACACACCTACAATATAACACACTGAAATGGACCCAATAATGTTTCAAAATATTTCCAGTTGTTTTCCACACTTACAAAAAATTTACAAGTATGTTTTGCAATGCACACACCATGGCATCCTTCTTGGAATATGGTACACACAGTTCTTCGGCTGGTCCTATAAGGGTTAAAGATTAATAATAATAATAATAATAATAATAATAATAATAATAATAATAATAATAATAATAATAATAATAATAATAATAATAATAATAATAATAATTGTACCGGGAGGTACACCTCAAGCCCGCGCATTTAAAAGGAGCGCCTTAAAGAACACTATCTCTCATACAAATCTTGAAACATGTGCGGCGTGAAGTTTGGACATTGACCAGAAGATGTCACCATTGAATTATGGAGTAATTGTGTTATTGTGAAGTTGCCTAAACTGTCTGTATTTATTGGGTTTGTTGTGGTTTACGTCAAGAAGTTTGAACTTTTTTCCATAAATGTCATTACAAAAACTGAGGAAATGCACTCTGGGGCAAGGTAAAAGAATTAATGATTTAAGGAAGTTTTGTGTCATTATGTTTTCTCAACTAACTTTCGTTTATTTTGTTATTTCAAGGTTTGCAACACTTCTTTCTCATTCTGCCAATTTTTGAATCTGCCCAATCACTAATTTTCTGTAAATATTTTTCAGCCAATTACTGGCTTCTTGTAGGTTTTTGGTTTACCCAATAAAAATGAGAGGGTGTGTCCGGATTTAAATCAGAACCCTCTCGAACCATCCCCTCACATATATAAGCTGCCGCCTTTTCAGGCTACCTTGTCTTTTGATCGTCGAATTTCTGAGAGTGTGTGCGTTAAGACAGGAGGCGGAGCACCTCATTCTTCGCCAGGCTGTTCATCAGCCAAGGTAATGGCCACCTGTCATATCTCTCTGTAGCTACCTCCGCAGGCTTACACGAGGGGAAGGTTTGAATTTCTAACTATGTAACCACATGTTTTCTAAAATGTAAATTTTCTTTCAGCTAATGTAAAATTTCATAAAGTCTTTAGCTGTAAATTGGGGATAGAGAGTGTGTTACCCTCTCGAGTGCCCCTTCAACTTAGTTTGAGGTGACTACGATTTTGTAACTGTTTCTCTTTTCTGTAAAGCGTTTAATTAACCTTCATTCTAGTCACCTCAGTAGCTTGGGATTAGCCTCTGCATCATCGAGCCAAGAGCCCAATTAGGGTTTTATGTTTAATTTTCTAGGACCGCAAGTGTACGCCTCCATTCATTTTGTGTTCGGGCCAATAAATTAACCTGTTTTTCTTTTCCACGAAGGCCAGTAGTTTGGGTATAATTACCCCTGTGTACTAAATTGTAATATTGCAAGTTGGGCGTAGAGAGGCCAGAAATTTGTAAGGTTTTGTAAGAAATTGGGAGCGCAGTCTCCTTGGTTAATGTTAGAGAGCATGTAAGCTCATTTCTGAGATTGCTGTAATATTGAGGGTTGCCTTTGGAAGGCCGTATTTGTAACCTTTGGAGCAAGGTGCTCTTGTTTTGGGAGATTTCTTCTTGTCTATGTAAACGCTAATTGGCGATGTTGTAAAGTTTGGAAATTAGGGACTTGAAGCCCAAATCGGTTAAATTCCCTATTCTTAGGTTTTTCAATTCTTGTATCAAGATTGTTATTGTACCTGATCTTTCTTTTCTTCACCTAGTGAAGAAGCTTGTAAATTTGAAATTTGAAAATAAATATAACCTTCAATTTTAAAGTTTTAAGTTAATCTTTGATACAGTAGATAGACCCATTCCACCCAGCACCTTCTTTCACCTCTTTCTGTTCCACGAAAACACGGTAATAATAATAATAATAATAATAATAATAATAATAATAATAATAATAATAATAATAATAATAATAATAATAATAATAATAATAATAATAATAATAATCATAATAATCATAATAATAATAATAATAATAATAATAATAATAATAATAATAATAATAATAATAATAATAATAATAATAATATGACATTAGGCAGCAAGTAACCTAATGCACTCTTCTCAGTTTTATCGTTTGTTTGTTTGCTTATTTGCTTATTTATGGTATCTCCTTTCCAAGTGGATAATTATTTTGAGTGTTGTTTTCTGTTTCGAGTGCACAGCCATCGCCTTTGTAAATAATGAGTGTTTCTCATAAACGTATGACAAGTTCCGAATTGTAGGCATAATTCAACAAGAACTCTGACGATGACTTGTTAGATTTATGAGATTTCTGGAAAGGAGATACCATAAATAAGGTAGCAAACAAACAAACAAACAAACACACAAACAATAAATTTGAGAAGAGTGCATTATGTTACTTGCTGCCATGGATGGTTTATGATGAAACGGCAACAGCAGACAGCACAGCTTGGCGATAAGTTAGCGCAGGCTGGTGAACGCAAGGTGGCACTTTGCATTAGATGTACTGCACTGTACTTGTTGGTGTTTATTTCATGCTTTAACTCTCATACTCAATCAAATTTTAATCTAACAGTCCAAAAAGATCTTCAAGACACTTAATATAGTGTCATAATATTCATGTGTTGAAATATTTGGCCTACAGATATCCTTTTATTCCATTGACAAAATATCGCCAGCTGGTCCTTTTAGCCAGTGTGGTCTTTCTCGCAAGGATTGTCACTGACGATATATCGTCAGCTGGCCCTATAAGGGTTAAAGTCTATGAAGACTGCTAATGTACTCTTCTGGTCACTGAAGCTTTGTAATGTACCACACAATTGATGGAAGGCATGGTAGGTATAGAATTCTAAAGATGTAACCCAAGCTAGAAAGTATTTGCAGGAATATTACTGTAAGTCATTTAGGAGACATTCTCTTTTATGAGTTGCTAGCCTCCTTTCTCTGTATTAAGTCTCAAGGTACTTTAGACAAGTTGGCTAGCTAATAAAATAGTTAAGAATGATACCACCTGTTTTTCGTCTCTAAATTATGATTCTTCCTGTTTGCTGTGTTCATCTGGCTTTCCTCTTATCATACACTTCCTGCATCAAGACTGAAGATATATCAACAAGTTTTGATGGCAGTTATTATTATTTTCAAGAGGAAGTACAAATTGGGAAACATCCTCTCTTACAATTTGTTTAACATCGCACTAACACAAATACAACAGGTGTCATGGCAGTGATGAGATAAGAAAGGGCTAAGAGCAGGAAAGAAGCAATGGTTACCATAATTAATGTATGTCTCCAGTATTTGCCCACTGTGAAAATGGTAAACCACAGAAAACCATCTTCAGGGCTGCCAACAGTGGGGTTTGAACCCACTATCTCCTGAGTGCAAGGTGACAGCTACGTGACCCAAACCACACAGCCACTCGCTTAGTCCATCCTCTTAATACTGAGCAGAGGGGAAAAGAGGATGAGCTTCAGTCCCTTGAAGAATGAATGTATCAGCAAAAGAAAAAAAAAAAAAAGTAATCCTAGGCCTTGCAAACCTAATACTGTTGGGGTCACGGGAGAACAAGAGTTGACCAAGGGAAGCTCCCAAGTTGAGAGGCCCAGGGGATATCATGGAACCCCACCCACACGGGGACCCTCAGTGTGTGTTGATGCTCATTCTGCCGATGAACCTAGGAAGCAGAAACAAGCTTGTCGGGGCTGAGAAGAAATGGGTGTAGTGGAACTGGCATTGAACCTGTCTATGTGAAGATGTAGAAAATGACTGTATCTTTTGCTCTTTGAGTCTGTCAAAAGAAAGCAAACAAGCTCGTAAATGCTGATATTGTGATCATAGCTACAAGACCTCCAAATTTATATGGCACCCAAACCACTGAGATGTCACTTTTCATTCTAAAAATCTCACATGCATTAGCCAGGATTCAAATAAGGATAGTCTCCTCTTTCTATATCTCTCTCTTCCCATATTATGTATTCTATTATGTGTTCCTTTTCATGTTTCTCTCTTACTATGTATTACAATAACATTCTTATACAAACCAGAGATAAAGCTGGCGCTAGCTGCACTCTGTCCATACTGGGTTTCCATATACTTGGGCATAAAGATCCAATACCCAGTGAAGCCAAACATGAAGAAGACAGTGCTCATAGTATTAAGAAAGAACACTCTGTTCTGGAGGAGGCGTTTTACAGCCTCACCGAAATCTGAAACAAGGAGGGATATGGTATAAGTTTTATTTTGTTGCTACATTTTTATCTTACTCATCCTCTTTTGACTTCCCTGTTTAAATTCATAATTGAAAAATTGTTCTGCCATTATCAAAGTATGAGGGCCATCAAGAAATTAAGTTTCCCTATTTAAAAACAAAAGGAAATATAGTTACACGAAAAACTTTATTAGCACCTGATACAACAATGTTGGAGCTATTTTCTTTTTAACATAATCAGCACCAGAATTGAGACACTTGTCATATCAAGGGATCAACTTTTGTATGTCGGTGTTGTAAAAGTCTGTCACCTGGGAATAGAACCAGCATGTGACATTTGTCTTCAGCTCTTCATGCATGTGAAAATGCTGACAGGCAGACAGGAATTTCTTGAGGTGCAAGAAGAGATGAAAATCACTGGGAGCAAGATCAGGATTGTATATAGCTCCCTGCAGAACAGTTGCTGAGCGCCAAACTGTATGTGGGCAAGCATTGCCATGGATCAATACAACACCTGCATTGAGCATTCCATGCCTCATTTTTAATGGCCCATCACAATTTTCGTAGAAACTTTATCACAGACCGAACCTTGCAGGTGGCAGGGAAAAATACGAGCTGCCATTTTGAGCCACTGTTGTTGCACTACTGACACCAGTTGGGACTTTTCTGGCTGGTATATGATTCCTACCATGTATTTCTTAATTGATATTCATTAAGGATTTATGTAGGTAGTTTGCTTCCCTGTCTTTTCTATATTGTTATTTCATTTCAGTATTTTCCAAATTGGTACGGGGCCGATGACCTAGATGTTAGGCCCCTTTAAACAACAAGCATCATCATCAGCAAATTGGTACGTTTGTCATCAGCAGTTGGTTCATTCCAAGCTATGTGTTAGGTGTTAATGACATACTTTCATAAAACAACAAGCATCATCATCATCATCATAATTTGTGTTCACTGGTTATGCCCCCACCCTCCACCTCTTACACCATTGCACATCATTATCATCCTATGGTTTTTTTCCACATACTTTTTTTCCATTCTTCAGCTCTGTTCTATTCTATTCTGTGTCTCTTGTTGCATTCATTTTATTTTATTAGTTTCTATTTTCTTCTATCACATTCACCCTTGATTCGTCTGATATCCTCTGTGATACTCCTCAAGAACACATGGTGTGATAGAATATAATTGGAGCTTAATTGTTGTCATCAGTTCCTGCTTGCAACGCTTCCAGCATACAGCGAGCCACCTGGTAACAAATGAGCATACCACTATAGTTCTCCAATGGTAAAGCTTTCTTAAATTCAAACCCTCATTATTGCAGAAGACCTCCTCGTGGACGGTTGAGATTTTCTTCTGAAGACGGGGAGCAAAGTTCTCTGTGAAACGTAAAAAGTTTGACCTTGTTTTCTTGACACGTCATAAGCCCAAAAGCCTATATCATGTATAATACGTAATTTATGCATTTCTGTAATTGTTCATAACTAAAGATAAGAAAGGAAACCAGGCTTTCAATCACCATCATTAATTATCATCAATGATCTGCACTTAGGGTTGTACCCCAGGTTGCAGATTCCTAATCAATTGTTTATCTAGTCTTTTCTTAAGTGATTGCAAAGGAGTTGGAAATTTATCGAACATCTCCCTTGATTAATTATTCCAATCCCTAACTCTTTTTCCTGTAAGCAAGTATTTTACCCAGTTTGTCCACTCCAGCTTATTCATCTACTAAGGTCATTCCGCGCCATCTCTCCACTGACAGCTCAGAACATTGCACTTAGTCTAACAGCTTATTTCCTGTCAATTATACACCTTCTCATTTTGATTCATACTACATATGGTCTGGAAACAGCAACAATTACTGGATCAAGAAAGAGTCGTCTTCAGGCAACAGAAATGAAGTTCCTCCAATCTTGTCTACAAAAGGCAAAAATGGATAAAATAAGGAATGTGGAAATCCGATAGCAGCTTGGATTGGAAAGAAGCTTGCTAGAGACCCCAGAACTGAAGATAATGAAAATGATATTGTCACATGGAAAGAATGGATCCCCTCTAGCATACTTCGACTGCAGTATTCCTGGGAAGAGAACCTTGGTCTCTGGTGGGTTGTTACAGAGTAATAATGTAATTATGATTTATCTGGTTTGTTAGGTACCCCAATGATCCATGTTTCTGTGAAAATGCCTTCATATCATCAAAAGAGCCTATAATATACAATAACCAAAATGTACAACTCAAAACACACAGTAATGCAAAGCCTTAATATGCATTAACCAAAATAACTACTAGCAAAAATGAGTGCAATTGGACTAGACAAAAGAGTGACTGAATGGGTTGCTATATTTCTAGAAAGTAGATCTTAGAGAATTAGAGTAGGCGAAGCTTTATCTGACCCTGTAATAAGGCAGTATTATAGGACCTTTATGTTTTCTTATACTGTATATATAAATGATATGAGTAAAGGAGTGGAATCAGAGGTAAGGTTTTTTGCGGATGATGTTATTCTCTATAGAGTAATAAATAAGTTACAAGATTGTGAGCAACTGCAGCGTGACCTCAAAAATGTTGTGAGATGGACAGCAGGCAATGGTATGTTGATAAACGGGGTTAAAAGTCAGGTTTCACAAATAGGAAAAGTCCTCTCAGTTTTAATTTCTGTGTTGATGGGGTGAAAGTTCCTTTTGGGGATCATTGTAAGTGTCTAGGTGTTAATATAAGGAAAGATCTTCATTGGGGTAATCACATAAATGGGATTGTAAATAAAGGGTACAGATCTCTGCAAATGGTTATGTGGGTGTTTAGGAGTTGTAGTAAGGATGTAAAGGAGAGGGCATATAAGTCTCTGGTAAGACCCCAACTAGAGTATGGTTCCAGTGTTTGGGACCCTCACCAGGATTACCTGATTCAAGAACTGGAAAAAATCCAAAGAAAAGCAGCTTGATTTGTTCCGGGTGATTTCCAACAAAAGAGTAGCGTTACAAAAATGTTGCAAAGTTTGGGCTGGGAAGAATTGAGAGAAAGAAGGAGAGCTGCTCGACTGAGTGGTACGTTCCGAGCTGTCAATGGAGAGATGGCGTGGAATGACATTAGTAGACGAATAAGTTTGAGTGGCATTTATAAAAGTAGGAAAGATCACAATATGAAGATAAAGTTGGAATTCAAGAGGACAAACTGGGGCAAATATTCATTTATAGGAAGGGGGGTTAGGGATTGGAATAACTTACCAAGGGAGATGTTCAATAAATTTCCAATTTCTTTGAAATCATTTAGGAAAAGGCTAGGAAAACAACAGATAGGGAATCTGCCACCTGGGCGACTGCCCTAAATGCAGATCAGTATTGATTGACATATTCATTGAAATGTACAAAACAAAAGACAGAGTAATACAACAAACATCAGACGAAGCAAGTACACTTTTGTCACATTGTGTTCAATCTGTTCTGTCAGTGTACTGTACAGTACAGTATGTACCAAATGCAGAACTGTTCCCCTACAGGTATTGTTCAAAATGTTGACCACCATGATCACGGTATTGTTGTTAACCCTTTCACTCCAGCATAGCAACTATGGTGGTGTGACACTCTGGACATGAGCCCTCTGTATGGAATACTCGTCTCGCTCTGCTCTCCCTTCCGCAGTTTAAAAGTATTTTATTTGAAATGCACATTTGGTGAAATTCTTATGATTATATTTTTAGAACTTTTCACTTTGCTAGCTTTGTCTACTAAACTTTTCAATCTGGAACCATTTCATTTTGCGTCAAACTTATGTTTCTTCGAATTCAAGTTCTCCTTTTTCCAATTTAGTTTTCTGCTCGATGGTTTGGGCACCTGATCTTCATCCTCACTATCTTCATCTTCAGTCAAATCGTCAAAGTAGGCTGACCTTTTAGATGACGAAGAGGTAACTTGAGTAGAAAATGTGCCTGAAGTAGGTGTAATTGAAGTCGTTCCATCAGCAGAATCAGATGACAAATAACTCATCGTCATATTCTTCAAAGTCACTACCCAATATGAGGGCAAGAGCTTCCTTCAGAGTATATCTTTCCTCCATCATCAGGACTTTCACAATTTCAAAGTGAAAGTTAAGTCAAAAAGCACAAGCATGTCAGCACTGGGAAGCAACTAGGCGCGAAGTGAGTAGCATACTGGACACATTCCTTTCATCTTCGAACTAGTTACTCCTGTCATCTGGTGATCATAGCCTTAATTATAGACTCCAAAGACAGTCACAAGAGACCTCCAAGGCCGAACTTCTCCAGCAGTCTATCATAGTGAAATGGAAAACAGCCGAAAGACACGCGACTTCTGCAGCAATCGACCGGCTATGAGGCATGGCTCCTGCACGACTGCTACAGCAGTCCACCGGGTACGCGGCACAGCTACCACCCAACTGCTACAGCAGTCGACCGGAGTGAAAGGGTTAAAGAACTCCTGTGGGACAAAATTCCAACACACCAACGTTTGTCAAGAACTAGCATTTATTATTTTCAGTGCAATACATGTACAAAGCTAACTGGGGCAACAAACCAAACGAAATGTAATTACACTGTAAAGAACCACCGGAGATCACAGGTCCCTTATACCAACATACTCAGAAGGTATCCCTAAACAACCTCCAAAAATTTGTCGGTGCAGTTTGGGTTCATCCTATATAAGAAAACATGGAGGTCCAACAATACTGCCTTGAGGAACTTTCCTCTTAATCATTACAGGATCAGATAATGTTTCTGAGTGGCAGTGTTCATGCAGATGTGGATATTGTCCTTGTCTCTTCTTCCCACTCTGACCTGCCATTGTATTCATCCCGTGACATGTTCCTTTTCACAAGTTCATTAGACGCTTGTCTTTTCCTTTCCAATACCGACATCTTACAATGCTTCTCAAATGGATTTTATTTTAAAAACAACATTTAATGTATAATCTATTTGTCAAAAAAGGTTATGATTTGATACATAAGATACGTGTGAGACTTACCTTTAAAGGAAATTTTCCTCGGAGTTGAGGTGCGTTTCATAGTGAGAGCCTTCCTCTGTTTAGCGCGTGGCAGTTGTCTAGGGAAAAGTGCCATAAGAAGAGCCAGTATACAGGCAACAATCCCATTGGGAGCCCAACCTGTAGACAGGAAAGTGACAGTGCATTACTTAGCCAATAGCATGGGTGTTTAATGGTTCAGGAACCACAGGATGACAGTGTTCATTCATCTCTCACTCTTTTGTAATATAAACCTGAATAATTTTAAATGTAAAAGAAATGTAATTAAAATTAAATGTTGTAATTTCTCACTATAAACAGCATTCGCGAGCAATCTTCAATCTAATTCCCTTAGTAATTTGACAGTGAGCTCAATCAATAATCCGGTGTGCCTTTCCTAGATGAAGTGTTTCCATGTCTTGTTGTGTCAGAGGTTCATTGTGAAAATTATGATCATTTACCTGTAATGGGTGTGAATTTTTTGAGCTGAAGAAAATAGCTGGTAGCTTTCTTTTGTTTTACCTGTGTTATTATACTTTTTCTTGGAGTATTTAGTTGTTTAAATATATTAGGGGTGAATCTGAAATTAGATTTTAGTAATGCAATCGTAATTTAATTCACTTTCCGATGTCTTTGCGCAGGCGATCTTTACATTGCTGATAAGATTGGAAGTATTTTGGACAAGCTCAGTAAAGAAGGTCTGAATGATGTTCTTACTGATGATGACAGCACTTGCTCAGAAACAGATGAAAGAAGTTAACAGCTCCGATGAAGATCTTCAAAGTACTGGAGGAAGTGCTTCTCTTGAAACCAAGAATCTTCACAGAGTGGACTAGAAAAACATAATTCCTTCTACTAGCACTCTAAAATGAAGAAATGTGCATATTTGGTCATCAGCACCATCTAAGCCACTGGATTCTCATGCTACTTCAAGAAATATAATCCACTTCATTCCTGGTCCAGTCCAATTGTGGGTAAGGCAGAAACACCAATGTAATCTTTTGCTTTAAATCATAATTAAATATGAAATGAGAGACTCTGATTACAGTTTCTGTAATGTTGAAAGTGCATAGATACTTTTGATACTTCTTGTTACTCAGAATCTGGTCAGTTTTAGTCTTCTTAGCCAGAGGTGTATGACAACCAGGTGGTCAGTTAAGAGATTGCTGCATTGCCAGTGTCAATGTGTTGGAACAACCCATCACCTATCCCGTAGTCACCTTCCGTTATCTTGAAGATATCCCAGAACTCCATGATCAGCCTCATGAGCTGCTTGAACTAGTCTGTCTCTAGATATCTTTCGGCATCTGATGTCACACTCTGGAGTGTGTTGTCTACATCCCTAGTTTCTGATGCTTGTTAATCCTTCTCATCTATTGGCACCATGCAATCAACCGGTTCACAAGTTCCAAGCTTGGACCCACTGGGTATACGTTGGTTCTGCAATGTTGCATTGAGAATTCATACCAGCATGAGCGTCCTGATCAAGTAAGTGCAAGTTTGGTAGTTCAGGTTCCACTACTCCACTGACCTCCAGTCATGCCATCACCACCACCTCACTATGAGCCAGCATCATTTCCTCATTGAGTAGCGTTATTCGGGAGTGTTTTCTGGGGCATCAGCATGATTTCTTGATGATCCAGCCATAGCACGCACACATCATCTCCAGTGTTGCCAACAGGAATGCCCATACTTTAGCATAGTGGAGAACATGGATTGGCACCAGGGCGTGTACGGTCCATGCTCAGAGAGTCAGAGAGAGAAGGGTAGTGCAATAAGTCTTATTAAGTGAAACTTGAAGTTTATTCAAGAAAAACAGATAAATCATATCACCTTTACGGAGTTTGAGTGTCCAGAAAGATGTAGAGAAGGGTGTCGTACCTCGGTGTCGGCGTCGGTTGTCGTCCTTCAGCGTCGGCGTCGTCCCACATTGCTGAACTCCTCCCTTCATCATAGAACTCCTCTCAGCACTGCACTGAAGGTTGTGGCACAACACTTTTTGTTAAATGCACGAGTTCCACTGTCAATAGTGTTGGACGCAAAATACTTCAGAGAAATAAATTCAGAATCACAGTTCCATGATGATGATGATGATGATGATGAAAAATGCACCATTCAGTAAATGAAATAGTCATTACGAACTTGAAATTATAGGCAACACAAAATCTGGAAACTTCTGTGACTTGAGGTTCAACTGTGTGCAACTTCACTTAATCACTGTTCAAAGAAAAGAAATAAATCAAGTCCCTTGGACATAGTCTTTCGTAATGTTCGTAATGGATATGATGAAGTGAATGCAATGTTTTAGCACACACAAACTTTAAAATATGTTAAGGTTTCTACGAAGACAGTTTGAATTGATCACAGTACAGTCTCGTGACTTGAAACCAAGTTTTCGTAGAGTAACAGTTTGTGAATTGTAGCACGCAGTCTTGTGAAAAGAAAACTAATTTCCACTAAGACACAGTCTTTATGAAGTAAGTTACACAGTCTCTTGAGAAGAAAAGTAGGCACAGTCTTTATGGAATACATAAATAATACAGTCTTTCAAAAGAAATTAATTTTCCACTGAGACACAGTCTTTACAAAGTAAATCAACACAGTCTCTCAAAAAGAAATGTAGGCACAGTCTTCATAAAGTAAATTAAACACAGTCTTTTAAAAGAAAGTAATTTTCAATCACACAATCAATCAATAACTACTGATCTGCATTTAGGGCAGTTGCCCAGGTGGCAGATTCCCTATCTGTTGTTTTCTTAGCCTTTTCTTAAATGATTGAAAAGAAATTGGAAATTTATTTAACATCTCCCTTGGTAAGTTATTCCAATCCTTAACTCCCCGTCCTATAAACGAATATTTGCCCCAATATGTCCTCTTGAATTCCAACTTTATCTTCATATTGTGATCTTTCCTACTTTTAAAGACACCACTCAAACTTATTCATCTACTGATGTCATTCCACACCATCTCTCCACTGACAGCTAGGAACATACCACTTTCTTATTTATGACATTTGTCTCGTAAGTACAAACAGAAATTGGACATCTTCCTGAAGAAACTGTACGCTCGCTTGTATGCAAGTGTAGGAAATTCCTGTTTGCTGGGAACAACAACGAAAAGATCTTTGTACCAAGCAAGTGGCTGCGTGGTTTGGATCACATAGCTGTCAACTTGCATTTGGGAGATAGCGGGTTCCAACCCCACTGTTGCCAACCCAAAAGATGGTCCTCCATGGTTTCCCATGTTCACACTAGGCAAGTGATGGGGCTGTACCTTAATTGAGGCTCCACTCGCTTACTTTCCATTCCTAGCCCTTCCCTATCCCACCATCGCCATAAAACCTGTCTGTGTCCGTGCGACATAAATAAATATTTTTTAAAAAAGAAAAAGATCTTTGTTGTATGAGTAGATTAATGTCGCACTATCTCATAGAACGTTTTGGACGACATAAGGATGGTGAAGAGCTAGGATTGGGAAAAGAGCAGCCGTGGCCTAGATTAAGATCCAGCCTCTGAGACACAGTCTTTACGAAGTAAATCAACACAGTCTCTCTAAAAGAAATGTAGGCACAGTCTTTACGAAGTAAATTAATTACAGTCTTTCAAATTAATTTTCCACTCAGACACAGTCTTTACGAAGTAAAACAACACAGTCTCTCAAAAAGAAATATAGGCACAGTCTTTACGAAGTAAATTAAATCTTGAGGTACAACCTTTCATGAAATGAAGTTAATTCTCACTAAGGCGCAGTCTTTATGAACTAAGTTAATCACACTCTTTATAAAAGCACAGTTTTTCAAAAAGATCTATGTGACAGCAATTAATGTACAGTCTCTGCAAGACGAAATTCACAAGTCAGAAAAATGTTGATCAGCTAAACCGATTCTTTCACTTGTATTACTATTGAACAAGTCTTCTGAGGCAACTTATATCCTTCACGCGAAGTTAAAGTCCCACGAGTATATGTTCGACACTTAGACACTTGAACCATCTCGCATACCTTCTACCATCAACCCTCAGCCGGACAGAATAACAGTCTATAATCCCACAGCTGGCCCGCACTCTGAATTCTACGGAGCTAGCGGGCTCCTTTTATACCCACAGGTCGGCTGGCACGGCTGAAAGTATGAGATTCCTTAATCTTCCATAACTCGGCCACCTTCCGCCGATTTGCTTGAAATTTTTTATAATGATATTTGTTATTTAGGCCTATGAAATGACGTGCTTCAAATTACGATCGGATATCCTGTTCTGGATATAGTGAAGTCAAAGGAATAGAATGTTTGATCGTGGCGTCACTTGACCTTGGCTGGTACCCTGCAGCGAGTGATCACCTGCCTGCGCTGTCACGCATGATGCCTGCACGCTCGGCGATCATTTCAAATCTTCACAGATGGGTATCAGTGCATTTTCCACAAGAAATACATGGGTAGCGAATGCTGACAGGACATTCCCGTTTTGGTTTTTCCCTCGAACTCTCTACCACCTCAAGGGTAGTGTCCTGGAGTGTGAGACTTTGGGTTGGTGGATAAAAATGGGGAGGAGGACCAGTACCCCACACAGGCGGCCTCACCTGCTATGGTGAACAGGGGCCTTGTGGTGGGGGTAGATTGGAAGGAATAGACAAGGAAGAGGGAAGGAAGCGGTTGTGGGTTTAAGTTAGGTACCATCCCAGCATTTGCCTGGAGGAGAAGTGGGGGAAACCACCAAAATCCACTTCCAGGATGGCTGAGGTGGGAATCGAACCCCCCTCTACTCAGTTGGCCTCCCAAGGCAGAGTGGACCACATTGCAGCCCTCGTACCACTTTTCAAATTTCGTGGCAGAGCCGGGAATTGAATTGGCCTCTGGGGGTAGCAGTTAATCATGCTAACCACTACATCACAGATGTGGACCATTTTTTACATGTAATGTTCAAAATGCCTTCTGTTAGCATTGTCCCATTCAATCCCAGATGTGCTGATGTATCCATGGAGTATTGCACATGCACATATAAATGCTAACGGACCAGGCGAGTTGGCCGTGCGCGTAGAGGCGCCCGGCTGTGAGCTTGCATCCGGGAGATAGTAGGTTCGAATCCCACTATCGGCAGCCCTGAAGATGGTTTTCCATGGTTTCCCATTTTCACACTAGGCAAAATGCTGGGGCTGTACCTTAATTAAGGCCACGGCGCTTCCTTCCAACTCCTAGGCCTTTCCTATCCCATCGTCGCCATAAGACCTATCTGTGTCGGTGTGACGTAAAGCCCCTAGCAAAAAAAAAAAAAAAAAAAAAAGCTAACGGAGGGTATTTTGAACATTTCATGTAAAAAAGAGTTTAATGTGTTACGTTCTGTTCCTGTGTGTTTTCCATGATTAATATACTGTGTAGAGTTGTAGAAAATGAGTTCTAACATGGAAATAAAGCATTTCTGGACTAATGTCCATATAAAATATTTTCTTCTACTATGTGTGAGGAATGTATCCTGAATGTTTGGGTACAGGTATAATATTGTTTCATTCTGTACTGGGATACAGCCGACCAAAGAGTTTAAATCTAACAAAACAGTAAATTTCCATGTTTAAGGTTCAGTTCTTTGTATAGGCTATGAACTCTGGTATCCATGTATTTCATTTTTTTCATGCACTTTTTATCATAACTTATTTAATTTTGTTCTTATTTACTAAATAGCCAAAATAAGTAAAACCTGAGCTCCAAATTCATTCTAGATAAATTCTGGATCCCTTTTTACATTACTATGGATAATGCTGTGTCCTTCAGAGCTGATGTGGAGAATCTCCCAGCTTGAGTTCATGTACTCTATTTAGTAGTATAAATTGTTGACAAATACAGATTCTGTTATATGAGTATTATATTATGAAATTTCAACCAGTTTTTCTAATGTAAAATTTAGGCAATCATTACATTTTAGATTGTAAACACCAAGTAGTTTTAAATTATGTTTGTGTCATAAATATTTTTTTCTAAGTCGAATTCTGTTCAGTGTTTGGTTTATATTCTACATGGTGTGTGTGCATTTGTGTGCGTGTGCACACACGTTTTAATATAATAGTTTATATAGTGTTGTTGTTGTTGTTGTTATTATTATTATTATTATTGTACCGGGTGGTACACCTCCACGCCGCTAATTTAAAATGTGCGCCTGTTGAAACTCCTCTGCTGGAGGAGGGCTGAACTTTATCTACGCTGTTAATTCTTTACCTTCTCAGAAGATGTCACCACGTGGAAAATTTTGAGTTTTTGAACTGTGTCATTTTTGATGTGGTTTTGTTTCACTTGAAGTAAGAAGTGTGAACTTTCTCTTCTAGAGGACACTACTGAAGATCAACAATAGTGCAACCTAGTGAGGAGTCAAAGAACTATTTTTTTGGAGAAAATTTAATTTCAAGAGTTTGTTCTTTGTTAAATTTCTTTCTGTCATTGTTTAAGTTGGCAATATTTACCCCTTTCTTCCCCTTGTTATGAATGTATCCAATCCCGAATTTCTTCTATTAATTTCTGACCAATCTGGTGTATCTTCCCCCAACTTGTATCGGTTGCGGGGTCCTACCCAATAAAAAGTTTGTGGGAGGGTGTTTTCTTTCCCCTAACGCCTAGAACCTTCCGCGAGAGGATATAAACTGCTGATTTTTGGGTCTCTGGGCCACTTCTGTTCCATCTTTCAGTGTGTTAAGTACATAGCAGGGGGCGGGAAGCGCCTCTTTCTTCAGCAGCGGTCAACAACAAGGTAATGGCCGATTAATAACTTCTTTCTTTGCTAGCTCAGCAGTTTAACTTTCGGGGCGGGTTCTAAGCGTTCAACCATGTAACCTTTTCCTAAAATGTAAAAACAACTGGTATCTATTCTATTTTCAAACGACATATTGGGATAGAGAGTGCTTAACCCTCTCGAGCTCCCACTCACATCGTCTTGAGGTGAACTTATTTTTCTCAACCAATTCTTCCGTAATGTAATGTAAATTGCTATTAAGTCACCTCTGTAGTATGGGATTAGCCCTTGTATTAACGGCCTAGTGCCAAGTAGGTCTTAAGCAAAGTGTATTAGGAGTGCAAGTTCGCCTCCTCTCAAATTGTATTTTAGAGGTCATGTATTAACTTTCTTGTCATTTAACAGACCTCAGTAGGTTGGGTATTTTACCCCTGTGTATATGTCCTTTGAGGACAGCTTAAAGGTGGAGTTCGGAGTGGCCTATGATAGGCTTGTATTTTAGGGGGAAGTTGCCCTTTCTTGAAAATTGTGTTTCTGCCTCAAGGAGGCTTTTGGGTGTAATTGGAAGCAAATGTTTCTGGCATGTTTGGGGGTTTTCGGCCCCTTTGTTGTATGGTGTTCATTGTAAGGTTGGGCTTATTGCTCAAGAATTATGTTTCTGACTTTTGAAGCCCCAAATGGGGTACCTATGTAGATGTATTTTTCAATCGTGTTTCGGCTACTAAGTACCTGTTCTATTTGTTGTTACCTAATTTTGCAAAGAAAATATAACCTTGTTAAATTTTAAAATTAATTTCTCTTTAGTAGCTTGAGACCTATTCACCACCCAGTACCTTCTTTCATGCATAACTACCACCAAAATACGGTAACAAGTGGTAGCAGAGCGTGGTTGAATGGGTCTCAATTTAGCCCCTTTTGACGGCTAAACATTGTTTTGTTCCGAACTCTAACTATTTTTTCAGTTGCTGGAATTTTTTGAGTTTTTCAAAATTGTTCTGTCACATGCCCGGCCCTCGCGATGTTCTCCATCTTAACTATTTGCGCAAGGAGGAGTTGATCTATGAATTGACTATTAGAAATGTACAATCTGGAGGCACGGTTGCAGTAGACACAAACAAGCTTAGAGAGTCCCTAGATTTGCCCATTTCCATCCCCAATTTGGGAGAGAAAGAAATTGACGACTCTCTTTCCACGATCACGGAGAATATTACTGGGCTAGCTTCTGTAGTTAGTTTTTTTGATGAAAATGATCCTTCTCCTAATCAAATTAAGTGTGTGCAAGCTAGACTGTTTCATTTTTCCAATAGAGTTAACGATCTGTTGTCTCTAAAGTTGAATGACGTTCAGAAGAAGGAAGCTAGTACGCTGCTTGAAAATATGTCTGAATTATCTAGCAAGGTCACTCAATTGTTAAGTGGGGAAGTTCCTCCCAAATCTGATCAACCCACCATAGTGAAGGTAGGTAGTGAGGAAGAACCTCCTAAGGGAGAAGTAAATAGGAAAACCATCGCCGCTCAAACTATCTCTGCCCCATTGGACAACGAATCTGAACGCCGTGCATCGTTGAGTAACATCCGTTCTGAATTAACTTCCTTGCCATTGAAACCTTTACCTACTATGTCACCCGGGTTTAGCAGCTTGCCTCATCCATTGGCAATGTTGCTCAGAGGTATCTCTAAGTTTTCGGTTAATACCACCAGTGAAGTAATTTCATTTTTAAGATTTCTGGTTGAATTTCAGGATCATGCCCTTGTGTTTTCTCTTTCTCCATGTCAAATTTTGCAAATTATCTATCCTTATGCAATTGGTATTCTTTCTGACAAAATAGTAAGAGCCATAGCCGAACAGTCATCTATTGAAGATTTTCATGCACACTTGCTTGCAAATTTTATTCCCGCCCGCGCGAGGTCATCTCTGATTCAGAAGTACTATTATCGTGTACAGCGATTGGATGAGAACTTGGCTGATTTCATACAAGACATTAAGTTTTATACCAGGGTGTTTGCTCTTCACTTCCCTGAGGATCAAATTGTACAAGCTATTGTGGAAGGTATTTCACCATCTTATAGGTCATACTTGTGTTTCGCGGCGTGCCCGCAAACTTTCTCTGAACTTGAAGCGTTGGCCGTCTCAGCGGAAGGAGTTAGGTACGCCGATTCTTTGCGTGTGGCAAAAGAACCCCCTCCTTCGTTTAGTAATACTCGGCCTCCACCTCGCCGACCAGTCACACCCCGTAAATGTTATGCTTGCGGGTCGGGTCGCCTGACCATCTTCGCAATAAATGTCCATTGGTCAAAAGTAGTAGGGCAAATAATGGAGCTGGTTCAGCACAAGGCTGTTTTAAATGTGGGGCTTTCTCACATATCGCCAAGAATTGCCCAAACTCGAATAGCACCCCCTCCTGCTCAACTTCTGGTGCAAATTCTACCTATGCCAATAATAAAAAGTGACTAGTGGCTTCGGCTGAGTCGACTAATCCATCTTCCCGAGACTCAGCCCTTGGTAAACAGGGTGTAAATTCAGGGAACGAGCAATTTTCAAATTTATCTTTTGAAGGTCCCAAAGAGTGTCTTAGGATTGCGGCGGATTCCCCCGCACCGGTTCCTTTTCTTAAGATTGAGTTAAATAACGAGCATATTACAGCTCTCTTAGATTCAGGCAGTGTTTGTTCGATTATTTCGGCTGAATGGTATTCTAAATTGAAATCTGTTTGTAAACTACCTGACTATGTCTCATCTCCTGTTCAATATGTTTCGGCTAATTCATCCCCATTAGAAATTCTAGGTTCCTTATTGGTCAAAATTCGTATTTTTAAATTCACATGGAAAGTTAAATTGTTTGTGGCCAAGCACTTGTCTTGCCCCATTATATTGGGAGCGGACTTTATTTCTCACACTGGTCTTGTGCTCGACCTTCAGAGTAGGTCTTGCACTTTCAAATTTGCCTCTAATTGTAACATCCCTTTATTAAAGTGTAATTCTGCATCATGTTCTTCTATTTCGCTTACCCAGGATGAGATGTTGTTAGATCTTAGACATCTACCTGAGGAGCAGGCTGATAGTATTCGTAAGCTGTGTCAGTCGTTTCCAGAGGTGTTTTCTGATACTCTTGGTGTTACTGACCTGATCGAATACAAAATTGAGGTCATGGATTCGATTCCTGTCCGTTTTCCACCGTATAGGCTATCTCCACCTAAAATGACGGCTCTGAAAGAAATTATCGATCAGATGTTGAAGGACGGTATTATTAGGCCCTCTAAGTCGGCGTATTCATCGCCTATTTTTCTAGTCCCGAAACCCCAAGGAGGCTTCAGGCCTGTCATTGATTACAGGGCTCTCAATCGGAAGGTGGTGTTACAATCTGTGCCCCTTCCCGACCTTCATTCTTGTTTTTCATGGTTTCGTAAGGCCAAGTTCTTTACTATCTTGGACTTGAATCAGGCCTATAATCAAATTCCCCTTGCCGAAGAGTCTAAACACCTTACAGCGTTTGCCACGGACTGGAATTTATATGAATACAACTGCGTGCCTTTCGGGCTCCCCACGGGAGCAGCTGTACTCACTAGGCTGCTAGATAGGGTCTTCTCCGACATCAAATTTGAGTACTTATATCACTACTTGGATGATGTCGTCGTATTTTCAGAGACTTTTGAAGAGCATCTAGATCATCTGCGAGAAGTTCTCGATCGCCTTCGTAAGGCTGGGTTAACTGTTAAGTTGTCCAAGGTCGCCTTTGCTAAGCCCTCTATGTCTTTCCTAGGGCATATTGTGTCACCTGATGGTGTAGCCGTCGATCATTCTAGATCACAGGCCATCCGTGATTTTAAACCTCCCAAGGACATCAAAGGCATCGCCAGGTTTATTGGTATGGTGAATTTCTTCAGGAAGTTTATTCCTAACTTCGCTAATAGAGCGGCGCCCTTAAGCCTTCTTCGTAGGAAAGGCATCAAATTCGAGTGGGAACCTTCTCAACAAGCCGCTTTTGAAGACCTTAAATTAGCTCTTTGTAATGCCCCTGTACTTGCTATGCCTGATTTCTCAAAGAAATTCATCGTCCAAACCGACGCGTTGTCGTCAGCAGTAGCGGCAGTCCTTCTTCAAGAGACTGAACTAGGGAGGCGACCCATCGCCTATGCATCTAGGACCTTGTCGGCTCAAGAAGCCAAGTATTCCATATATGAGCTCGAAGGTTTGGCAGTCTTATTCGCCTTAGAGAAGTTCCGTCTCTATCTGGAACATGTTAAATTCGACCTGGAGACAGATAATCAAGCCTTAAGCTGGGTCTTAGGTAGGCCGCGTCGTACTGGTCGTATAGCCCGTTGGGCCATCCGTATTTCTGCCTTCCAGTTTGATGTTAGACATATCAGAGATACCGAAAATATTGTCGCTGATGGACTCAGCCGTATGTTTTCAAATGACGTCGAGACCCAAGAACCGGTCGACAGTTCATCACCTCCCGAGTCCATACTATCTGATGTTAATGCCATCTTAACGGATGCCCCCATGCTCTTTAGGGATATCGAGAAATACCAACATGAAGATCCGACGCTGGCTCCGATAATGGAAACCCTTTCTTCTGGGGAACATGTCGTCCCTTATGTTCTGAGGAATGGTGTTTTATGTTGCCCTTCGAGGCATGACAAGATGATGAAGGTTGTCGTTCCAGCTGTCCTTGTGCCTATGATCTTCAAATACTATCATGAGACCCCATTGGGGGGGCATCTGGGAATATTTAAAACTCGTGAAAAGATTCGTGAAATGTTCATCTGGAAAGGTATGGACGGTGAAATCCGTGAACTTGTAAAAGCTTGTAAATCTTGTTTGCTCAGTAAACCCACCATGTCCACCAAGGTAGGCCTTTTGTCTTCGCATCAAGCATCGCGCCCCATGGAACGCCTGTATATTGATTATGTAGGACCCTTCCCCCAGTCGAAGGGAAATGCCAACAAATTCATCTTTGTATGTGTAGATGGTTTTACCAGATTTTCCTGGTTATTTCCGACTAAGCTGGCTACCGCTCAGTCCACCATTACTTGCCTAAATTCTATTTTTGCTTCTTTTGGTCCGTGCCAATATATTGTATCTGATAATGCTAAGGCTTTTACATCTAATTTATTTCGTAAATTCTGTTTTGACTTATCCATCTCTCATGTAACTACTTCTGCTTATTACCCTCAACCATCTCTGGCTGAACGGGTTAATCGTAATCTCAGGTCCGCACTTATTGCCTATCATCATGAAGATCATTCCAGGTGGGACACGTCCCTGCATTGGTTAGCTTTTGCTTTGAATTCGGCGGTTCATGAATCACATAAATTTACTCCAGCTTCTTTGATGTTCAAATTTGTTCCCAACACGCCGCTCTCTAACCTCTGGTCTCTGAGTGACATTCTACCCGAGACAATAGATCCGGATAATATGAAAGATCTTTGGAAGAAGGCTAAAGCCAATCTTAAGGTATCTCATGAAAAGGTTAGGGAAAGGTATGATCGTGGACGGAGACCCACCACTTTGAATGTAGGTGACCAGGTAATGGTCAAGAATTTTGTCCCCGCGGGCAAGCTTGCCCCCAGATTTCATGGGCCTTGTATCATTCTCGATTTTCTTACGCCAGTTACGTTGTTAGTAAGCAATCCAGCCACCGAGAGGATATTTAGGGTTCACCTGTCACAGGTGAAACCAGTGTAAATTTTGTGTCAACTTGCTTCATATAATTTGGAAGGAATGTGAAGGTTATATTTTTTTTTGAGTTCAACTTTTAAGGCTTTCTGCCCCTTCTATAATATTTTGTCTTATATGTAAGCCTCTTGTAAAACCTTCCCCGATCCGTTAAACTGCCATTCTGTCCTTGCCTCGGCCATTACCACGCTCCCGTCTCCTGCTTCAATACACACTGTGGCTTGATTTGAGTAAATGCAATGGATATCTGCACGCCGCTGACCCCTCAACCTCCTCACCAAGCCTGTGCCCTAAAAAAAAGAAAGATGATGGTCCAACACAATTCTGCCGCCAAGCTTTAATGTTTCAGTGCCCCCGCAGCCGCGCGGCGCCGTGCAGCAACTGGAGCAGAGGACGGGCCCCCTCGGCCCCAGCGAGGACGACATGTGCACGGCGAGCCAGAGCTCTCCTCCCGGCCAAGGCTGATGTGCGGCGCACGACCTGCTACTTGCCCGCAGCCTGTATATGTTCACCGCGGGCGCGGCGTGTTTCAACACCTCTGCTCCCCTCATAGTGCGGGCGAGCGGTATCTCAGGGTACTTGACGGGTCCGAGCGGCCTCCCTTTGGATGCAAGCTGCAACGGCCGGTCTGGCCATCCAACTTCATCAACATCAACTACATGGACAGTTACGATAAGCAATGACTACACTTGGGAATTCAACAGCAATATTTGGTGGACATTGCAAAATTTTTCATCACTTTTAAGTATTAAAAGTTTATCCTCAGAATTCTACTTCTACAAACTTAAAAACTATTCTTCATCTGCAACAACAAAATTTTGAAATTAAATCAAACCAATTTAAGAAAACCTTATAAATTTTTTTGCAATTAATCTCCATATCTACATCAAAACTTGGACCTTATTTTCAAACAAAAGTTTATGTTCTTCTGTGTTACCCCTTGGAGGAACTTTTGGGGGGGAGGTCTGTACCGGGTGGTACACCTCCACGCCGCTAATTTAAAATGTGCGCCTGTTGAAACTCCTCTGCTGGAGGAGGGTTGAACTTTATCTACGCTGTTAATTCTTTACCTTCTCAGAAGATGTCACCATGTGGAAAATTTTGAGTTTTTGAACTGTGTCATTTTTGATGTGGTTTTGTTTCACTTGAAGTAAGAAGTGTGAACTTTCTCTTCTAGAGGACACTACTGAAGATCAACAATAGTGCAACCTAGTGAGGAGTCAAAGAACTATTTTTTTGGAGAAAATTTAATTTCAAGAGTTTGTTCTTTGTTAAATTTCTTTCTGTCATTGTTTAAGTTGGCAATATTTACCCCTTTCTTCCCCTTGTTATGAATGTATCCAATCCCGAATTTCTTCTATTAATTTCTGACCAATCTGGTGTATCTTCCCCCAACTTGTATCGGTTGCGGGGTCCTACCCAATAAAAAGTTTGTGGGAGGGTGTTTTCTTTCC
Organism: Anabrus simplex; assembly: GCF_040414725.1. NCBI lineage: Eukaryota > Metazoa > Arthropoda > Insecta > Orthoptera > Tettigoniidae > Anabrus > Anabrus simplex. The sequence continues at coordinate 242,780,600 of NC_090271.1, forward strand.
CCTAACGCCTAGAACCTTCCGCGAGAGGATATAAACTGCTGATTTTTGGGTCTCTGGGCCACTTCTGTTCCATCTTTCAGTGTGTTAAGTACATAGCAGGGGGCGGGAAGCGCCTCTTTCTTCGGCAGCGGTCAACAACAAGGTAATGGCCGATTAATAACTTCTTTCTTTGCTAGCTCAGCAGTTTAACTTTCGGGGCGGGTTCTAAGCGTTCAACCATGTAACCTTTTCCTAAAATGTAAAAACAACTGGTATCTATTCTATTTTCAAACGACATATTGGGATAGAGAGTGCTTAACCCTCTCGAGCTCCCACTCACATCGTCTTGAGGTGAACTTATTTTTCTCAACCAATTCTTCCGTAATGTAATGTAAATTGCTATTAAGTCACCTCTGTAGTATGGGATTAGCCCTTGTATTAACGGCCTAGTGCCAAGTAGGTCTTAAGCAAAGTGTATTAGGAGTGCAAGTTCGCCTCCTCTCAAATTGTATTTTAGAGGTCATGTATTAACTTTCTTGTCATTTAACAGACCTCAGTAGGTTGGGTATTTTACCCCTGTGTATATGTCCTTTGAGGACAGCTTAAAGGTGGAGTTCGGAGTGGCCTATGATAGGCTTGTATTTTAGGGGGAAGTTGCCCTTTCTTGAAAATTGTGTTTCTGCCTCAAGGAGGCTTTTGGGTGTAATTGGAAGCAAATGTTTCTGGCATGTTTGGGGGTTTTCGGCCCCTTTGTTGTATGGTGTTCATTGTAAGGTTGGGCTTATTGCTCAAGAATTATGTTTCTGACTTTTGAAGCCCCAAATGGGGTACCTATGTAGATGTATTTTTCAATCGTGTTTCGGCTACTAAGTACCTGTTCTATTTGTTGTTACCTAATTTTGCAAAGAAAATATAACCTTGTTAAATTTTAAAATTAATTTCTCTTTAGTAGCTTGAGACCTATTCACCACCCAGTACCTTCTTTCATGCATAACTACCACCAAAATACGGTAACAATTATTATTATTATTATTATTATTATTATTATTATTATTATTATTATTATTATTATTATTATTATTATTATTATTATTATTATTATTATTATTATTATTATTATTATTATTATTATTATTATTATTATTATTATCTGAGAATTATCTGGATCTGAGAATCAATATGTCGCTGTGAAAAATGAAATGGCGTATGGCTTTTAGTGCCGGGATGTGTCCAAGGACTTCGGCTCGCCAGGTGCAGGTCTTTTGATTTGACGCCCACAGGTGATCTGCGCGTCATGATGAGGATGAAATGATGATGAAGACGACACATAGACTCAGTCCCCATGCCAGGGGAATTAACCAATTATAGTTAAAATTTCTGACCCTACCGGGAATCGAACCTAGGACCCCTGTACTATTTTTTATTATTATTATGTGATCATCAATATATCATCTTTCGACTGCTCCAAGAATCTCCTCAAGAAAGAAACATCTTGCACAGGCCAGCATGGTGGAACGTAGCCGGTATCGACAAGGAAAAGTTCATTGATGTAATACGGAATGGAAATGAGAACATAACTGAAAAATGCTTTGCTCGTAGAGGGAAAGAAGCAGCTGGTGTATGTGTTGAACTCACTATGCAGCTAATACATCAAGCATGCAACACCTCAATGTCCTGAAATAGACCACGAAATAGCAAGCGCCCAGTGTACTGGTGGACCGAAGAGATTGCTGAACTGAGAAAGAATTGTCTGCAACTTCGACACAGGGTTCAGAAGATGAGAGGCAGTCAAGAGAATATCTCAGTCACAGTGGAGTACAAGTCAGCAAAGAAGGAACTCCGTAATGCAATCAGAAAAAGTAAAGCTGACAAATGGTGGGCACTGGCTAAAGGAGTAGAAGATGATCCATGGGGACAAGGTTATAAGATTGTAATAAAGAAACTCGTGACATTTTCAACCCCGAGTGCGGATCCGCAAACCATTAAACACATTGTTGATACACTATTCCCAGACCATCCAGAGAGGATTGACTGTGACGATGAAAAAGAACTGGATGATATACCTCTCTTCACAGTAGAAGAGCTGAATAGAGCTATTAGCTCTCTTAGAAAAAAGAAAACTCCAGGACCAGATGGTATACCTACAGAAGTGCTAAAGATATTATCAGAACTATGTCCAGAACTGTTGCTGAATATGTACAATCATTGCCTGCAAACGGGTGTTTTTAGTCCCTGATGGAAAATGGCTCATTTGGTTCTGATCAGCAAAGGAAAACTTGGTGGTTATAGACCTTTATGTATGCTGGACACAGCTGGAAAAGGCCTGGAGAAACTTCTGCAGCCCAGAATCCTCTCAGCAGTTCAACTACCAGGGGATCTATCTGTTCGCCAACATGGATTTCGGAGAGGACACTTGACGCTAGATGCAGTGTGAGAGGTGGTGAATACAGCAGAAAGGGCACAAATGGGCAACCATCATTCCCATAAATCGACACTTCTTGTGACCCTGGATGTGAAGAATGCCTTCAATTCGGCAAGATGGAGCGGCATGTTGGTAGCTCTTGAAGAAACTTTCAAGCTACCACAATATCTTATGTGCATAATGAGAGATTACTTCAAAGATCGCACTCTGTTGTATGATACGGAAAATGGACAAAAGACAAAATGTCTGACGGCTGGTGCAGCGCAGGGATTGATCCTTGGTCCAGATCTTTGGAACATAATGTATGATGGCTTGTTATGTTTGGAGATGCCAGAGGACACGAAGCTTGTGGGCTACGCTGATGATGTGGCCGCCTTGATAGTAGCTCGTAATGTTGAAATGGCTCAAATCAAACTGAACCAGTGATGCGGCGCATAAAAGAATGGATGATGAGCCACAGTCTAACATTAGCCGAACACAAAACGGAGATAGTTCTTCTGACGAGGAAAAGGATCGAGACTCTTGTACCAATGACTGTTGGAGAGTTAGTGATTGAAACATCTGCGAGCATAAAATATCTAGGAGTGACACTTGACTCCAAGCTCACATTCTGGAATCATATTCAGAGAGCGACAGACAAGGCAGTAAAATACATGACTGCACTTAGCAGACTAATGGGAAATATTAAAGATCCGAAATCCAGTAAACGACGTCTTCTCATGTCGACGGTTCAGTCAATGCTCCTATATATGGCTCTGAAATCTGGGCTGAATCCTTGAGATTTGCTTGGTATCGGAGAAGGATAACTGCCGTACAATGGAGAGCGGCTTTACGTATTGCATGTGCATACCGCACGGTTTCCGAACCTGCAATCCTCACGGTGGCAGCAATAGCCCCAATAGACCTACTTGCATTGGAGTTACATGAAATCTGGCGTACCCAAGGAGAGTTGGGAAAGAAATATGCAAAGAAGCGTGCCTTCAGTCAATGGATGAGGCGATGGCAACTCAGATGGGAAAGTGGGCCTCGAGGCAAATGGACAAAGCGACTGATACCATGCTTGGATATCTGGGTTGAAAGGGCCCATGGAGAATAATTATTTTGGTGATGCTGCGAAACCAGTGCATGTGGAGGGCGTCCTTCATCAGAAGAAGAAGAATTTGGAAGCATATGAAGGTTCATAAAGGAGAAATGAAGAAAGAAGACGTCTGAAGGACAAAGCACGATATCACCCTGAAGTAATGCGAGAGCGGTTCCGGGGTGATGACACACATCGTGGGAAAAGGGTGTGTGGTTTTTAGTGGGTAAGAATCCCACACACTTGTGGAGTGCGGACCCTTCACAAGTGTCTTTTGAAGATTTTCCACAATCCCTCTTTTAAAAAAATTATTATTATTATTATTATTATTATTATTATTATTATTATTATTATTATTATTATTATTATTATTATTATTATTATTATTATTATTATTATTATTATCACCATCATCATCCTCAGCACAACTTAATATTTACATTTAGGTTTGAAATATATTTTTATATTTTTTTAAGATAATCAGGCCAAGCTTGTAGTTTTGCACGACTATTAATGTTGTGATCACAGCTACAGAATCTCCATTTTATGTGGAATCTCAACCATGGGGTCATAACTTCTCTTTTCAAGAATCCCACTTTCATTAACAACACTGTGGCCACCATAGTGAGAAGGCAGTGACAAGCCAGTCAGTTATCATGCCCCTTATTGAGGAGAAATCCACACTTTTGTCTGATAGCTACCACTCAACCTTTCAGAGCTGGTGTTAAGAATTACTGATTTATTCATTTTACTGTATATCATTCTGCTTGTTTATATGTTCTTTGGTTTAGTAGCTTTGACTCATTGTTTTCTACACTATAAGTTTACCCTGTGCATGTTACACAACAAAGTAATAAGATTTTCCTTAGAAAAGTATACTTGATAAATAATTGCTGCAGAAACAATTTGCTTTGGCATACTTTCCAGAATTAAGGGTTATAAATTTCATGTTGTTGGTCCGTATTGAACTGAGAATAACATATGAGTAAACAACACAGTAAAGGTTTCCACCTATTCAATACAAATTGAATAAGTAGAAACCTTTACTATGTTGTTTACTCATATGTTATACTTTCCAGAACCAGTTGAATGGGTATGGGTGGGTTACTATTTGTCAAATAAAACAGACAAACTTAAGCTATGCATTATTGCTAATTTTTTTTTGGTTTATGCTTACATGGGGTTGTAGTAAGGATGTAAAAGGAGAGTGCATATAAGTCTCTGGTAAGTCCCCAACTAGAGTATGGTTCCAGTGTATGGGACCCTCACCAGGATTACCTGATTCAAGAACTGGAAAAAATCCAAACAAAAGCAGCTCTATTTGTTCTGGGTGATTTCCGACAAAAGAGTAGCGTTACACAAATGTTGTAATGTTTGGGTTGGGAAGAATTGAGAGAAAGAAGAAGAGCTGCTCGACTAAGTTAGCTCCAGTTAGCCTACGCAGTGGCCTCCACGGTATGCACTAGCCAGCGTATTGGTAGGTGTGCTAGGTACCAACTGACGAGCCCACCCTAGCACAAGAGGGCGAAACGCTGGCAACCAAGAATGAGCTAGCTGGAAAATTTATAATGTCCAATAACGGACCATTTATATTGGTATTATAAATTTGCTCATTCAGGACAAATATTTCAGATTCCCTATGGGAATCAACATCTATATCATCTTCCAAGCTGTCAGCGGAGAGATGGCGTGGAATGACATTAGTAGACGAATAAGTTTGAATGGCGTTTATAAAAGTAGGAAAGATCACAATATGAAGATAAAGTTGGAATTCAAGAGGACAAACTGAGGCAAATATTCATTTATAGGAAGGGGAGTTAGGGATTGGAATAACTTACCAAGGGAGATGTTCAATAAATTTCCAATTTCTTTGAAATCATTTAGGAAAAGGCTAGGAAAGCAACAGATAGGGAATCTGCCATCTGGGCGACTGCCCTAAATGCAGATCAGTGTTGATTGATTGATTGATTGATTGATTGATTGATTGATTGATTGATTGATTGATTGATTGATTGATTGATTGATTGATTGATTGATTGATTGATTGATTGATTGATTGATTGATTGACCTGGAATGTACAATATAACTCTTTCAGTTTTTACAATGAGAAATGAAACAGACATTCTAGAAAGGTTGCTGTTCCATGAAGATTTTTGCTTTACTTTAGTCCATGATTGCTCCAATAATACCAGAATTTTTTAATGAAGTTCCACCATTTTTCTGTTGATGAAAATGGTTATAGATACCACATATTAAGTGAGATAGATTGTTTGTCTCTAACCATATTATATAAAAGCCAATAAGGTTATGATGTCTCTATATTATAAATGCCATTACTTGTATAATTTTCATTTTTTCTACTACTTCTTCTCAAAGAAGGATGATGACCATAATGGAGTAATTATTTCTGCTTTTCACTGGCTATGTCATACTGCAGGATAGTACAGTCAAAACAACATTAAATAATGCTTGTAATATAGATCTGTATAGGCTTATGTTTAAAGCAGGATCTTGTCATGATCCACAGAAATTTAACAGAAGAGCTGATAAAAGACATTAAAATTAGGACGTGTGAACTGTGTTAGATGTTAATTGAAAGCATTTCTTACCCATCCACCAGGCCCCAATCCACCGTGGATCTTCTGGTCCAATCGTGGGATGCAGTGATGGCTCAACATATTGACTGAGTGTGTATGAGGCCACACTAAAACCAATTGATGGCCCCAGCAAACCCAAGCAAGCACTAATAGCTGAAACACATCAGTATCTTCTCTTGTTTCACATTATAAAGTAGATGGATTCAAGGTTCTAACAACATTCTTAAAGAACTCTAATGTGAAAATTATTATATATAAAATTAAACTTAAAAAAAAAAAAAAAGCTATTTGTTCGGGGCATCGACCTATAGAGATCTTTTGTCCCATAAATTAAACTTACTTAACTGTTCCTTTCATAGTTAAATAAAGTGGCCAATTGAATAGACAAAAAGAAAAACACAATGATAAGTGAGTCTAGGCAGAGGGAATAACAGAAAGCAGAGACAAAGATAAACATGGACAAAGACAAAATATACATCTTCATTCTGCCTTCATAGATGGGCTCTCCTTTCATCAAACTCCATTCTTCCAGATTTATTCACTCTCAGCCCGTGGCAATCTTGTTTAAACTTGCCAGATTCGTTGGTGGAGGAGAGAGGCACTTCTTGAGGAGGCCAAATTTAAGAATTCTTCTTTCTTGGTACAGGAAGTATACGATAAAGTTATTCAAGCAAAGAAAAAGGATCAGAAAAAAGAAAAAAGTTGGTTAAAACAGATGGTAGATGACAAAAAACATAGGACAAAGATAGAAGGGGAAAATAAAATGTAGGTTTGGCACAAACCTCATAAGCTCGTGGATCTGAGAATCAATATGTCACTGTGAAAAATGAAATGGCATATGGCTTTTAGTGCCGGGATGTGTCCAAGGACTTCGGCTCGCCAAGTGCAGGTCTTTTGATTTGACGCCCGCAGGCGATCTGGGCATCATGTTGAGGATGAAATGATGATGAAGACGACACATACACTCAGTCCCCTTGCCAGGGGAATTAACCAATTATAGTTAAAATTCCCGACCCTACCGGGAATCGAACCCAGGACCCCTGTGGCTAAAGGCCAGCATGCTAACCATTTAGCCATGGAGCCGGAAAATATGTTGCTGTGATGTTTTGTGATGTTTCTGTACTTCTCACAGGGCATGAATTGATTCTACTGATCCATCAAGCCATGTTATTGAATTGGGACAGCTACAAAACCCTTCCTGGTGACAATTTGCAGCCATCAGTTGTCTTCATGTCCATTGACCATGAAATGAAATTAAATGACTTACGGCTTTTAGTGCCAGGAGTGTCTGAGGACATGTTTTGCTTGCCAGGAGCAGGTCTTTTGATGTGACGATCGTCATGATGAGAATGAAATAATGATGAAGATGACACATACACCCAGCCCCCATGCCAGCAGAATTAACCAATAATGGTTAAAATTCCTGACCCTGCCAGAAATCGAGTCCGAGACCCCTGTTACCAAAGGCCAGCACGCTAACCATTTAGCCATGGAGCCAGACTGCATTGACAATGATGAGATATTTCAAAAGGATAAAGCTGTTATATTGGGCTGAGGTTGTCTAGGACTGATTCTTTGAGCATTCTGGATTGTTCCAACAAATGGTGTAGCCACAAAGTTTGTGTAGTATTAAACCAATTAAGCATTTATGGCACATTGTAGAGATGTCCATTAATGCTGGGGCTGTACCTTAATTAAGGCCACAGCTGCTTCCTTCCCACTCCTAGGCCTTCCCTATCCCATTGTCACTATAAGACCTATCTGTGTCGGAGCGCTGAGTCAGTGCACCCAAATCTTGTGAACTTGTGACATGCAGCTTGATACTATGACTTTAACCAAGGACATTCTATTAATTTTATGTTAGACAAGCACCTACATTGTTATCCTCTTTTTATAACTTGTAAGAACAATCAGGATCCTGATTATTCAGCATACAGGTTTGAGTTTGAGACTGATGATGCCCTTAATATGGGTGAAACATGTCCCTTGTAACATTTTATAATAAGATTTAATTCTTAATTTACTAGATCTCTTTGTATTGTATTGATATTAAAAATAACACTTGTAACATACTTTGTATTTATGTACATTTCAATACGGACCTAACATGAGAATTGTAACATGTAACATACCACATAGGCAAACATTTCATCTCCTTACTCCCAAGTCTTCCAAGCCCAAAGTTTTCAACATTTTCGTAACACTACTCCTTTGTTGGAAATCACCCGGAACAAATCGTGCTGTTTTCCTTTGAAATTTTCCAGTTCTCATGTCAAATAGTCCTGGTGGGGGTCCCATACACTGGAGCCATACTCTAGTTGGGGTCTTAGCTATACGCCTTCTCCTTTACATCCTTACTACAACCCCTAAATACCCTCCTAACAATGTGAAGTGATCTGTAACCTTTCTTAACAACCTCGTTAATATGATTACCTCAATGAAGATCATTTCTTATATTAATACCCGGGTACTTACGTTGTTCCCCATGAGGTACTATCACCCCATCAACACAATTATTGTAATTATTTTAATTATTAAAACTGAGAGGACTTTTCCTCTTGGCAAAACTTACAACTTGACCTTTCATCGCATTATATTCATACCATTGTCTTTGTCTGCTGTCCATCTCACAACATTGTTTAAGTCCCCCTGCAGTCACTCACAATCATGCAACTCATTTACTACTCCATACAGTATAACATCAATTGCAATTAACTTTATCTGTGATTCCAGATCTTTACTCATATCATAAATAATTTTAAGAAAACATAAAGGTCCAATAATATTGCCCTGCAGGTCCCTGCTCTTAATCATTACATGATCAAATAATGCTTCACCTACTCTAATTATCTGAGTTCTATTTTCCAAAATTGTAGCCACCCATTCAACTATTCTTTTGGCTAGTCCAATAGCCCTCATTTTTGTCAGTAATCTCCTATGAACTACCCTATCAAAAACTTTGGATAGGTCAATAGTGATATAGTCCATTTGACCCCCTGAATCTAAAATATCTGCTATATCTTGCTGGAATCAACAAGATGAGCTTCACAGGAATAACCTTTCCTAATCTCGAACTGCCTTCCCTCAAACCAGTCAGTAATTTTGCCAATGTATCTAATATAATCAAAGAAGATGCTTTCCCAGAGGTTACAAATGACCCAAGTCAAGCTGACTGGCCTGTACTTACCTGCTTTACGTTTGTCTCCCTTTCTCTTGTACATTGGGGCTACTATTGCAACTTTCCATTCATTTGATATCTCTCCTTCATGCAAACGGTAATTAAATAAACATTTTTAGATATGGAACTATATCCCAACCCACAGGCTTTAATATATCCCTAGAAATCTTATCAATTCCAGCTGTCCTTCTAGCTTTCAACTTTTGTATCTTTTTATAAATGTCTTTATTATCATAGGTAAATTTCAGTATTTCACAAGTATTAGTCACCTTCTCTATCAGGACATTATCCAACTACTCTTACATATTGCTGACTGAATACTTCTGTCTTTTTGTAAGTCCTCGCATATACACTCCCCTTGTTTATTAATGATCCCTGGAATGTCCTTCCTGGAACTTGTTTTTGTGTTAAACTATTTACACATGTCCTTTCAATACTCCTTAAAATTCATATGGCTGCCAATTATTTTAGTCATCATGTTATCCTTAGCTGACTTTTTTTGTTGAATTCAGTTTCCTAGTGAGCACCTTCAATCTCTCCTTACTCCCGCAACCATTGCTAACTCTATTTCTTTCTAATCTGCACTTTCTTCTTAATCTCTTTATTTCCCTGTTATAATATACCTAACAGGTCCTTATTATTCCTTAACACTTTGTAACCGTACAAGAGGGTTACAGATTCCATTCAGTATTATTATTATTATTATTATTATTATTATTATTATTATTATTATTATTATTATTATTATTATTATTATTATTATCCTGATTCATTATATTTTATATTCTGTTTTCCATCATTTAGACTGTAATAATTAGGTATCATGCATATTATTTTATTTAATCATAGGTTAAGTGAATTTTGTTTGTAATTATTCTGTATATTAATAAGTGAGATTTGTTGGTTTCAAATAGTCATGCTGTGGCTTGTAACTCTGGCCAGATGAGCTGGCATAGTATTTTGCAATTGAGGCTATGTTTAACCGAGAATATATTGAGCAAGTAGATTTTCCGCTGACACATGTAAGGTAGTCATCGATAGTCCACGTGGGCAAGCTTATACGACACATGACTGATGACATCAGTGCGTGGGCATGTAATTTCAACCAAGTGTCTGTATTCGCCAGCTACCATATGTTGAGGTGGAAGGGATGACCAGAGAGTAGGGAGATGAGTGGTCATCACAAGGTTGTAAAAGTCGATGCAACAGTGGTGTGAATGAGGAAGAGTGATGGTCAGTGAACAAGGAAGAGTGATGGTCAGTGATAAAGGAAGAGTGATGGTCAGTGGTCTAATAGTGGTGGTCAGAGCTAAGAGGTGTGTTTGAAGAGGTCTTAGAATCATCGAAGAGGTCTACGAGTTTTGGTTGGATCTGAGTAGAGACTGGTACTGTGCTGATAATGAAACATCATCTACTTGTGAGGATGGATTTCTCAAGGTGTTTCAATAATCTTTTCCAATTTGTTACAATCTATTGAGTGGACGTAACTACATTGGAGCTTACTACTGTACACTCGTACGGGAAATGTAAGTCAACTCCAGGTTACATAAGAAGATAACAGCAGACGGCTCCCGACTTCAGCTCATTGGTTTTTCCAGGAATTTCAAGTTCAAAAGCGGTGTGTGCAGACATCAGGTAATCACAGCATCAGACATGTTATGCATTAATAACGTGAAGAAGAATGTAATCAGCGGCGATATCATATTTCACTTCAAGTTCATGCCAATAGCTTTCTTTGTTTAGATTAAATTTTCTTTTTGATTGTAACAAGTCTCACTGGATATATATATTTTTTGTTAAATTAAAGTACGCCAATGCGAGTTCATTGTGATGTAAAGTATAGTCATAAATTCATTTTTCTTTTCATAATAATAAGTTATTCTATTTCTAAGTACAATCCTCAGTTGTGGAAATCCAACCGTAATCTACTATTGTCCTGATCCATATTCCTGTATATTGCCAGATGTGTGAGTTTATCACCTTACGCCTTGAGATAATTGAGATAAGAGGCATGCTCTACCAAATTTTGTTGTTTTGTTATATCAACTGGCGCTCAACAAATGTTATGTATTGTAACGTGTTGGCGGGGTAAATAAGTACATAAATGCGTACAGAACCTGGTAGCATCCTATTTCTAAGATTTATTAACTAAGCACTACAAATACAGATTTACACACACACAAACGAAAGCCGAGATTACAACTTACACACGTACACGGTCACGGTCGTACACGCGCGCTCTCTCTCTCTTAGTTTCTCTTATGTTCCATCTACAATGACACACACACACACACACACACACACACACACACACACACACACACACACACACACAGAGTCATCGATTATGTACACTACACTCACTCAACCACTCGGTCACACTCGTTAGCACTGTCACGGTCCACAGCCTACACGTCAGTCTCGCAGGTCGGGATAGTATCCGCTGTTCACTCAATCCGTCGAACCCTGTTCGCAGTCTACACACATCGTCACCCAGTGTACCCTTCTTCGCCGCTCCAGAACACCCAAGGTTCTTCTCTAGCAGCTGGCCACAAGGAACTCATACACACACGACGTCAGGGGAACAGGAACGAATCCTCGGCTCCAACAAGCAGACACTCCATCAGGCTGCACTCTCCCAGGCCATCACTGACTGCACTCTAGCGAACTCAATCTCGCTCTCACTCACTCTTACTCACTAACTCCGTCTCTGACTGCGCTCTTCACTCACTCACTCTCTAACTCTCACTGACTGACTCCAAGTTACTCCTCTCCTTATATATCTGATCTGGTCCTTCCAGAACAGTCCGGATGCTAGATATCTCCAGGAACCTCGCGAGATGGAAGACTCCAGATTAATCGTCGAGTAATTTCTGTCATCCCATGCGGCGCAACCATGGACAGAAGAGAGAATGGCCCGCCCAGCACTTAAATGTTGCTCGCGATTGGCGCGCTCAAGCCTAAGGGGGTGGGGCAATGGGTGACGAGCTTGGTGCGTAGCGACTTGGCATGGCGGATGCTATAACCATTACGGATATATATATATTTTTTGTTAAATTAAAGTACGCCAATGCGAGTTCATTGTGACGTAAAGTATAGTCATAAATTCAGTTTTCTTTTCATAATAATAAGTTATTCTATTTCTAAGTACAATAATCAATTGTGGAAATGCATCCGTAATCTACCATTGTTCTGATCCATATTCCTGTATATTGCCAGATGTGTGAGTTTATCACCTCACGCCTTGAGATAATTGAGATAAGAGGCATGCTCTCCGAATTTTGTTGTTTTGTTATATCAACTGGCGCTCAACAAATGTTATGTATATTGTGGGTAAGAGATGAAGGTGTAAGAGTAGTCACAACTTTTAAAGGTACCATACATATCTGTTTTCACACTCCTCAACAATTGCTTTAAGCCCATCCCATAGGCTGTTTACATCTTTATTTACCATTTTCCACACAGTAATCATAATTGCTTTTTTTTAAATGTTCCCATTTCCCTGTTATCAGCCATATGGTACTGCATAATAGTCCTACATTTACAACATTCCTTTCTAACATATTTATTTTAAACCCTGACAAAGACAGCTTCATGATCACTTGTACCATATATCACTTCAGTTTCCCTATAGAGCTCATGTGGTTTTATTAGCACCATGTCTAGAATATTTTTCCCTCTAGTTGGTTCCATCACTTTCTGATTTAACTATTGTTCCCATAACAACTTATTCATCATTTGTTGGTCATGCTTTCTGTCATTCACATTCTCTTCCCAGTTAACATTTGGCAAGTTCAGATCACCACCTAAAATGTCATTCCTTTCTGTGTTTTCCCTATACAGCACACTGCAATGCTGATAATTAATAGCAACTACGAAAATGTTGTAACTACATATTTATTCTTTATAATCATAAGATAACATTGATAAAAGTAGAAATTCAATTCAAGTAACAGTAAAATTAAACTTGTGCATCAAGAATATCAACCATAATTATAAAGCACTTTTGAAGAAAGTAATGCTATATTATTTTAAACCATAAAAGCACTCATACAGTAGTCATACTTTCAGTACCTCTTTACTAGTCTCCTATGTCTCTTGTTACTCACCCATCAACAGCGGCGCCTTGTTCTTTCGACTGTTGCTGTCCAAGAAACTGAGGCCCAGCATAATCTGACCTGAGTCTCCTATGCCCAGCAGGAACTTTGTGATGAAGAAGAGGATAACAGGCATAGAAGTTCCTATCCCATCATAGCAATCTTCTTCATCCAGTATAACTGCACCACACAAGGATTGCTTACCTGCAGGTTCATAATTAAATCACTAACATGCTACTCTGAACTATTATAACTGCTACCCCCATCTGCCATCTGAAATTTTACACAATCTTTTATTAAATTCCATACAGACTCTGAAATATGGACCTGATTATCTGGTATATTTTATCTTTTAGACTCTTGGATTGTCCAACAATAATCATCCAACTTAACAGGATTCTGCAAGGTATATCAAAATTCTGCACTTCAACTTCAAGGATTTTCTTTTTTGTGTTTCAATACGGAACCTAAAAATGAAATTTTTGACACTTCAAGGAATGACAAAAGAGTCCAAAACAAACTTTTGTTTTGTAAATAAACATGGGTCTGGAATGAATTATTGACTAACAAAATCAGAAACTGTATTATAAGGGCTGATGTTGGTGCTGCAATGTGGTAAAAATAATAATATCACTACTACCACTGACTACACTTTTATATATATATTTTCACTTAACACAAACACAATACGATGACTTATAGATATTTCAAAAATGGCTTTCATGGCCACAGATATTATGATCATGGGAAGAGAACCAGCATTTGGGTGGTTAGGCCGTGTGCATTTGCAGAGTTTCGCCCAGCTGTGCCATTTGGGCTCATCAGCTGGATTGGCACGCCCCTCCAGGACTCTGCTTAGCAGTGGCAGACCAACTGCGTGGTCCTGCCGTGTTAGCAAAAAGGGATTGTTAACCTGCTAAAGGAGAAGTGAATTCCCCGTTTACAAAAATAGATACAATTGTATCTCCATTCACTTCTCCTTTGGCAGGTTAGCAATCCCTATTTGTTAACACGGCGGGACCACGCAGTTGGTCTTCCACTGCTAAGCAGAGTCCTCGAGGCATGCCAATCCAGCTGATGAGCTCAAATGGCATGTCTGGGCGAAACTCTGCAAATGCACATGGCCTAACCACCCAAAAGCTGGTTCTATTACCAACATGTAAATAATTTACAATCGATCTATGAAGCACTAAGGCAGTATCAGTATGGTATGACTGATTTACGATATCAAATAAACACAAGGGGTTATTTACTGGATCTGCCCTATCAATATTAAAGCACAGTCTAATTATTCATTCCCTAAATGCAGATAGTTGATGATAGATTGAACCTGCAATACATGAAAAATTGTCTTAATTTACACTCATAACCTAACTTGTATCAGGGGATAAATTAATTATGACTCTCATTCTTCAAAACGTCTGACTCATCGGCTGAATTGTCAGCACTGAGGCCTTCAGTTCAGAGGGTCCTGTGTTCAGTTTCCGGCCAGGATGGAGATTTTAATAACGTCTGATGAATTCTTCTGACCTTGGGACTGGGTGTTTGTGATTGTCCCAACACTTTCCTCTTAACATTCAGACAACACACTACACCACCAACCACTACAGAAACATGTACAGAATAGTAATTACATCCTTCCGTATAGGGTTGTCATCAGGAAGGGCATCCGGCAGTAAAACAGGGCCAAATCCACATGTGCGACACAGTTCGCACCCGCGACCCCACAGATATAGAAAAGGTGGTAGGAGAAGATTCTTCAAAACCACGAATGTTAAATATTCTATTAAACATGCCATGGCGTCAGAATGCATTGTCTGTGTTGTGACAAAATGCAGTATGTTTTCATTCTTTTAGAGTGGAGCAGAGTGAGAAAGTGTGAGATTCCAATTGAAACCAAGGAAGAGCTTGTCGCTCATGTGTAAGGGTCTTTGAACGTATATGACAGGCAATGGTATATCATTACAGAATGTGTGTTGAAGCAGGAGAATGTACTTTTGACCAATTTTTTGTAAAAAATTACCATACAATTAAATTTACATGTAGCAGTTTTCTTCTCATCCACCTCAAAATGTACAGTACAGTACAGTTATTTAATAAAAAATATTTGTTGTCTCTTTTGTCATCCCTAGAAGTCTGAGTGGCATACTTTTGGGGTGTTTGGATTGAAAATCCGCTTTCCCAAAGCACCTGTTACTTTAGGCAATTCCAACTTCCTGAGCATGTTGTGCATTAAGGTACACTTTATTATTTATTAAAAATTTCTCCTCCACCTAGAGGCTGTCCAAAGACAAGGAATACATAATGCAGTGAATATTGACTAAAAAAGGAATCATTTGTTAAGAACTCAAAAAATTAAATATTATTGTGAAGTTAGATCTACAAATTTAAAAAAAAAAATTCTGAAATCAAACATATAAGACTTAAACTAAAAACTTTGCAATGAAAACAATATGTCATATCTCATGAAGAAAGGGCAGCCAGGTTGGAAAGAATTAAGATGTTTTGGGAGAGGAGGAAGATGATGAACTCTAAATTCCCAGTCACTTCTTTGAATTAGATGTAGGTTTGATTTAAATGCTCCAATGTGGGTGTAAAATATGAAAATAATAATAAATAAGCAATTAGTGAAGTTTAAAGTCACAGAAATATTTAAAATATCCAGCAAAGGTGAGACAGAGACAAAAGCAGCAGTCTGGTTGATCAGTTTTACGATTTCAGCAAGAAACCTACTGTATAGTAGAAGTTTTAGATTAAGGTCAAATGGATTATATCGCTGTTGATCATTCCTAGGCTTTTGATAGGCTAGAACAGTCAGGGATGGCGAACCTTTTCCAACCAGTGTGCCATTTTAAGTCTGGTGTATTATTCTCAACTGCCTACTGTGCCACTTGTTATTTTCCTTTAAGGAATGGCTACCCCCTCCCTCCTCCGGACTTCCTTTAATAAATTCTCAATTATATTTCATAATATTTTATTTATTTATTTATTTATTTATTTGTTATATATATATCCCTTGCAAATACATTTGAATGCATGTTCTGTGGTCGTATTTTGCAAATAGGCTACTGCAAAATACACATTTTCTAAACATGTATGTTTTAGAAATGTCTAACATTACTTGTAAACATATATAAGCGCCCATTATAACGCACTTCGTCAATAAATAATATTAGATATAAAAATCAAAAATATCAATATTGTCAATGGACTTTAAGTGAAATATCATACTCACATTTAGTGCGAAACTTGTCGTTAAATATTATGGTATGTAATCTTATGTTAGGTTCATAACTTGTCTTCAATAACACAAGATGTACTTAGCTCTGAATTAATGCTGTTTCCAACTGTTAAATTCGCAACGTTCATTATAGAAGTGCTCGCAGGCATATTATGACACAAACAAAATAATTATTTAGTACTACCTATGGCAAGTTTCTTCATGGCCAAAAATGTTTACGAGAGGCTGCTCTGCCGTTCAAGAATCAAGTTCTCTAGCTTCTGGAGAGAGTATTCATCATTAACAGCATACACTATTTTTATCAATGCTTCGCCAAGTTGTACCAAATTGTTCACCCATTTACTGCTTTCTTGAAATTCTGTCAACTCCATTTCTAAATGGTTAAAATTTAACCAGTCAAGAAAATTGACCTTAATATCGCCCATTTGTGCAATATGAGGTTTTGAAATAAAGTGCAATGTTTTCTTCAAAATCTAGAAATTGTGAATATTTCTTGAAAACTGTTTGTTTTGAATCTTGTAAGACGTCCACATACTTCTTATAAATACAGTACTTTTCGTCTTCGAAAGTTAATTAACCTGAAATATTTTTACAATCTCAAACAGTCTATCTGAAGTATATCCCTTTCCTTGCAGTTCCTTATTCACATCGTTGTATACTGCTGTAAAATCACGGAGAAAGACGAAATTGCACAGTCAAATTATAGGCTCCGTGAGTTTTGGGAATTCTTCCTGCTTTTCTGTCATGAAGAAGCGAATTTCGTCCAAGAGCTCAACAAACCTTTGAAGTACTTGCCAATGACTCACTCAGCCAGCCAGCATTATCGTACATTAGTCCGCCATACTGAGATTCCACTTCGTGTAACATCTTCGAGAACTGGCGATTAATTAGAGCACGTGCAAATATGAAGTGCACAGTTTTAGTTACCACTGAGGGTACACTTTCAAATGACTTCATACCTTCTTTCGTACATAGGGCTTCCTGGTGCAATATAAAATAGAATGTAAAATAGGGTGTTTAACATCTTCTTTAAGACATTTCACAAACCCATTATGAATATTCACCATACTTGGGCAGCATCAGTTGCCACAGACAATTTTCAGTAAGTCAAACCCCATTTTAAAACAAGTTCTTGCTTCACTTCGTTCATTATATCTTGCCCTGTTGTCGTAGATTGTAAGCTCAGTAATTTAACTCATCCCTCCCTCATCATATTTCCACAAGGAAATCGGACAAATACAGCTAACATCAAGACATACTGAATACATCTCGGTGTTATCCAAATCGGCTTTCAATTGCTCCGAAACATCTTTACTCATTCTTATTAATCAATCCTTGACAGTATATACTGGCTAGCATTTCTTTCATTCTGTTAACTATTTGTCAGGAAAGTCTTGAAATAATGTGTCTGACTTCAATAAGAAAGCCTCGTCCAAGAACTCATGTCAGAAAATGGTGTTAGACCCTATTCCTTGGCCTGAAAGATGATGCACAAGAACTAGTTTGTTTTGTATATCGATCGATTTTTTGTAAAACGAACTCTCTTCTTTCTTCATTTTGCGTGAAACAAACATTTATGTGCGGGATACAACTGTTTACGAATACAAGGAACACACAGCTTTATAGTTTCTTTCTATCTTTCTGAATTCCCTTGTCCACTGTTCTTGAAAAACCTAGCCAGTACCTTGTTAAGTTTCTGTATTTTCGGCACCGAAAACATGTTTGTGAGGTCCATATACAGAACCACCAGAAAATGATATTCAATAACGGTTACACACTGAGAATATTTATGCGGTACTGGCTACCACACACAAGTCATACTGCACTGACTGACGTGGGTGAGCGAAGGGCTCGCCGGCCGCATCTGACACTAGACTTCCGTACCTATCAGTGTTGTAATGTTGCGCTTCCGAATGGAACTAGAATATAGATTTTCGATATTTGTTTCTTACACGTGGAACATTATGACTATACGATCCATGAGATATAAATAGTACAAGACGTATATAAAAAAAGTTAATATGTTCATGTGGCGTGTCACCTACTGACACGTGTGGCATAGGTTCGCCATCCCTGGGCTAGATCATGGGAGATTACTGACAAAAACAAGGCTATTGGACTAGATAAAAGAGTGATTGAATGGGTGGCTAAATTTGTAGAAAATAGAGCTTAGAGAATTAGAGAAGGTGAAGTATTATCTGATCCTGTAATGATTAAGAGCAGGGCCCTACTGGTCAGTATTATTGGAACTTCATGTTTTCTTATACCTATATACAGGGTAGTCGGAAACAACATGAACTGGCTATATGATCTTTAAAGTGTTGGTCATACTGATAAGTAATTTGAAAAAGGTATGTCGATATCTCCTTCCACTGTCATTTCATCAGTTGCTGAAGTTAGCCAATCAGATTGCTTCACGAGCTTTGCAAGGCCGTATTGCTAAATCTACATGTGGCTTATGACAGGTTTGAGAACGCCAATAGAAGAAATAAACTTCTCCAGGGGAGGCACTTGAACAAGGACTCCCTACTGATAGGCTCGGCCCATAGCAAGCACGCTACGGTGGAATTGACTGAAATTCATAGTGTGTCAGTGTTTGATGCTCATTTATCGGCATGGCTCTCAAGCCTGACCAAGCCACATCCAGATTTAGCAACACTGCATTATAAAGCAGGACTGTGAGAGACTGCAGAGGACCTAGACAATGTTGTGACTTGGACAGCGGTCAGTAGTATGATAGTAAACAGGATGAAAAATCAGGTTGTAAGTTTCACCGAGAGAAAAAGTCCTCTCAGGTTTAATTACTTTGTTGATGGGGTAATAGTACCTCATGAGAAACACTGTAAGGACCTGGGTGTTAATATAAGGAATGATCATCGTTGGGGTAATCATATTAACGAGGTTGTTAAAAAAGCCTACAGAAGTCTTCACATGGTTATGAGGGTATGAGGAGTTGCAGTAAGGATTTAAAGGAAAGGGCGTGTAAGTCTCTAGTAAAAAACTTTCTTCAGCTTATCTCAGTTATTTCTGAGGTTGCTGGAGCCACCTAGGCTTATTTTTGGTTTTGGCTGGGGTTTTAAGACCGGATGCCCTTCCTGGAGTCACGTGATTCTTGAGATGACAATCTTGACCCAGAATCGACTGGGATTCGAACTTGAGCCTTCCAAGTGGGAAGCCGGCAGCTAAGCCACTGTGCTAATCGGCATGTAAGTCTCTAGTAAAACCCCCAATTAGCGTACCAGTATGTTTCCAGTGTATGAGGACTCACACCAGGACTACTTGACACGAAAACTGGAGAATATCCAAAGGAAATCAGCACAATTTGTTCTCGGTGATTTTCAAGAAAAGGACTAGTGTTATGAAAGTGTTGCAAACTTCGGGCTGGGAAGGGAGTTAGGAGATGAGATGTTCAATTAAGTGATATCTATAATACCAATATAGTTGGTCCACTATTGGACATTTGGGATAAATATTTCAGATTCCCTATGGGAATAAGTGATATCTTTCACACTGTCAGTGGAGAGATGGCATTGGATGACAGTAGTAAACGAATCAGCTTGGGTGGAGCTTTAAAAATAGGAAATATGGAGATGGAGATAAAGTTGGAATTCAAAAGGACAAATTGTGGAAGAAGAGTAAGGGAGTGGAATAATTTATAAAGAGAAATGTTTGATGAATTTCCAAGTTCGTTGAATACATTTTAGAAAAGTCTAGGTAAACAATTGATAGAGAATGTGCCAGCTGGGTGACAGCCCTAAATGCAGATAATTGATGATTTATTTTGTGCTCTTCTGCTTAGTGTATTAGGAAGTCTTATTTCATTCGTCGAGGGACCATGCCGTCACGTATTTATCCTCGTTGACAGCTGAATAATAGTTCCATATCAGCAATGTCCACCATTGATGAACTTCATATTCATATTGAGAATCTAAATTAGTTGAATGTGTCTGTCATCACAGTTCATGTGATAAATTTTTAAGAAAATGAGTTAAGTGCAGGATGTAACTCCGGGAGGAGGATGTATCCTTTCACCAGCAAAGAGATACAAGTGATAGCGGTAATATTCTGCGCTCTAGTGATGGGTGGTATAACTACAAATAGCATGCTTTTATATGAGTGTTAAGATGTTTAAATGCCTTTTTCTGTGAATGACCAAAATGCTACTTATACTGTTATGGTTTTCATCCATTCATACGGTGTGGCACATACTGACAAAATGTCTTAACATAAGGAAAACTGTGCCCCGTTGGGATTCACTTAAACTCACCGACGTACAGAAATGGCATCGGTATGCATTGGCTGGCATCAACCTGGATAGGTACCGCAACGAAGGAGACGCATTTCTGCAGCGTGTTGTCGCCATTGATGAGACGTGGGCACGAGCCAACGAGCCTGAATTAAAGTGGCAATCGAATGAACGTCGTCACCCAGGCTCGCCACGTCCACAGAAATTCCGACAGGAAGCCACTATGAGCATCATTTTCACACCATTCATAACAGGGACTGGCTGCATAAGGAATGGGATTATTAGCATAACTCATACTTCGGTCACTTTCATATTGTCAAAGCCAGGGATAAAACTGAAACAATTCAATGAAATTAATAAATTTGTTCTAGCCCATACCAGAAGACATAGTGCATTGTAAATACTAGGTCTTGCCCAGGTGCGTAACGAATGTGATACAGGCCCACTGCCAAAATAAACATTCGGCCCCCCTCAAACCAAATGCGAAACCTAATTACAGCAGGTAAATCATATGCAATATGTTGTCAAATTTCCTCCTCTGTGGTGTAGTGGTTAGTGTGATTAGCTGCCACCCCCGGAGGCCCGGGTAACATTCCCGGCTATGCCACGAAATTTGAGAAGTGGTACGAGGGCTGGAATGGGGTCTACTCAGCCTCGGGAGGTCATCTGAGTACAGGTGGAGTTCGATTCCCACCTCAGCCATCCTGGAAGTGGTTTTCCGTGATTTCCCATGTCTCCTCCAGGCAAATGCCGGGATGGTACCTAACTTCAGGCCACGGCAGCTTCCTTCCATGTCTATCCTTACCAATCTTCCCATCCCCCGCAAGGCCCCTGTTAAGCGGCCGCCTGGGCGAGGTACTGGTCATCCTCCCCAGTTGTATCCCTCGACCCATAGTCTGAAACTCCAGGACACTGCCCTTGGGCGGTAGAGGTGGGATCCTCACTGAGTCCGAGGGAAAAACCAACCCTGGAGGGGAAACAGATTAAGTAGAAGATATTGTCAAATCATATACCGTAAAAAACCGGATTATTTCCTATTGTAAGCCAAAACCAAACCTCAAGGCACTACAGCCCTTGAAGGGCCTTGGCCTACCAAGCGACCGCTGCTCAGCCCGAAGGCCTGCAGATTACGGGGTGTCGTGTGGTCAGCACGACGAATCCTCTCGGCCGTTATTCTTGGCTTTCTAGACCGCTATCTCACCGTCAGATAGCTCATCAACTCTAATCACGTAGGCTGAGTGGACCTCGAACGAGCCCTCAGGTCCAGGTAAAATCCCTGACCTGGTCGGGAATCGAACCCGGGGCCTCCGGGTGAGAGGCAGGCACGCTAGGCCTACACCACGGGGCCGGCTTTACTATTGTAAGGTTAGGTTTTATTTGGCTGCTTCCGTGGTTTAACGGCTAAGCTGCTGAACCGTACACCACTTACAAGTTAGTTGTTCGTACTTAAAAAATTTGTTTCATTTTTCAGTAACTTCTTCTTCTTCTTATTCTTAATCTGGTTACCCTCCAGGGTTGGTTTTTTCCTCGGACTGAGCGAGGGATCCCACCTATACCGCCTCAAGGGCAGTGTCCCGGAGCTTTAGACTCTGGGTCGGGGGATAAAACTGGGGAGGAGGACCAGTACCTTGCCCAGGCAGGCTCACCTGCTATGCTGAACAGGGGCCTTGTGGAGGATGGGGAGATTGGAAGGGGAAGTGGGAAGGAAGCGGCCGTGGCCCTTAAGTTAGGTACCATCCCGGCATTTGCCTGGAGGAGAAGTGGGAAACCACGGAAAACCACTTCCAGGATGGCTGAGGTGGGAATCGAACCCACCTCTACTCAGTTGACCTCCCGAGGCTGAGTGGACCCCGTTCCAGCCCTCGTACCACTGCTCAAATTTCGTGGCATAGCCGGGAATGTAACCCGGGCCTCCGGGGGTGGCAGCTAATCACACTAACCACTACACCACAGAGGCGGACACATTTGGTGTTTACTCGAGAAAATTCATAAAATCTCAGCCATAGACGCCAAAGAGAATTTCGGTTTACTCTGTCTGCCATCTAGTAGGCCTAGAGTAAAATGGAACGTCGAAATTGACGAGCAGACAGCCAGATGGCGTCAAATTGAAATGTCTGCACACGGTAGCTGAGGCCATACGATTATTATTTACACATCAAGTCTTGCTTTCGAACTGGCAGAGAAAAATAACTTGCTATGAAATGAAGTATGTATTCAGATTTTATGGGACATGCATGTGGACTCGCGGGTCGATGAAAGCCCCGATACGGCCAATATATCACGAAGAAAGTGCTCTAAATATCTGGAAATAATATTACGGTTCAGTTTTTGGTGGAAGCTTGGCATGTGTCGGATATGTTTCTAAGGAAACGTATAAATTTATAATTGCCACTAAAATGTATTAATGTATGAGAAAATGGCAGCTTGTAATACATGCCATACATTGTAATCACTGATCATTGAGCGTGATGCACGACCTCCAGGAGTGAGGTAGAAACACTACTACAGTATTTGATATCCTTAATGGAATATGTGTCCAGAACACAGTGCGAGGGCAGGAGTTTCACAGCCCAATTCATCAATCCTCCGGTAGGAAACAATATAATATACGAGAGAAACTCAGCCTTTTCTTACGACCTTAATTCTTAATTTTAATCTTAATCATGATTTTAAGATCAGGTAGGAAATGACGGGATTGGGATAAGCCTTCATTCTACTCCATAGTCGCAACACATTCGGTGCACAGTCAACAACAAGACACGACAGGAACATATCATTGTTGAACAAGTCGCTTACTATGCAGTCTGCATTCAGTTAATATGAAAATGAAAATCTACAACCTGTTTTCCAGTCATTGACCGGGTCAGGGATGGAATGAATGAAGCAGATATAGGCTATTAGTACGATGGGGTCGCCACTCCCAAAGTGATTTATTAATGACTGATAAATGCTATGAAATGAGTATGGAGAGTGTTGCTGGAATGAAAGATGACAGGGAAAACCGGAGTACCCGGAGAAAAACCTGTCCCGCCTCCGCTTTGTCCAGCACAAATCTCACATGGAGCGACCGGGATTTGAACCACGGTATCCAGCGGTGAGAGGCCGACGCGCTGCCGTCTGAGCCACGGAGGCTCTTCAGTTAATATATTAAGGGTAATAATTGTTTTCGCTATTCCTCGTTCACCCAGCATGCGTCCGTAAGGATTTTGGGGGCAATCAAGCGTGCTGACTCTCTGGATGGTTGCCACGGGTGATGGCGGGGAGGGGCCATCACTACGAGGAAGTCTGCTGCGATCGCAGCTGGTACTCCCTCGCTGTACTTGTTACATCGTCGGGGTGACAGTCGAACTCGACACGAGGTTACTGCTCCTCAGAACAGGAGTTTTCTCTGTTTGGGGATTCAGTCCCGAGTGTCGGATACGACTGAAACTTCGGGGATATTAACAAATACGCGGGATGAGGTGCGCGTCCGAAAAGATTCCGGGGGCGACAAAGCGCATCGACTTACTGGATGGTCGCCACGGGTGATGGCGGGGAGGGGCCATCACCTCTACGAAAGTTTCCTGCGTTAGGTCAAGGAGGCAAGACACCCTCATCGTATTTGGTGAGATGGACTTAGGAGAAGTTCTACCCACTATCTAACAAGAAAGAAGAAACGTGCGGTGAATCGACAAAATGACGCATGTTCAGTTGATGTGAAGAGCTTCAATTGTAAAATTTTGGTATCAATAGATGATCATAAAATCTATGTATGGTTAATTTTGTCTATCTCTATGATATTCGCTAAATAAAATTCAAAATCACTGTTCTTAACTGCAGTATTCTGTAATATTCCATCAAATAAAGAAGGCTAAAATATTTACACTGATGGGTTAGTGAAAAGCTCACAACCATAGTGTTAACGGGAGATTTAAGACAATACCCATCTTCCATAATTTCTGAAACCATAGAGCCGAGAGAGGGTATTGATTATTTTAATCTTAATTTTCGATACATGCAGTTTACAAAACTGAATATGGTATAATTGAAAAAACATGCACTAAAATCATAAATAAAGAATAACTTGTCCTGAAAATATGAATCAAAATTTAAGAGAAAGAATGGCCTGAAAAGTGTGTTAGAAATATTATCGTAGGAAATTAAACTTCTCGGATATGCTATCGAGGAAACATGACGCGCCCCAAAGAGGTCATCACAGTAGTTATCCTCAGTCCCTCCATATGTCCGACACCTGAAATGAATGTTAATATTGACTGTCGAAAGAAAAACAAAAAACGTGCAGACTAACAGAACTACGACGATAAACTAATTATATGCTATATCTATAATCAACGTACCTAACTGCTCTACTCTTCAAAGGAGTTATGTTTTCTAGTTGCCTTAGGTACAATTCTGTTAGTAACAAGCATGTGTAACTTATTTTCCTTCCACCAATTTCCTACTCCACATTCCCCTAATAATGATGAAAAATTTTTCATTTCTTCCCGGATGCATTCAATCTCTGTTCAATAACTTTACAATCGTATACAGCTGAAATCTTTACCATTTTTTCTCACATCTCCCTCATTACTTCCCTTGTCTCTAAACAATCTTTTATAAGGTGTGCCCATCCCATTTCTTCAGAACATATTAAACATTTATTTTCATCTCTATTTTGTCTGTATGCTTTATTTTTGAATAACCCCATTAACCACCATATTATGCCCCTCATTTCCTTTTTTGTTATGTTACCTATATTTACCCTCATTATCCCAATTAAATTACAAAATTCCCCTAGTTATTATTATTATTATTATTATTATTATTATTATTATTATTATTATTATTATTATTATTATTATTCACAGGATCTAACTTAAATTATGCTTAAATTATGGCGCCTTATAAAAGGAAAACTGACAGACAGTCATGGAGTCAAAAGAGTATGAAAGAAGCTGTGGCGGCAGTTTTGGCCCAAAAAATGGGCTATTTGAAAGCATCAAAGTCCTTCGGGGTGTCTCAGAGTATTCTGGAAGCACGTGTAAAAAAGACCCGGAGTGGAATGTGTTTAGAGGATGCTACAAAGAAAGGTATTTTAAAACAAATTAATTAAACTGTTGCAAGTATTATTATTGTTGTTGTTGTTGTTGTTTTAGGTCTAGGCTGCTACAAACCCGTATTTAATCAGGAGCAGGAAAATGAACTGGCTGAATATATCCTGTTAATGGAAAGCAGAATGTTTGGATTGACCATCAATGAGGTGCGGAGTCTTGCTTTCGAACTGGCAGAGAAAAATAACTTGCCGCATAACTTCAGCAAGACAAAGAAGATGGCAGGAAAATGCTGGTTTCATTCGTTTTTGAAGAGAAATCCGGAAATAAGCCTGCGTTCTGCCGAGCCAACATCTCTTGCCAGAGCAATGGGCTTTAATCGTGCAGTGGTGAAGCAGTTCTTTGGTTTGCTGTTAGAACTTTATAATAGGTACAACTTCACAGCCGATAGAGTCTATAACGTGGATGAGACAGGAATAACAACAGTCCCTAATAAGCAATCAAAGTTGCTTGCCTTGAGAGAAAAACGTCAAGTTGGCGGTTTGGTTTCTGCGGAGAGAGGCATCTTAGTGACTGCTGTAGCTTCTATGACCGCTTCTGGAATTTATATGCCCACAATGTTTGTGTTCCCTAGACAAAGAGCCAAGCCTGAGCTGCTGGATATTGCTCCGCCAGGATCTACTGAGGAGTATCACCCTAGCGGATGGATGCAGAAAGACATTTTCCTGAAGTGGTTTCAACGATTTGTTGAATTTTCTAAACCAACTGCAGAGAAACCCGTTCTTCTGCTCTTAGATGGTCACTCAACACACACAAAGAGTATTGAACGTATTGATATGGGTAGAGAAAACCATGTTCATCTCTTATGCTTCCCCACACTGGCACCCACCGAATGCAGCCCCTGGATGTTGCATTCATAGCCCCACTGAGTAATTATTACTCTCAAGAGTTTCGAAAGTGATTTTAGTGTCATCCTGGACGAGTGATAACCACCAATAAAGTTGCAGGGCTGTACGGGACAGATTTCATGAAAGTTGCTTCTATTGAGACTGCTGTAAATGCATTCCGTCAAACTGGAATCTTCCCACTGGAGGCAGATATTTTCCCTGATTGGATATATTAGCCTGCTGAAACAACAGACACTGACCCACCGTTGGAGAAATGTGATGTCCCGCCTTCGGAACCTACTTCAGAGTCATTAAACAGAGAAACATATTTTCCAACCACACCAGGGTCCTCCCAGTCGGATAGGCCTAAGCCTTCAACTTCAGCTTTCCACGTCTCTCCGAAATACATAAAAGCAGTGCCGATAGCTGAAAGAAAGGAACAAAAATCTGATAGAAGAAGAGGAAAGACTGCTGTTCTTACAAGTTCACCTTATAAGGAAGAATTAAAGTCTTCTATGAAAAAGGGGAAGGCTCCCAAAAGGAAACTTCAAATGTGGCCATATTCTAACAGTTCTAGGCCTACTGAAGTCAGAAATGTTGGACAGAAGAAAGCAAAGAAAGTTGGAAATGTACGGGAGCATAACACATCGTCAGAAGAAGAAGGAGAAGATAATAATACAGCTTGCATTTATTGTAATGAACTTTTCTCCAATTCTAAGTCTGAAGAAGGCTGGGTGAAGTGTTATAAGTGTAGTGATAACTAGTCTGATAAAACGGGGCAGATGACACAAGTGCAAAAATTCTTTTCTGTGATGAGGCATTTTTTAAATGTATGTTTTTCATGCCCAATTATAAGTAGACAGATTGGACAATTAGTCATTAAAAACTCAACAGATTGGTACACATAGTTCATTAGATATGTCACTTTGTTTACTAAGTACCCTGTTTTAACCGACTCTCTCCTACATATTCTACACACACACACTAATAAACTGCCATCTTCAACAAAACACTACTACGAAGTGTAAGAAGAAGACTGCTCCACTAGCATGTCAACAGAATCACAACACGAGTTAACGACTTTCACCAGCAACTCTCGTTAACAACTCCACTCAAACCTCAAGACTGCCTCTTTATATACATTGCTTGGTCAGGCTTCTAGAATAATATTACACAACATGTTTTTCGTAATTTCGAGAGTCTCCAATACACTATTTACAAATTGATCGAAAGTTCGATTAACCTTTAATGACAACGTGCGTTGTTCTGGACTATTACAGTGTATTCCACAACATTGCATTGAATTTATACATCATATATGCATGTAATAATAAATTATATACTATTAATTACGCGTTCTTACATTAAATAAGCTTATATTAATATACATACAACAGATGTTTCATGACATAACCTCACAAATAATACGACCACGATTTATATCAAACAAATTCCGGAAATAGCTACATAAATAATAATAAGCTAATAGATGTAAACAACTTAACAGCCACGCCTCACAAGTCATATCATTAATAATAATAATAATAATAATAATAATAGAGCTCGATATTTCCGTTTTTTACCCGTGGGTTGGAGAATTGTTTCCAAGTCGTACTAGTCCATTACACTTCAATCAGCCTATAGCCTCCCTTCAATTGCTACAGATTTTAAAAGAAGCCGATCGAGCAAGTGGCTGTACGGTTTGGGCCACGTAGCTATCAGCTTGCAATCGGGAGATGGTGGTCCGAACCCCACTGTCGGCAGCCCTGAAGATGGTTTTCAGTCGTTTTCCATTTTTTCATAAGTTGCTTTACATTGCACCGACACAGGTACGTCTTATGGCGACGATGGGACAGGAAAGGGCTAGGAACGGGAAGGAAGCGGCCGTGGCTTTAATTAAGGTACATCCCCAGCATTTGTCTGGTGTGAAAATGGGAAACCATGGAAAACCATCTTCAGGGCTGCCGACAGTGGGATTCGAACCCACTATCTCCCGAATACTGGATACTGGCCGCACTTAAGCGGCTGCAGTTATCGAGCTCGGTTTTTCCCATTTCACACCAGGCAAATGCTGAGGTTGTTCCTTAATTAAGGCCACGGTCGCTTCCTTCCCTCTCCTAGTCCTTTCGTATCCCATCGTCGTCCTAAGACATAGGCCCTACCAGTGTCGGTGCGACGTAAAGCAGATTAAAGAGAAAATATTTTTAAAAAGAAACCGAAATGTCTGAATTTTGTCTCACGCCAGAAACCAGTGATCTGGAGTTTTCACATTTAAACACCCTGGAATGCCATCAATTCAGCCAAGGCTGAGTTCGCTATTTTGGATAACAAACCCATGACCGAGCGGTTGTAGCATTCAGGTCCAGTATACTCTAGAGTTAGTCTCACCTTCAGTAATATTGAGGAGCATTTGACCATCACCAAACTCCTCTGTAAGCTCCAAAGCGTCTTGTCCTGGTCCATAGATGATATGTGGCAACACTCCCACAAAGCAGGCGAGGCTGGTGAAGAGAGCTCCGAGTGCTATCAAGCGGGGCATGCGAAAATGAGTACTGGCATAACCCATTCCGATAGAAGAGAGAGCAATTCCGATATCCAGACCTGTCATGATAATACCTGGAAGGAACAAGAATATTTTTGCTAGTTGCTTTACGTCGCATCGACACAGATTTCTTTCAAAACAAATAATGCTATATCTTACTTTGCATCAAATACATATCGCACATAAATACAGTTATCCGTCAGTAAACAGAATGCACATTCCTGAAACAGCACAGGAATGAATACACTGTTTTAAACATATTTAAACGGACTATACCGAATTAAGCCACATCAAGTTGATGCCTATCCATCTAGCGCAACGAAGTGAAGGAACATCTGATGCAACGCAAGTCGTTACTTTATAAATTTCTATTCGTACTGACCCTCCTATACACACTCTGGGGTAGTACCGCTTGTATATACTACTAGCAAGATACCCGTGCTTCGCTACGGTATTATACTGAAATTTATAATTGAATGCTTATTGTATTAGATATATAATCCGCCGAAATTCGCGATCTGACTCGTTTTCTGCGAGAATCCACCAAAATTCCCGATCTGACTGGTTTTCTATGATTTTACGGCACGTTTCCTCCCACTTTTAAATCTTCCTTTCCAGCAATCGATTTCGTACTTCCCGGGCTAGGCTCAGGTATTCCTCCCGGTCAGTTGGGTCCGTAAATCTTTGCCATCTTTTCCTATAATATTTTTAATACGGATAAAATCCTTCAGGAGATCCGGCGTGGTGTCATATTGGGTGCCTTGGCGGCACTGAACCCGCGGCCGGACTGCATTCTTAGTCATTACCCGTCCAGGAGCCGTTTCCAGCGCGGTCCGCACATTTGACGACGGTCCGGAATATTATTATTATTATTATTATTATTACTATTATGTGTTGCTGGAATGGCTGATGACAGGGAAAACCGGAGTATCCGGAGAAAAACCTGTCGCACCCCCGTTTTGTCCAGCACGAATGCCACATGGAGTGACCGGGATTTGAACCACGGAACCCAGCTGTGAGAGGCCGGCGCGCTGCCGCCTGAGCAACGGAGGATCCTTATAAGTACATTAATAACAGTAAAATCAATTGGTCTCACCTCCTTCTACACCCCACCGCCGTTAAGTTTATTTACCGCCAGCCCCCCCCCCCACCAAAAAATTAAAAGAATGCTTGTTTCTTTATGTTTAAGGGAGATTAAAAACACCAATGTTCACGTCTATTACCTTCAGTTTTGAGATTAAAAAAATTCACTTTTTTCACTTCATTTCGCAATAATTCCCCCCCCCCCTTTTAAATGAATTTTCCCGCAAATAATACTTGTTTCTTTAATAGTAAAGGATCTTCTAAATACCAATTATTACGACTCTAACTTCTTCAGTTTTCGATTTATGTGTCCTCATGAAAGGAATTCAACTCCTTTACACTCCCGCCCTCCAAGATGGTTTCCCCACCAAAACGCGTTCTTCTTTGTTTTTAAAGGAGGTCCAAATAAGAATTTTCACGTCTGTAACAACTTTAGTTTTTATTAGATGTATGTATTCTCATACAATTCAGTCAATTAATTTTTCAATTCTTTCAACCCCCCCCCTTCATTGGATTTTTCGAGAATACGTGTTTCTTTACTTTTAAAGCAGATTGCAAATATCAAATTTCACGTCTGTAACATCTTCATTTTTGAGATATCAGTAGCCTAATTAAAATAATTCATCACCATTTTCAGTCACTTTTACCCCCCCTCCACCCAAGTGGTATTTCCGATAACTAAAAGTACACGTTTCTTTATGCTTAATAGAGATAAAAAATACCAATTTTCACTTCTGTAACATGTTAAGTTTTTTTTAGATATACTGTAAAAATTCTCATTTTAAAATTTCACCCCTTTTGAGTTCCCCTTAAGTGAAGTTTCCAAAACAAATCACCTATATTTCTTTACATTTACAGGAGATTTACACTCACTCTTTACTCTGTAACATTTTACGTTTCCAAGATATTCTGTAGATACAGTCTTTCAAAAAATTCACCCCAATTTGTCACTCCTGTTTAACCGCCATTAATTGGCTTTTCCAAAAACTAAAAAATACGTGTTTCTTTATTTTTAAAGGAGATCCCATATGCAAATTATCAGTTCTGTAATATCTTTCGTTTCTGAGATATGTGTATCCTCAATTAAGGCATTCAACCCATTTTTCCCCCTTTTACACCCCTCCTATTAGGATTTTCAGGAAACAAAAAATACGTGTTCCTTAATTTTTAGAGGAGATTCTAACTACCAATTTTTACATCTGTAAATTTTAAAACTTTAAGATTTAGACACACTCATTTTAAAAAATTCACCCCCCAATATTTGGATTTTCCAAAAACGAAAAAATATGTGTTTCTTTACTTTTAAAGTAGATCCAAAATACCAATTTTCAGGTCTGTAATATCTTCAGGTTCTGAAATATAAGTAGCCTCATGAAAGGCATTCAACCCATTATTCACCCTTTTACACCCTTCCTATTGGGATTTTCCGAAAACAAAAGAATACATGTTTCTTTATTTTTAAAGGAGATTCTAAATTCCAATTTTTACATCTATAAACTTAAAAAGTTTTGAGATATAGATACACTCATTTTAAAAAATCACCCCATTTTCCTTCCCCCCCCCCATTAATTGGATTTTCCACAAAAAGAAAAATACGTGTTTCTTTATTTTTTAAGGAGATCCCAAACACCAATTTTCAGGTCTGTAATATCTTCAGGTTCTGAAATATAAGTAGACTCATGAAATGCATTCGACCCGTTTTTCAACCTTTACCACCCTTCCTATTACGATTTTCCGAAAACAAAATATAAGTGTTTCTTTATTTTTAATGGAGATTCTAAATACCAATTTTTACATCTATAACCTTTAAATGTTTTGAGATATAGATACAGTCATTTTAAAATATTACCCCCTTTTCACCCCCCTTAATTGGGTTTTCCAGAAAAACAAAAAATACGTGTTTCTTCATTTTTAAAAGAGATCCCGAACACCAATTTTCAGGTCTATAATATCTTCAGTTTCTGAGATATAAGTAGCCTCATTAAAGGCATTCAACCCATTTTTCACCCCTTTTCACTCCTCCTATTGCGATTTTCCGAAAACAAAGAAATACGTGTTTCTTTATTTTTAATGAAGATTCTAAATACCAATTTTTACATCTGCAAACTTTAAAAGTTTGGAGATATAGAGTCACTCATTTTAAAAATTCATCCCCTTTTCACCCTCCCATTAATTGTATTTTACAAAAACAAAAAAATACGTGCTTCTTTATTTTTAAAAGAGATCAAAAGTACCAATTTTCAGGTCTGTAATATCTTCAGTTTCAGAGATATAAGTACCGGTATCCTGATTAAAGGCATTCAACCCATTTTCCTCCATTTTCACCCTTTTTCATCCCTCATATTGGGATTTTCTGAAAACAAAAAAATACGTGTTTCCTTATTTTTAAAGAAGATTCTAAATACCAATTTTTACATCTGTAAACTTTTAAAGTTTTGAGATATAGATACACTCATTTTAAAATTTCACCCCCATTTTCACCCACTTACCGAAGGAATATCCAAAAATCCTCTCTTAGCGAGCACCTACATCATAACATGAATATATCCCCAAAATTTCATTTCTTTATGTCCAGTAGTTTTGGCTCGGCGATGATAAATCAGTCAGTCAGTCAGGACAAGCTATTTTATATATATATAGATTAGAGTTCACATGGGCCAACCTGTGTTCGTGATTTAAATATTACGTTATAACCGTATAATAAATAGGAGAATTATTATATTCTTACTCTAATTTTGTTGCAAGAGTGTTGTGACTCTGTAGATCAGGGCCTCTCAGGGTGCATGCGCCGTGCACTGCACGGCGCAAGGTGCAAGAGACGACTTCACTAGGTTGACCAGAGTGCAAACCCCCACTCCACTTCCCCTACACCTGTCTCACCCGTTCGGCCTGTCTTCGCCTTCTCCACCTTCCCTGCTGAATCTCCCCGCACTGCGAAATGTTTGTGTGACACTGTTGTACAAAGTATGGGATAATGTTACCGGTGTTAAAACACTATTTTTTCAATTTGTTTTGAGTAGACAGTTTATCTTCTCTAGCTCTTCTTTTTATTTATCTTTGCAATGATACCAGTTATGCCTGGAACAAGGGACCGGTTAACAGCAATTCTGAGAGCCTTCTTTAAATTACAATCAGAAATAGGCCTACTCGCACGCAATATAGTTTTCGTACAAGTCAAAACAGGAAAAATACCTTTCACATGTGCATCTGGAACCAAACATAGAAATAATATTAGCTGCTTCTCGATGCAGCTTAGGAAAATCTTCCCTCGACAAATTCTCGTAGAATTTGAGCAAAGCCTTTGTATTGGAAAATAGATCTTTTTGATTAATTAATCACATTATTATTGTCCCACGGATTAAGCATTTGGCTTTATCGTCACGACTGACAAAAAATACGAACGTTCCCAGTTCGATTAAAATGGACTTTCGGAAGTTTTTCTTTCTTCGAAACAGGTTGCTCGATTGTTATAATGCTGTCTTGCGCTTATCTGTTTCACTGATAAACAAGCCGTCTATCACCGAACGCTTCGTCGCTCTCAGCGCACTACACCATCCGAGACAAGCCAAGTTGAGCCGAGTCGGACCGATGCACAGTGCACGGAGTCTCTGCACTTCGATTTGCACGCGTGAGATTTTGGGCGTTTGAGAGGCCCTGCTGTAGATGAATGTAAGGTTTTGCATTTACTGACTCGGTGGGATCGTGCATTAGTGAGCTTTTTAATAAATAAAGTAAATTCTTTACGGTTCACTATTCTGTCCGCTTTCAGCTAATGTGCATTGTTGTTCGTTCATTCTACTGTATTTTCCTTCTTTTAATACATAATCCTAAATATGCATTTGAAACTCCAATAATGTGTCTGTGAAAACAGACATGTTAGGGTGGCTGTGGTAGAATGATACATGAAATGACTCAAAGGCGTTAGTCGTCTCCTTCCATGTTTCCGTGTCCCCACATTGTAGTGGAAAGGGGGAATCTGGGGAAATATACACTTCAAGTGAATATAGTCATCACAGGATTCTTACAGAATTAACAGAAGTATTATTTAGGCAGTCTGTGGTGTAGTGGTTAGTGTGATTAGCTGCCACCCCTGGAGGCCCGGGTTCGATTCCCGGCTCTGCCACGAAATTTGAAAAGTGGTACGAGGGCTGGAACGGGGTCCACTCAGCCTCGGGAGGTCAACTGAGTAGAGGTGGGTTCGATTCCCTCCTCAGCCATCCTGGAAGTGGTTTTCCGTGGTTTCCCACTTCTCCTCCAGGCGAACGCCGGGATGGTACCTAACTTAAGGCCACGGCCGCTTCCTTCCCTCTTCCTTGCCTATCCCTTCCAATCTTCCCATCCCTCCACAAGGCCCCTGTTCAGCACAGCAGGTGAGGCCGCCTGGGCGAGGTACTGGTCATTCTCCCCAGTTGTATCCCCTGACCAAAAGTCTGAAGCTCCAGGACGCTGCCCTTGAGGCGGTAGAGGTGGGATCCCTCGCTGAGTCCGTGGGAAAAACCGAACCTGGAGGGTAAACAGATGATGATAATGATTATTTAGGCAGGAGAGGATCCGTCGTGCTCACCACACGACACCTCGTAATCTGCAGGCCTTCGGACTGAGCAGCGGTCGCTTGGTAGGCCAAGGCTCTTCAAGGTCTGTAGTGCCATGGAGTTTGATTTACTTAGGTAGACGGCGGTGTAAGTGGACGTTGTTTATTTGTACGTCATTCTGTGAGCAGACAGCAAAATGAATTTCACCACATAACATCTCGCACAATTATTGAAGAGTCGTACCTAGATGAACCTATCTCAAGGTTTTGCGTTATCGAACCCCTTGCGGAATATTTAGAATTCTTAAAAACATACCCAACCATGGCGGAGTTTACTACGAGCCCCACACAGCACTGGAGAAGAATATTGATGGATTACTCACATTGTAACTAGAATTACTCAGGCCTTTTGCGACAGCAGATGTTGATCTGTTGGGGATACAGCCAGCCTTCTGGCTGAAGACCCAATACATGACCAAATAAACAATAATTAAACAGTACGTACACACATACAGGGTGGTCGGAAACAACGACAACCCGGCGTCTGTTAAGAACGGACGAACGTTAAACAACTTGGATTTACCGAGCTCGATAGCTGCAGTCGCTTAAGTGCGGCCAGTATCCAGTAATAGGGAGATAGTGGGTTCGAGCCCCACTGTCGGCAGCCCTGAAGATGGTTTTGCGTGGGTTCCCATTTTCATACCAGGCAAATGCTGGGGCTGTACCTTAATTACGGCCACAGTCGCTTCTTTCCCATTCCTATGCCTTTCCTATCCCATCGTCGCCATAAGACATATCTGTGTCGGTGCGACGTAAAGTAAATAACAAAAAAAGAACAACCTGGATTATTAATAACTTTTGACTCGAGTGTTTTCGAACTAGGGTTCCTTATCTCAAATCGACCCATTTGCCGTCCTCCATCATTCCTGAAAGTTTGTAACACCATCACGGATACACCCTGTGTATCGGGACTGCTTTCTCACTGTCGGACAGCTCCTCCGTTTCTCACGTAGGCTGAGAAGAACTTAAACCAGCCGCTCAAATCCAGCTAAAATTCTCAGACCTGGTCGGGAATCGAGCCCAGACGTTCGAGTAAAACGTAGGCTCGTTACTCCCAGCACACGGGGCCAGCCAGAGCTATTCTTAAGTAAATAAATGTGCTTACTTCAATAAGGGCAAAGCTGTTTTAGGAAAACGCTTGTTCTTCCGAGAGAACCGAAAACTGAGGAATTTGTTATTCAAGTTGTATGGATTTTAGGAGAGAAAGAGAGGGTAAATTTTCTAACAGTGACCTTGGTTCTCGAACAAAACTCATATTCGTAGTGTAAGAATAAGATATGGCAACATTTTCAGGGCACATTCCTCACACGTAGAAGAAGAAAATATATAGACATAGGTCCGAAAACGGTTTATTTCCATGTTACAACTCATGTTATAGGACTCTACATCAATCATGGGAAACACACAGGAACAGAAAGTACCAGCACACTACATGAAAATCATTTTTCCGTTAGCTTTGATATATTCATCAACTCACCATCGTTTTCAATGCCATATGCGTTGATGTATCCCTGATGCATGTATCATGTGTCAGGTTGGTTTGTTTTGTTCCTGTGTGTTTCCCCGGATTAATGTAGAGTTGTAGAAAACGAGTTCTGACATGGCAATACGCGTTTCTGGATCCATGTTCATTTAACATATTTTCTTCTTCTATGTGTGAGGAATATGCCCTGAAAGTTTGACCATAACTTTCTGTTACAGCATGTACAGAGGAGTTCAGAAAAATGTAGACACTCTTTGATAGTTGATATCCTTGGAAAAAAATGACATCGTTGCAATTCTTGCACGGTAGCGTAATACATTGTTTTCTCAACAGGTGATAAAAGTCACGTGAATGGCGTGGCAATCTTGGCACGCGTTTTTCAGCAGATGACAGTGCAGCAATGAATGAAGTAAGATTGTGGTTTGCGCAACGCAAGGCCGTACTGAAGTGCTACTGGAACTGCGAAAACATGATGGAGGTACAACGGCAATGGCGAAATGTGTACGAAACTCTATCACCAACATGTACGACAATTTACCGTATTCGGGATAAATTTGAAGCCGACTGTACTGTTTCAGGATGTGCATGAGAAAAGGTCTGGCCGACCATAAACATCAACAAGTCCAGCCTCCAGCGCTGTTATGTTGCAACATTTTACTAGGTCACCTCAAAAATCCGTGAATCGGGGTAAGCCTATCAACCGTACGACAAATTTTGAAGGCTGCAAAGTGGAAAGTGTACATTCCAAGGTCGCTGCACGCTATGAACGAGGACGACCCGGATCGAAGGATGGAGTAGTTTGAAGGCAGGATTCGCGAGGATGAACAGTTAGCTGGGATAGTTATCTGGTGTGACGACGGACAATTCATGCTGAACGGTACTGTAAACCGCCACAACTGCGTGTACTGGGTTCTTGAAAATCTTCACGTTCACGTGGACAAGCATGTTAATCCACCCGGTGTTAATGTGTGGTATGGTCTGTCATCGCGCGGTTTGATTCGTCCATTCTTTTGTGAAGGTACCGTAACTGGTGGGGTGTATCTTCATATGTTGGAAACATCGATTTAACCTGCCATCCGTGGGGTGTTTGGAAATGAAAGATTTTTCCCTACAGCAAGATGGCGCTCCACCTCACTACCACAGAGATGTCAGAGCCTACTTGGATGAAACTCTACCTAGACGATGGATAGGTAGAAGAGGAACTGTTGAGTACCCACCATGGTCTCCATACCTTACATCTATGGGGGAACTTGAAAAATGAAGTTTGTCGGCAGAAGCCAGCAGCTACACTGAACGAGCTACGAGAAAACGAAGCGTCCTTTGCGGCTATCACATCGGCAACACTGACAGCCGTAGTTTGGTCAGCCGTTTAGCGGCATCGACGTTGTTTGGCTGCTAATAGGGGTCACTTTGAACACATAAAATAACCTCCCCGCACCCCGTGCAAGAATTCTAACGGTATGTTACTTTGTTCCATTAATATTGACTATTAAAGAGTGTCTACATTTTTCTGGATCCTTAAGAATGGTGACAATGTTGAATAGTGCTCTATTAATGTGTATCCTTGTATCATCTTATTATCCTGATGTTCGAACACCTGTGGTATCGCGGGTGTGAACTGTGTCGCACACGTGGATGTGGCCTTATTTTGCAGCAAGGCACATCTTGTCCCGTCTCAATTCGAAGAATGCTCACATCTGGTATCCAGGTAGGAGTTAATCCTATCCACGAGTGTAAGATTGATAGTATATTGTAAGCAATTATTGCGTGAAATAACGTTCTCGTATGGAAACGTGTGTGCCGAGAAATTTTTTCAAAAGACTGGAAAAGTACTGCAGATCTCAACTATGAACCGCTTAATACCATTAACGAAAGTGAAAACAGAATGTCAGTATCTTGAACGGTTCACGAGTTATTTGAGGTAGACATCTTAGCTGAATAACCCTGCATAGTGTGTGAAGAACTGTAGACGGGATGTACTCCTACCTGAATACTAGAGACGAGCGTTATTTGAACTTGAGACGGGACAAGGTGTGCCTTGCTGCATATGCAACCACCACAACGTATGAGTTGAACGTGTTATCTAAAATGCCTGAGTTTGTATACAACCCTATGTGTAGGGGTGTATTCACTACTACGTGTTTCTGTGGTGGTTGGTAATGTGTTATGTAGTGTGATATGAAGAGGAGAGTGTTGGGACAGACACAAAGACCCAATTCCCGACCCAGAAGAACTAATCATACGCGATTAAAAAGCCCCGACTAGGCTGGGAATCGAACCCGGGACTCTCAGAACTGAAGACCTGAACACTGACCATTCAACTAAGGTGTCGGACACCTGAGTGTCCTTATATCTCCCCGTAAAATAAAGTTTCTCCGCGCGAGCTCTTCTTACCTTATTTTCTGAAGCGCCTTCGTAATATAATACTGAAACAATGGATCTAAAGTAAACTACGGTACATAAAGAAGCAGAATGTATATGCCAGTAGGCGTGAGGGAAGAATTTCAGTTTGGGATATATAGCAGAACCCTGCAAGGACTCTTACCGTTTAGTCCAAGCAGTATCATCTCCAGTAAGTACTGTATATGCTTCGGGTTCAGTTAATTAGTACTCACGTGCTCTTAATGCTCGATGCCACGAACCTACTACGCTGGCGTAGCAGTGGGAGAGGTGATACTCCCAGGTGGCGGATAGTGCCGGCGGACTTGAGGGAAATGAAATACCTCTAGCGGACCAAACACACAACCCCCTGTGGATGGGAGTCGCAGACGAAGAATACACCCACGGTATCCCCTGACTGTCGTAAGAGGTGACTAAAAGGGGTGACCAAGGGATGATCAAATTAGAACCATGAGACTACTTGTAATTAGTACCATCATGCAGGGAACACCATGGGTCGCATTTACTTGCGCGGAGTACTACTATGTTAGGTACGCACTAGGTTTGTGATTAGTAGCTATTTGCTTTACGTCGCACCGACACAGATAGGTTTTATGGCGACGATGGGACAGGAGAGGCCTAGGAGTGGGAAGGAAGCGGCCGTGGCCTTAATTAAGGTACAGCCCCAGCATTTGCCTGGTGTGAAAATGGGAAACCACGGAAAACCATTTCCAGGGTTGCCGACAGTGAGGTTCGAAACCACTATCTCCCGATTACTGGATACTGGCCGCACTTAAGCGATTACAGCTATCGAGCTCGGTGTGATTAGTAGCGACAGTGTGTGAATCAGGATGAGGGTCTTACAGTACCTGTGAATCGTTCCCCTATATATTAGCAACACCATGGGATGAGCGACACCATGGATCTTCCTTGCCTATGCTTAGTTCCTACTATGTGAGGAATACCACGGAATAGTTGGGGTCTCTGTGGTTAGTCAACTTATGTGAGGGGCGCCATAGGTTTTCGTTGCCTTTATTATAGGTTTGCGTTGCCTCTAAATAGCGCCGCAATGTGCGAAACACCATAGGTCTGTGTTGCATGAGCGCATTACACTACCTGTGAATAGTACTATAATGTGTGGAATACCGCGAGTCTACGCTATTTTTGATCAGTACCGCCAAATGACAAGTAGTATGGTTCTACTTTCCTAGCGATAAGTACCATTACGAGGGGCCGATGACCTGAATTTTGGACACGCTTCGACTACAAGCATAATCGATTCAGCATCGTGCTACAGAAGCAGTCCTTTGGTCGGTAATACTATTGTTTTGTGCCAGCTTCTGTGCATGTGAGGCTCTGTGGATCGGTTCCACTGATCGTTTTAAATTCATATCCATTCATTCTTCGTCCTCACGCTTTGAATTCTGGTCAGTGGAGGATTTAGGACTTTTAATTTGTCATAACATTTCGTAACATTAGGGGCCGATGACCTCGATGTTAGGCCCCTTTAAACAACAAGCATCATCATCATCAATGATCGATGCCGAAACCATGGGCCTGTAGGATTGCGTGGGGAGGAAATTTATCCATTGATGGGTAGTCCATTTGTACATATCTAGAACCTGCTTCCTTGTAATGCGCCATTTATTTTTTAACCCTTAAATGGATATTTTTGTATTGAAGGTTTTATAACAAAGGAAAATATTTTTTTTAAATCCATGTTGGAAGTTTTAAGAACAAAGAAACGTTTTTGCATATAAACATAATACTGTGTTATGCAACGAGCCTGTAATGGCAAGATGCATATGACTGTTTTCTCGACCATATTAAATATTAAATGTTGTTAACGTACTGACACTGCCTTCGTGACGATACTGACAATGAAACGGTGACCATTAAGTTCGTTCTCGACTATTAAGACAGATAAGAAGGAGGCCATATTGTCCAGCGTCGACTTAATCAAAGGAAACATAAACATTTTCCAGTCTGTCAAATATACGAAATTTCAATATGAATATTGTAACACTGTAAATATACCTGTAAAGAATACACACTTTGTGTGTTCGACAGACTGGAAAGTTTTTATGTCGCATATTAAGACAGATGGCAGACTTGACATGCAGGGTTATTGAGCTAAGATGTCCACCTCAAATAAATCGTTAACCGTTTGAGATCATGGCGTTTTGTTTTCACTTTCGTTAATGGTATTAAGGGTTTCATAGTTGAACATAGTTACTGGGACATCGCACAAATCGCAGCACATGAGAATTGGTCTCGAGAGCATTGTCCATCACGATCCTGTCGAAAGAATTGGAGCAAGTTCAAGGCATTTTTAGATTACATGTTCCAATCATGCATTGTGGTGGTTGCATATGCAGCAAGGCACATCTTGTCCCGTCTCAAGTTCGAATAATGCTCGCCTCTAGTATCCAGGTAGGAGTACATCCTACGTATAGTTATTCACAAATTATGCAGGGTTATTCAGCTATGATGTCCACCTCAAAAAGGTCGTGAACAGTTTAAGATACTGTGATTCTGTTTTCACTTTCGTTAAATGTATTAAGGGGTCCATAGTTGAGCATGAAGTACTTTTCCAGACTTTTGACAAAATTTATCGGCACACACGTTTCCATATGAGAACGTTATTTCACACAATAATTCCTAACGATGTACCACGGTGTAAGATCCTACACCGTGTGATCGGCCTCAAGATTCTCGCGAGAGTCTCGAGATCCTTGACGTCAGTCTCGAGCGAGAGCATTGCACATCACTAGCACATAGCCTAGAGTAAACCATCTAGTCATGAGGAGAATACGAATTCGGAAAACACTGAAACGAAATAAAAATAGTGAAAGGACAAAATCCTTAACGGCTGTCAACCACGAATTGAAATGAAATGGCGTATGGCTTTTAGTGCCGGGAGTGTCCGAGGACATGTTAGGCTCGCCAGGTGAAGGTCTTACGATTTGTCGTCTGTAGGCGACCTGAGAGTCGTGATGAGGATGAAATGATGATGAAGACGACACATACACCCAGCCCCCGTGCCAGAGAAATTAACCAATGATGGTTAAAATTCTCGACCCTGCCGGGAATCGAACCCAGGACCCCTGTGACCAAAGGCCAGCATGCTAACCATTTAGCCATGGAGCCGGACAACCACGAATTACTTGATTGATAGCCAGTGTCCTTTTTGAAATGGTTAGAGCTCTTGCTCATGAACAGACAAAATTTTCTTTTGAAGAATCGGAGCAAAGTTCTCTGGGAAAGTTTTCCGAAACTGCAAAAGCCAAAAAGTTTATTATCATATCTACAATTATCATACTTCTTTCCTCACCTGATGTCCTGCTGGGAATCTTGAATCTCTTTTCCAGTGTGCTGACGATCGCCACGTTATAGCTGTACAGAGCAAAAAGGTTCAGCCCCATCAGACCGTGAAGGAACACGTAGCTCTTCTTGCTGGCGAATTTCTGCAGCCAGGCAGGATGGAAAGGCCCCATACCACATCGCGTATCATCCTCAGCCTGCGGCTGAAAATGTATACATATTTAGGAACAATTGTGAGTACAGATGGGGAAATACGCCCATCTTAGTGGAATGATGTAGTCAGGACAGCTTGTCTTGTAAATATAAAAAGAAGGCGTATCAAAAATGCCTTCTCAGACAAGAACTGATACAGATTGGGAAATATAATACCTGATGAGGCTTTTAAGTGGATACTACAGTGCAAAGGAATCGGGGATCTTTAGTGTGACGCCAGTAGTACACCATCATATTTTTCTTTCAATTCAATACTTTACAAGGAAAGTTGTCAAATCTTGTCAAAGATTGTTCAACATTGCTGAAGGTTTGACAAGATTTGAAAAAAAAAAATTGGCAAGGTTTAATAGCATTTTAATTTTACATGGAGAAAAGCAAACAGCATTTTAGGTTCTTAGACTAGCAGTGAGAAACTGTCTTGAAAAAAAAAGAAGAGAAACGTGCAATAAACCAAAATATGGATGGGGAAAATATTAATGTGGTTATCTTCAACATAATTTTTGCAATGTAACTGCCGTAACATCATTTGCAGGCGTTATGTTATATTGCATTTACTAACATTAATGAAATAAAAATGATAGCAGTCCGCCTCTGTGGTGTAGTTGTTAGCGTGATTAGCTGCCATTCCCGGAGGCTCGGGTTCGATTCCCTGCTCTGCCACGAAATTCGAAAAGTGGTTCGATGGCTGGAACGGGGTCCACTCAGCCTCGGGAAGTCAACTGAGTGGAGGTGGGTTAGATTCCCACCTCAGCCATCCTGAAAGTAGTTTTCCGTGGTTTCCCACTTCTCCTCTAGGCAAATGCCGGGATGGTACCTAACTTAAGGCCACGGCCGCTTCCTTCCCTCTTCCTTGTCCATCCCTTCCCAGCTTCCCTCCCCCCCCCATAAGGCCCCTATTCAGCATAGCAGGTGAGGCCGCCTGGGCGAGGTACTGGTCATTCTTGCCAGGTGTATCCCCCGACCCACGGTAGAGGTGGGATCCCTCACTGAGTCCGAGGGAAAAAACAACCCTGGAAGGTAAACAGATTGCAGGTTACCGTAAGGTAATAGAGGGGCTGCCTGACCGAGGCGGTTCGAATCCCCGTCAGGAAGTCGTAAAATTTAAGAAATGGGATTTCCATTTTTGGAGGTGCACATGGCCCTGAGGTTCACTCAGCCTACACCAAAAATGAGTACCAGGTTAATTCCTGAGGCCGGGCGTAGAGCTAACCACTCTACCTCACCAATTCCCGAGGTTACGGATAGTGGAAGCCTTTACCTTCCACCCCTCCAGAGGCCTTCATGGCCTGTACGGAGATGACTTTGCTACTGAGACCACTGAGTATAGGCAGGGATGTGCTTCATACTTAGCAATTAATACACACGCAACATTCCCCGGTCATACAGAAGCCATTTTTGTTGTTTTAATTCCCGTCCCGGCAATCTCACTATGCCTAGCAGCATTCGCACACCGTTAATACACGAATTCCATTGGTCAATTCTGTCAAAGACTTAGCAAATATTTGATTGATTAGAACATGTTCTAGCTCACTTTCAAGACTTTTGAAGACTTTTCAAGACTTGTAAAATATTGCAAGCGATTTGACTTGTGAAGTATTGAAAATTCTTGTGAAATCTTGTGACGTCTTGAATTTGACAAACATTTCATCGTGTACAACAGGCGGGGTAAGCTGTACACTTTGTTGAGTCATCTTTCGATTTACAATGATGACCACCTTTCAACTTCCGACAGAATGTATATAACCTACTTGTGTATCTTTAAGGATTCCTTAATGTTTGATAGTGGTATGGATGTAGTAAGACTTAGGCAAATGAAATTTTCTATGGAATAATATTGGAATTATCAGTTTCAACTTATGTGCAGTATTCGCCAGAGCTTTTGAGATGGTGCTGTAATTAATCATAACGAGAAGCCTGACTCTTTCGTCCGAAGATCGTCGATTGGAGAAAAGTACCACATCCACTGGTGAAAATGAGGGAGGAACCTGTTGCTGGTTTGCAACTACCTTCCGCTAAACTCTCCACCGATTGCGCACCGGGGAGTAAGGTGACCCTTTCTGCCAATGTCCAAGATTAAGAACATCTTCTGGTCTGTGGGAGTCTGATTAGAAAATGCTCCACTTTTAACCAGCGACAAAGATCTGTATTACGTAGAATACTGGAAGGAAGCCACTTCACTCAC
Organism: Anabrus simplex; assembly: GCF_040414725.1. Taxonomy (NCBI): domain Eukaryota; kingdom Metazoa; phylum Arthropoda; class Insecta; order Orthoptera; family Tettigoniidae; genus Anabrus; species Anabrus simplex. Next base: position 242,825,153 of record NC_090271.1, read on the forward strand.
ATTGGATATTGATTCTATTACGCTGTGAGCCATTTAATCCCTTCCTTCCCACTATACTTCATAATCCTGCTCTTTTATGGCAATGGAGTGTATTTAATATTCTTTCCACTTCCTCGAGGTTGGTTTCCTCTTCATGAACTCTATTGTTCGGGACTTCAACATTTCCTTTACATTAAGAAGATTTTCATTATTCTTCCCTCAGGACAGTAATTTACTAGAATCTAAAATGATTAGTTCACCAGATTTTTTCTAAAACAATGAAATGGACACAAGTACACAAATATGTGTTCATCAAGTGACTTGAAACAGTTCCTGCCCAGAACTTAGCCACTTAAAGAGCACTTGAATTAGCTTGTGGCAAATCACTCATTGCCCATCTGGATGGGCACAACGGACCACATAAGAGATGTGTTGTTTGAAATTCGCGACAGTCATATAGAACTGTCTTGGTCGGAAAATGCTTCCTTTTTATGTTTTCGTGTTTCATTTTTGTACTTCTGAGCTTCCCTGACTTCATAATTCCATCAATATATTTGCTTTCCCCCCATCTTTACACAAAGTTGTTCCTAGGCAATCCCTTGCTGTTTCTACACTAGCAACCCTGTATGCCACCCATTCTGAATCCTGAACCTGCTGACTGTCTCGTGTTTGGAATATTTCACTAATCATATCCATGTACTTCTGTCTAATTTCTTCGTTCCGGAGATCTTCTAACTTTAGGGTACGCGTCTGTTGACAGACATGAATTTCGCTACCTTAGGCCTGATGATACTTAGTTCACTGCAGAGCAAATAATTGTCTGTATCATCGAAACATTCCCGTAGACCAACATTTCAATATATTATCTGAATTCGAGGTCAATTTTGATATAGTCTATTATGGATCTGGTGCCCCTACTCTCCCAAGTGTAACGGTAAATAGCATTATTATTATTAGCAAATGTACCGTGCTTCGCTATGGTATTCTACACTGTATACGGATATCGAAGTAAATTACTGTACATGCAGTGAATAATATTTTTAAAATTGCATATCTCTTAGCGTTATCCGAGAAACAGCATGGGAAGGTCCCCATACGTTGTTTCCAGTGTGAAGTGTGAGTTGCGAAGTTGTGATGATAACGGCAGGCTCACTTGCCTACTGCCATTCACATTCAAGTTGGGAAGTATACATTATAATGGCAGACCCCATTGCCAACTGCGCGGTCACAATCGATTTGGGGAGTTTTCGTTACAATGGCGGGCCCCCTTTACTACTTCCCGACAGATTACATTTGAGGAGCGTTTATCATAATGGCAGACAACTTCCCTACTGCCAGTCAAAATTGAGTTGAGCTGTTGTCATAATGACAGGCCCCTTTTTTTACTCCCAGCCAGCTTACTGCCAGTCACACCGAGTTGGCGAGTTTTCATTAAAATAGTAGGCCACTATGCCCACTACCAGTCACATTTTAGATGGGTACATGTGTGTATAATGGCGGGCACCCTTGCCTACAGCCAAACCCAAACAGGTAGGGGAGTTTTGAACAAAATTGCATGTCCCCTTGACTTCTGGCAGTCAAATCGAGAAGTGAATTATTATCTACAATGGTAGTCCCTCATAACTAATGCTAGATACAAAGGGGTTGGAGAAGGATCCCATCCTACTGCCACTGAAAGTCGATGTGGGTAGTACTGATTACAATAGCAGACACACCCTTTCTCGATCGCTACAGATCGACATCAATGAATATAATAGATCGACATACGGAAAGTATATGCATGTTTACAATATTGCAGACCTTCAGTTACAGATTAACTGCTGCTAACGGTACGTCATATCGACAAACGGATTGTATCATAAGACGCCGTATTTAGCGGTCTAAACGGCTGGTCCTATGATATTTTCTTGTATCTCATAGACTAATGGGTCAGATTGAGTTAGAAATGCTGAATAGAGTGAAATTTGAGTAAGATTGTCTAACAGTACATTACTTTTCGGATAATTACGTGGCAACTAAAAAACATAGCATTTAGCTCCCATGGCTACTGGGTGGGCCAATGTCAGTGTAGAATTTGATGATTCTATCTTTCCTATAAGTGATTCATAGTATGACTTACGTGTGTGAAATTTGCAAAACTTACATAAAATCGAGAAATAGAAAGAAATCTACCGTATAGGGGATAGAGATACGACAAAATGTCACAGGACCAAAGATGTAGATCACTCCAAATTGAACGGAGATTGCGCCATCCGTTTTGTGATACGACTTACCGTTTAGTAACAAAATACCTCGAACGAAGGTCTGCACTATCATTAAAATTGCCTCCACATTTCCATATTCTTCGTGGATTAAAAATGAAAAATTTAAAGATCTTGGAAGCTTTCCATCAGTTACAGGCTAAAACGTATAGTTTGCCAAATTTCAATTTTCTAGCTCCTCTGGCAGATTGTGCCGCAATCTTGAATTTGAGGGAGGGGGTAAAAGGAGGACTTACAGGAAACTAAAGCTACACAATATGCAGGTGGTCATTATTACCCCTTAAACGGATAGCTGTACGAATATTTCGCAAAAATAGTCAATGCACAGACACGCGGGCGTTACGATTTTATTTATATACTAGCAAATATATCTGTGCTTCGCTACGGTATTCTACATTGTACACGGATATCGAAGTAAATTACTGTGCATGCAGTGTATGATAATTTTTTAATTGTATGTCTTAGCGTTATCCAGAAACAGCAGGGAGAGATTCCCATACGTCGTTTCCAATGTAAAGTGCGAGTTGCGGAGCCGTGATGATAACGGCAGGCTCACTTCCTTACTGCCATTCACAATTGATTAGGTAAGTTTTCATTATAATGGGAGGCCCCATTACCTACTGTGCGGTCACAATCTATTCGGGGAGTTTTCTTTACAATGGCAGGCCCCTTTCCTACTTCCAGACATTTTACAGTTGATAAATGTTTAATATAATAGCAGGCACCTTCCATACTGTCAGTCGAAGCTGAGTTGTGTTGTCATCATAATAACAGGCACCTTTTTCTTAATGACAGTCACATCGAGTTGGTGAGTTTCCATTATAATAGCAAGGCCACTATGCCTAATGCCAGTCACATTTTAGATGGGTGACTTTGTTTATAATCGCGGGCACACTTGCCTACTCCCAAACACAACCGGTTACTGGAGTTTTGAACAAAAATTGCACACTCCCTTGACTTCTGCCAGTCAAATCGAGAAGATAATTACAATGATAGTCCCTCCTTACTAATGCTAGTTGCAAAGGAGTTGGAGAAGGATACAATTCCTACTGCCAGTCAAATTCGATTTGGAGAGTAATGATTAATGATTGCAATAGCAGACGCCCTCCTGCTGAGAGTCACTATCGATGTAAAATATTAATTATAATGGCATACACACCCATTCTACATTGCTACAAATCGACATCAATGAATATAATATATAGATCGGCATACGAAGTATATGCATGTTTACTATATTGCAAACCATCGTTTACAGATTAACTGCTGCTAAACGATACATCATATCGACAAACGGATTGCACCATAAGACGCCTCAGATACCGGTCTAAATGGCTGGTCTTAAGATATTTTCTCCTGTCTCATATATTTATGGGTAAAATTGAGTTAGAAACTTTGAATAAGGTAAAATCTGGGTAAGGTTTTCTTTAGGGTACTAATGTGACAGCTACCAACATAGAATTTGGCTCACGTATGGATACTGGGTAGGCCAATGTTCGCGTACAATTAAATGATTCCATCTTTCATATAAGTGATTCTAACTATCAATTATACGTGTACAAAGAGAAAAATGTAGGTATAATCGAGAAATAGAGACAAATCTAACATAAAAAGTAGATACGACGAAACGTCATAGGACCAAAGTTGTAGATCACTCCAAATTGAAGTAAGGAGTATGAGGGAGGAGTTCGAGAGCTTAAGGGAGATAATTAAGATACTCTCAGAGGACAGGAAGAAAAGTAGGCCTCCAAAAAATGTACAGGATACAGTAGGTGAAATAGAGGGATTGGAAGGAAATGGGGGAATTGTGGAAGACAGGTGGTCTAATGTTTTAAGGGGAAGGCGATTGCAGGCTAAGGGATCCATTCAGGATCAAAATTCAGGACAGGTGTCGGTGAGAAATCGGTACGAGTCACTGCAGGTAGAACAACCGAGGGAAGATGAGGAACAGGGAACTGTTGCCGAGAAGTTTGGAAGTAGGAGAAAGGGAAGAGGTAGGAAAGGGAAATGAGGAGTAGTGGATAGGAAAGGACAGGTAGAACAGGGTCATGGGATGGAGAAAAGGGAGGAGGAAGTAGCTTCTGCAGCTGTCAGGAAAGATAGGACTGACCAGGAGGGCAGGAGATCAAATGAGGTGGGTAGGGCTGAGGCTCTGGTCATGGGGGATTCTATCGTTAGACATGTCGGGAAAGTGTGTGGAGGAAAGAGTACTAGGGTAGAGTGTTATCCAGAAATTAGGTTAAGGCAGATGTTGAAGAAAGTAGAAGAGAAGGAGGAGGGAAAGGAGAAGGTGGCAGTGCTTCACGTTGGTACTAACAACGTAAGACAAGCAGGTATAAGTACCAACATAGTTGGGGATGTGTGGGATCTGGTAAGTGCAGCACGGATGAAGTTAAAGGAAGCGTAGATTGTTATCAGAGGAATACTCTCTAGGAAGGATACTGACTGGAAGGTGATTGGGGATTTAAATGAGACTATGGAGTGGATATGTGGGAAACTGGGAGTGAAATTTCTAGATCCTAATGGGTGGGTAGGGGATAGCGATCTGCGCTCAGATGGCCTTCACTTAAACCGCAGTGGTACATATAAGTTAGGAAATTTGTTTAGAAGGGTTATAGGGAGGTACATTCAGGGAAACAGGGTGCGCTAGGCAGCGGTGTTAAGGGAACAGGGAACTGGAAATCAAGTGGGGATGACATAAAACTGTTAGTGCTCAACTGTAGAAGTATTGTAAAGAAAGGAATAGAATTAAGTAATTTAATAAATATATACTTACCAGAATTGTAATAGGAGTTGAATCATGGCTGAGAAATGATATAATAGAGCAGAAATTTTCTCACGGAACTGGAGGCTGTATCGTAGAGATAGGATAGGAAAGGTAGGAGGGGGAGTATTCATTCTCGTGAAAGAAGAATTTGTAAGCTACGAAAAAGTTAAAGATGACAAGCACGAAATTCTAGTGGTAAGGCTCATTTCTAAACATAATAGGCAACTAGATGTCTTTGGAGTGTACAGACCAGGAAAGGGTAGCGCAGATGCTGATTCAGAATTATTTGATAAGATAATCAGATATGTGGGAAACGATAAGGAAAGGAACGTGATCGTAGCGGGTGATCACAATTTACCAAGTGTCAATTGGGAAGGTAATGAGAACGACAGGAAGCATGACCAACAAATGGCAAATAAGTTAATATGGGAAGGGCACCTGGTTCAGAAAGTGATGGAACCAACTAGAGGGAAGAATATTCTGGATGTAGTGCTGGTAAAACCAGATGAGCTCTATAGAGAAACCGAAGTAATAGATGATATTAGTGAGCACGATGTTGTTTTTGTGGTAATTAAAAATAAATGTGAAAGAAAGGAAGAGATTAAAATTAGGACTGTTAGGCAGTACCATATGGCTAATAAAACAGGCATGAGGAGTTTTTAATAACTACGATCGTTGGAAAATGGTAAATAAAAATGTAAACAGACTCTGGGATGGGTTTAAAGCAATTGTTGAGCAATGTGAAAATAGGTTTGTACCTACAAAGGTGGTAAGGAATGGTAAAGGTCCACTATATTATAACAGGGAAATAAAGAGACTAAGAAGGAGGTGCAGGTTGGAAAGAAATAGAGTTAGAAATGGCTGTGGAAGTAAGGAGAAATTGAAGGAACTTACTAGGAAATTGAATCTAGCAAAGAAGTCAGCTAAGGATAACATGATGGCAAGCATAATTGGTGGCCACACTAATTTTAGTGATAAATGGAAGAATACGTATAGGCACTTTAAGGCAGAAACAGGTTCCAAGAAGGGCATTCCAGGAATAATTAATGAACAAGGGGAGCGTGTATGCGAGGATCTTCAAAAGGCAGAAGTATTCAGTCAGCAGTATGTAAAGATTGTTGGTTACAAGGATAATGTCCAGATAGAGGAGGTGACTAATACTAAAGAAGTATTAAAATTTACCTATGACAGCAATGACATTTACAGTAAGATACAAAAGTTGAAAACTAGAAAAGCAGCTGGAATTGATAAGGTTTCGGGGGATATACTAAAGACAATGGGTTGGGATATAGTACCATATCTGAAGTACCTGTTTGATTTTTGTTTGCATGAAGTACCAAATGAATGGAGAGTTGCTATAGTAGCCCCTGTATATAAAGGAAAGGGTGATAGGCATAAATCTGAAAATTACAGGCCAGTCAGTTTGACATGCATTGTATGTAAGCTTTGGGAAAGCATTCTTTCTGATTATATAAGACATATTTGCAAAATTAATAAATGGTTTGACAGAAGGCAGTTTGGGTTTAGGAAAGGTTATTCCACTGAAGCCCAACTTGTAGGATTCCAGCAAGATATGGCAGATATCCTGGATTCAGGAGGTCAATTGGACTGTATTGCGATTGACTTATCTAAGGCAGTACTGGCAAAAATGAATGCAATTGGACTTGACAAAAGAGTGACTGAATGGGTGGCTCTGTTTCTAGAAAATAACTCAGAGAATTAGAGTAAGTGAAGCTTTATCTATCCCTGTAAAAATTAAGAGGGGAATTCCTCAAGGCAGTATTATTGGACCTTTATGTTTTCTTATATATATATCAATGATATGTGTAAAGAAGTGGAATCAGAGATAAGGCTTTTCGCAGAGGATGTTATTCTGTACAGAGTAATAAATAAGTTACAAGATTGTGAGCAACTGCAAAATGACGTCGATAATATTGTGAGATGGACAGTAGGTAATGGTATGATGATAAACGGGGTTAAAAGTCAGGTTGTGAGTTTCACAAATAGGAAAAGTCCTCTCAGTTTTAATACTGCGTTGATGGGGTGAAAGTTCCCTTTGGGGATCATTGTAAATACCTAGGTATAAATATAAGGAAAGATCTTCATTGGGGAAATCACATAAATATGATTGTAAATAAAGGGTACAGATCTTTGCACATGGTTATGAGAGTATTTAGGGGTTGTAGTAAGGATGTAAAGGAGAGAGCATATTTGTCCCTGGTGAGACCTCAACTTGAGTATGGTTCCAGTGTATGGGACCCTTACCAGGATTACTTGATTCAGGAACTGGAAAAAATCCAAAGAAAAGCAGCTCGATTTGTTCTGGGCGATTTCCGACAAAAGAGTAGCGTTACAAAAATGTTGCAAAGTTTGGGATGGGAAGACTTGGGAGAAAGGAGACGAGCTGCTCGACTAAGTGGTATGTTCCGAGCTGTCAGTGAAGAGATGGCGTGGGAAGACATCAGTCGACGAATAAGTTTGGATGGTGTCTTTAAAAGTAGGAAAGATCACAATATGAAGATAAAGTAGGAATTCAAGAGGACAAATTGGGGCAAATATTCGTTTATAGGAAGGGGAGTTAGGGATTGGAATAACTTACCAAGGGAGATGTTCAATAAATTTCCAATTTCTTTGCAATAATTTAAGAAAAGGCTAGGAAAACAACAGATAGGGAATCTGCCACCTAGGCGACTGCCCTAAATGCAGATCAGTAGTGATTGAATTCGTTGATTGTGCCATCGGGGTTAAAATGAGAACTTTCAAGAAACTAAAATTAACTTACCATTTAGCTGCAAATTATCTCGAAACTAAGGTCTGTGCCGACATTAAAATTGCCTCTCTAATCCGATATTTTTCGGCGGTAAAAAATGAAATATTTTAAGATCTAGGAAGCTTTCCGTCGATTACAGGCTAAGACATATAATTTTGATAAATTTCAATTTTCTAGCTCGTATGGCAGATTGCACCTCATCCTTGCTTTGGGGAGAGTTTGGTTAAATGAGAACTTTCAAGAAACTAAAATTAACAAATATGCAGATGGTCATTATTACACTTGAAACGGATGAACGTAAGAAAATTTCGCCAAAATAGTCAACGTACAGACACACGGTCGTTACGATCTTATTTATATACGTAGATAAGTAATCTGCTCTACGTACAGCACCTTTTGAGCCATGTCCGCTGGACTTAGCCTGCGAAACCGACCGTTCATGATATCTCCCTTATTAATTCTCCTATCGAAAAATGTACATGACAAAAAGTTTTAGAGATGGATTTCCATCAACGTTGTTCGATTTCCAGTCAGGTTCGTCTTGTACATATTGTGGGAGAGTAAAATCATTATTTCGGTTCCCTATAAACCCCCAGTCCATTCCGGAAATTTGAAATTGTATGGACCTAAAAATCTACCTGTGGACAGGTGGATGATAAATATGAAGTTTGGTTGACATATCTCCAGTAGTTTTCAAGTTATAAGCAGTAAGCTTTACACACACCCGCTTTTGAGTTAAGACCGGTGGGACATGGGCTGAAAAACCGTCTGTTAATGATACCTCCCCTATTAATCCTCGTATCGAAAAAATGCACATGAGAAGAAAGTTTTAGAAATGGATTTCCATCAAGGTTGGTCGATTTCCAGTGAGGCTGGTCTTGTATATATAGTGGGAGAGTAAAATTACTGTTTCGGTTCCCTATAAACCTCCAGTCCATTCCGGGAATTTGACGTGGTATAGACCTAAAAACTTCCCTTACCAGGCGAGTTGGCCGTGCGGTTAGTGGCGCGTGGCTGTGAGATTGCGTCCGGCAGATAGTGGGTTCGAATCCCACTGTCGGCAGCTCTGAAGATGGTTTTCCGTGGTTTCCCATTTTCACACCAGGCAAATGCTGGGGTTGTACCTTAATTACGGCCACGGCCGTTTCCTTCCAACTTCTAGGCATTTCGTATCCCATCGTCGCCATAAGACCTATCTGTGTCGGTGCGACGTAAAGCCACTAGCAAAAAAAAAAAAATAAGAAACTTAACTTTGGACAGGTGGATGCTAAATACGAAGTTTGGTTGAAATATCTCCAACAAGTTTCAAGTTATAATAAATACCGTACGCTTTACACGCACCCGCACTTGAGGTAAGTCCGGTGGGACTTGTACAGAAAACGGTCCGTTAATGATATCTCTCTTATTAATCCTCGTATAGAAATGATGCATGTGAGAAAAAAGGTTTAGAAATTGATTTCCATTAAGGCAGGTAGATTTTGATTAACTTTGATTGTGTATATTTTGTAGGAGTTCAAAAATTATGGTTTCGGTTTCGTATAAACTCCCAGAAACAATTTTGGCCCTAAAACCTACCCAAGGACAGGTGGATTCTAAATATGAAGTTTGACAGAAATATATCCAGTAGTTTTCAAGTTATAGACAAATAGACAAACCCCAAAGCTAAAAATTATGCAGATTGTCATTATTACACATGAAACGGATAACTGTACGACAATTTCTCCAAAATAGTCAATGTACAGACACACGGTCGTTACGATTTTATTTATATAGATAGATAAGAAATCTGCTCCACGTACAACACCTTTTGGGCTATGTCCGCTGGACTTAACCCGCAAAACCGACCGTTCATGATATCGTCGTTATTAATCCTCCTGTCGAAAAAATGCACATGAGAAAAAAGTTTTAGAAATGGATTTCCATCGAGGTTGGTTGATTTCCAGTCAGATTGGTCTTGCATATATTGTGGGAGAGTAAATTCATTTTTTAGCTAGTTGCTTTTACGTCGCACCGACACAGATAGGTCTTATTGCGACGATGGGACAGGGAAGGGCTAGGAGTGGGATGGGAGCGGCCGTGGCCTTAATTAAGGTACAGCCCCAGCATTTGCCTGGTGTGAAAATGGGAAACCACGGAAAACCATCTTCAGGGCTGTCGACAGTGGGATTCGAACCCACTATCTCCCGAATACTGGATACTGGCCGCACTTAAGCGACTGCAGCTATCGAGCTCGGTAATTCATTTTTTAGGTTCCCTATAAGATCCCAGTCCATTCCGGAAATATGAAAAAAGTATAGACCTTAAAATCTACCTTTGGACAGGTGGATGTTAAATATAAAGTATGGTTGAAATATCTTCGGTGATTTTCAAATACGCTTTACACGCACCCGCTTTTGAGTGAAGTCCGTTGGGACTTGGGGCTTGTGCTGAAAAACCGTCCGTTAATGATATCTCCCTTATTAATCCTCCTGTTGAAACGGTGCACATGAGAAAAGTTTTAGAAATTGATTTCCATTCAGGATGGTAGATTTCCATTAATTTTGGATGTGCAAATTTTGTGGTAGTGCAAAATCATGGTTTCGGTTTCAGATAAACTCCCAGTACATTTAGGTATTCAGAAATAATATTGGCCCTAAAATCTACCCAAGGACAGGTGGATTCTAAAAAATATCAAGTTTGGCAGAAATAATATATCGAGTAGTTTTCGAGTTATAAGAACTTAGACAAACAAACAGACACCTAAGCTGAAAAATATACAGATGGTCATTATTACACTAGAAACGGATAACTGTACGGAAAATTTCGCCAAAATAGTCAATGTACAGACACACGGTCGTTACGATTTTATTTATATAGACTAGCAATTGTACCCGTGCTTCGCTACGGTATTCGACATTGTTTGCGGATATCGAAGTAAATTACTGTACATGCAATGAGTGAGATTTTTTTAAATTGCATGCCTCTTAGCGTTATCCAGAAATAGCGCAGGGAGGTTTCCATACGTTGTTTCCAATGTAAAGTGCGAGTTGCGGAGTTGTGATGATAACGGCAGGCTTACTTGCCTACTGCCATTCACGATAGAGTAAGAAAGTTTTTTATTATAATTGGAGGTTTCATTACCTACTGCGCGGTCACAATCGATTTGGGGAGTTTTCGTTACAATGGTAGGCGCCCTTTCATACTTCCTGACAGATTATAGTTGAGGAGGTTTTTTTTTGGAAAAACAGGCACCTTCCCTACTGCCAGTCAAAATTGAGCTGTGCTGTTATCATTATAAGGACAGGCCCCTTTTCTTAGTCACATCGAGTTGGTGAGTTTCCATTATAATAGCAAGAACACTATGCCTAATGCCAGTCACATTTTAGATGGGTAAATTTATTTATAATGACGGGCACACTTGCCTACTCCCAAACACAATCGGTCAGGGGTTTTTGAACAAAATTGCATGCTCCCTTGACTTCTGGCAGTCAAATCGAGAAGTGAATTATTATCTACAATGGCAGTCCCTCGTAACTAATGCTAGATACAAAGGAGTTGGAGAAGGATCCCATTCCTACTGCCAGTCAAAGTTCATGTGGAGAGTACCGGTAATGATTACAACAGCACACGCCCTCCTGCTGAGAGTCACTATCGATGTTAAATATTACCGATAATGGCAAACACACCCTTTCTACCTCGCTACAAATCGACTTCAGAGAATATATATATAGATTGGCATACGAAGTATATGCATGTATATGCACGTTTACAATATTACAAACTTACATTCACAGATTAATTGGTGGCTAAACGATACATCATATCGGCAAACGGATTATACTATAAGATGCCTCATTTAGCGGTCTAAATGGCTGGTCTTAAGATATTTTCTCCTCTCTCATCTAATTATGGGTAAAAATGAGTTAGAAGCGTTGAATAGGATGAAATTTGGGTGAAGTTTTCTCACTTTTGGGTACTAATTTGACAGCTACAAACAAAGAATTTGGCTCACGTATGGATACTGGGTGGGCCATGCTCGTGTAAAAATAGATGATTCTACCTTTCGTATAAGTGATTCGAACTACGAATTATACATGTACAAGGAACAAAATGTAGGTATAATTGAAAAATAGAGACAAATCTAATATATAAGGAATAGAGATACGACGAAACGTAATAGTACCGAAGTTGCAGATCACTCCAAATTGAACTGAGATCGTGCCATCCGTTTTGTGATACGACTTACCGTTAAGCTGCGAAATACCTCGAAACGAAGGTCTGCATCGTCATTAAGATTGCCTCAATATTCCGATAAAATGAAATGGCGTATGGCTTTTAGTGCCCGGATATGTCCGAGGACTTCGGCTCGCCAGGTGCAGGTCTTTTGATTTGACATCCATGTGTTCCTTCACCTGCGCGTCATGATGAGGATGAAATGATGATGAAGGCGACACATACACCCAGTTCCCCTGCCAGGGGGATGAGCCAATTATGGTTGAAATTCCTGACCCTGCTGAGAATCGAACCCGACACCCCTGTGGCCAAAGGCCAGCACGGTAACCATTTAGCCATGGGGCCGGACAATATTCCGAAACTTTTCGGGGGTAAAAATGAAATACATTGGTCGAGTCATAAGTCATAGCAACTATTTTTTCTTCTCACGAACAGGAGTCAACACGGAAAATCTAAGATATGCATTTGGAAACGTACGGTAGGCCTATATAGTTGCGTATGATGCCACTAGATGGTGTATGTAAACAACAGTGTAGGTCTAAGAAAGTTCAGTGTGTGAGTGAGAGCGTCACAAAATGGAAGTCAACAAGCAGGAGCAACGATCGTATATTAAAATAGCAGTTCTCTGCGGCAGAAATGCACGCCAATGCCATGCAGAGCTGCGGGAAGCATTAGGTGTGTATGCCATGCCCATAGAACAGTGGCGAGGTGGGTGGAGACGTTCAAACGGGGTAGAGTATCAACTGCCGATTTGCCTCGCCCAGGCGATCCAGTGTCCATGGACAAAGATGTACGGATGATGGTGATCGATCAGTGCCTGTAACCAGTGGAGGCCTGTCCCTTGCACATAGTCTTGTGTATTTGCTGTCTATACCATAATAAGACAATGTTTACCAAAGGCCTGAGTTCTGTCACTTTCCAAAGATAATCTCCTGAAGTCAGAATTTGTCTTCAGGCACTATGCATAACTACATGCCCTATATTTCCAAACGCGTATCTTAGATCTTCCGAGTTGTCTCCTGTTCGCGAGAAAAAAAATAGTTGCCATGACTTATGACTTGACCCTCATATTTAAAGATCTTGGTAGCTTTCCGTCGATTACAGGCTAAAGACATATCACTTCGCCAAATTTCAATTTTCTAGCTCGTCTGGCAGATTGTGCTTCAGTCGTGCTTTGGGGGAGGGGGAGGGATTGAAATGAGGACTATTCAGGAAACTAAAGCTAACAAATATGCAGATAGTCATTATTACACTTGTAACATATAACTGTACGAAAATTTATTCGAAAAGGTCAGTGTACAGACACACGGTCGTAATGAATAGATAAGGAATCTTCTATACGTAAAACACATTGTGGGGTATGTCCGCTGGACTTATGGGTACAAAACAGACCGTTCATGATATCTCCATTATTAATTCTTCTACCGAAAAAATGTACACGAGAAAAAAGTTTTAGAAATGGAGTTTCATCAAGGTTGGTCGATTTCCAGTGAGATTGGTCTTGCATATATTGGGGGAGAGTAAATTCACTGTTTCAGTTCCCTATAAACCCCCAGTCCATTCCGGGAATTTGACTCGGTATGGACCTAAAAACTTACATTTTCACAGGTGGATGCTAAATATGAAGTTTGGTTGAAATATCTCCAGTAGTTTTCAAGTTATAAGAAATACGCTTTACACGCACCGCTCTTAAGTCCGGTGGGACTTGTACCGATAAACGGTCCGTTAGTGTTATCACCCTTATTAATCCTCGTAACGAAATGATGCGCATGAAAAAAAAATGTTTAGAAATTGTTTTCCATTAAGGCAGGTAGATTTCCATTAAGTTTTGTTGTGTATATTCAGTGGGAGTGCAAAATTACGGTTTCGGTTTCGTATAAACCCCCCAGTCAGTTCAGGGATTTAGAAACATTATTGGCCTTAAAACCTACCCAAGAACAGGTGGTTTCAAAATATGAAGTTTGGTATAAATATATATTCAGTAGTTTTCGAGTTATAGACAAACAGACAATCACACAAACAAACAGACAGACAAACAGACAAACAAACAGACACCAAAGCTAAAAAATATGCAGATGGTCATTATTACACCTGAAACGGATAACTGTACGGAAATTTCGCCAAAATAGTCAATGTGCAGACACATGGTCGTTACGATTTTATTTATATAGAAGATTATTATTATTATTATTATTATTATTATTATTATTATTATTATTATTATTATTATTATTATTATTATTATTATTATTATTATTATTATTTGTATCAATTTAGGAAGGCTCGGCTTGTGCCGGTAACATAATGGGCTGATTCGGCCTAAGCAAGGAGTCACCCTCTTGATTATGAAACTACAGGTACATATATGTACAAATATTTACAACAGAAATAATTACAACATATACATTTATACAATAAATACAAACAACTTCAGACTTCTTATGTCCCCGTTTTGGGAATCTGTTCTTCAGTATTACTGGAACTGCGGCCTGGAACTTCATGCTGTTTGGCGTGAGTCAGAGGAAACGTCGTTCCTAGGAACTTTCTCACAATGTGGCTAGTGCTCAGGAGGGTGGCTTTCTGTAGTTTTACGTATGTGTGATGATGCAGGTTTAATGCGGCCAGAGAGCTGTGCAAGCTTTTTGGAATAACACCGGTACATGATTTTACTATTGGAACTGTGGTGATTGATTCTAGTTTCCACAGGCGTTGTATTTCTATTGCCAGTTCTGTGTATTTTGATATCTTTGTGGCTATTGTTGTTTGCAGATTGGAGGTGTTTGGACAAGCAATTTCTATAAGGGATGCGGATCTTTTTGATTTATCGATTAGAATAAATATCTGGTCTATTGTTGATGAGCGTGACATCGGTTATGACTTCTCGGTCTCATAGTAGTTTACATGAAGAGTTTTCGAGAATGGGTGGAGGTGTATATATTATTATTATTATTATTATTATTATTATTATTATTATTATTATTATTATTATTATTATTATTAAGCCCGCCTGGTAGCCTTGATCGTTAAGGCGTTGAAGTGTAAACGGTCTGACATCGTGGTTAGCCGGTTCGAGTTCCGTTGGTCGAAAAAATTTCACCATCAGAATGTTGGCCGGCAGGGTAGGGGAGGTGGTGGTATACAATTCCTGATCACTAGATTGCGTGGCAAAATCCTGGATTAAATTCCAAACCTCTCCGCAGTGCTCATATGGAGTGAGGGCATACGACGCTGTTGATGGTGATTCGTCCGTCGGATGGAGAAGTTAAGCCTTGAACCGACCCCTTGATGCTATTTGACAGGAGTAGGCTATGTGCCGGCACTGGGTAACACCCTCTCCCTTCCTACTATCATATATCACGTCATTCATTTCATCTCATCAACTCCTCTGGTGAGGGTGACGTCAGGAAGGGCATCCGGTCATAAAAACCCGCCACGACAGATTCATCTCACCTCATGCCCGACCCCGTAGAGAAACGAAACAAGGGTTGGACAAACAAATTATTATTATTATTATTATTATTATTATTATTATTATTATTATTATTATTATTATTATTATACACACATATATAATTATACACCGCTATGCCTTTTTAGCGTTCATTCTGCTAGCCTCTGTGAATTTACTAAATGTCGCCACAATTTATTATTATTATTATTATTATTATTATTATTATTATTATTATTATTATTATTATTATATCCACTATTGCGTGTTTCTGTAGTAATTTTCAGTGCGATGTGTTGTAGGTAAATGAAGATGTTTATTAACATGAACTCAAACACCCAGGCCCTGAGCTACGGGATTTAGCCAGTAGTGATTAAAATCCTAGGCCCAACCGGGGATCGATCCAAGGGTCATCTGACCCTATAGTTATTACGCTGACCATGCAGCCAAGGAGCCGGACATTATTATATGTAAATAAACGCTTATCATGGCATGTTTACACTCTTAACTACCATTCGATCAAAAGTAGTGGGAAAAGCAAGTACAATACAATAAATTATCATTATTATAGTAACACATATCAAATACTTCCACGTGGGTCCTCATGTCACTAATTTAGTGATACTGAAAACTCCTGAAGTGAATAATGATGTGAACTATAAGGAGGACTTTACCTTGTGGCAGGAGCCCTCCACTTGTACCAGAGGAACTCCTTCTACCGCGTGTTGGGTACTCTGGGACGCGCTCCCAGTATCACCTTTCATTGTGTAACTGATACTGAGATGGAAGCTGCTCACAAAAGATAAAAAGATCTTATCACAGTTGTGTAATGGGATATATAAATAATTATGAGGAAGGTCGCCATCCTTCTGGACAGCTGTTCTTGTGATGCCCTAAACTGGAAAAGGCCTCCTTACACGAAATGTGTTCTTTCTTATGTCCTAAATACTCAGAAATTATGCAAACACGTATGCTCTAAAAGATACGAGAACATGAGAGCTTGGAAATATGACGCAAAAAATTTAAATATTGTCCAAAAATTGCGTAGAAGACGTGTTATTTGGTATAACCAACCATGAAACGTATGAGGCAAGGGACAGTCCGGTAACTGTCAACTTCACTACAGTTCTTGACAACCGTAACTTCCAAAACACAAACATTTTAAAATCAAATTTTCCCGTCTGTACTAAAATACTTTGCACTAAACTCTTTAAGAAATCCGCGTAACTTCGCACTTTCTCAAAAGTAGACTCGTATTCCGGACAAGCGAGTTCACACAAGGATTCAGAGAGAAGGGAAAAATGTATCCAACACCTGTCCTCTGTTCCTAGAGAAAGCAATAACAATCATTAAAAAGAGAACAACAGGGATTAAAATTAACTGAAAGCAGGTATATTGTATAAGGTTTGCCACGATATTATTATATTGGCAGAAACATAAAACGGAATGAATAAAATGAACTTACTGACATAAACATTAGGTAAGTGGAACCACAAAATTAGTACTAAGCAAACTAAAAACAGTGACAGTATTCAGACCGAGACAAACACACGCATCAAATATTAGAATAGGCAAAGGAAAATTTAAGGCAGTAAACCAGTTTTGGTACCTTGGAAGTCAGATGACACAGGATAACAGGAGCATATCAAAAGTTAAAAGAAGGATAAGGAAACTCTCCAAAATTAAAATACACTGACTGACAGAGCAAATGCAACACCAAGAAGGAGTGGTCAGAACTTTATGCCAATTGCAGGGTAGACTGACGTCACTGAGGTATGCTCATGATGTGAAATGCGCCGCTGTGCTGCGCACGTGGCGAACGATAAATGGGACACGGCGTTGGCGAATGGCCCACTTCGTACCGTGATTTCTCAGCCGACAGTCATTGTAGAACGTGTTGTCGTGTGCCACAGGACACGTGTATAGCTAAGAATGCCAGGCCGCCGTCAACGGAGGCATTTCCAGCAGACAGACGACTTTACGAGGGGTATGGTGATCGGGCTGAGAAGGGCAGGTTGGTCGCTTCGTCTAATCGCAGCCGATACCCATATGGATGTGTCCACGGTGCAGCGCCTGTGGCGAAGATGGTTGGCGCAGGGACATGTGGCACGTGCGAGGGGTCCAGGCGCAGCCCAAGTGACGTCAGCACGCGAGGATCGGCGCATCCGCCGCCAAGCGGTGGCAGCCCCGCACGCCACGTCAACCGCCATTCTTCAGCATGTGCAAGACACCCTGGCTGTTCCAACATCGACCAGAACAATTTCCCGTCGATTGGTTGAAGGAGGCCTACACTCCCGGCGTCCGCTCAGAAGACTGCCATTGACTCCACAGCATAGACGTGCACGCCTGGCATGGTGCCGGGCTAGAGCGACTTGGATGAGGGAATGGCGGAACGTCGTGTTCTCCGATGAGTCACGCTTCTGTTCTGTCAGTGATAGTCACCGCAGACGAGTGTGGCGTCGGCGTGGAGAAAGGTCAAATCCGGCAGTAACTGTGGAGCGCCCTACCGCTAGACAACGCGGCATCATGGTTTGGGGCGCTATTGCGTATGATTCCACGTCACCTCTAGTGCGTATTCAAGGCACGTTAAATGCCCACCGCTACGTGCAGCATGTGCTGCGGCCGGTGGCACTCCCGTACCTTCAGGGGCTGCCCAATGCTCTGTTTCAGCAGGATAATGCCCGCCCACACACTGCTCCATCTCCCAACAGGCTCTACGAGGTGTACAGATGCTTCCGTGGCCAGCGTACTCTCCGGATCTCTCACCAATCGAACACGTGTGGGATCTCATTGGACGCCGTTTGCAAACTCTGCCCCAGCCTCGTACGGACGACCAACTGTGGCAAATGGTTGACAGAGAATGGAGAACCATCCCTCAGGACACCATCCGCACTCTTATTGACTCTGTACCTCGACGTGTTTCTGCGTGCATCGCCGCTCGCGGTGGTCCTACATCCTACTGAGTCGATGCCGTGCGCATTGTGTAACCTGCATATCGGTTTGAAATAAACATCAATTATTCGTCCGTGCCGTCTCTGTTTTTTCCCCAACTTTCATCCCTTTCGAACCACTCCTTCTTGGTGTAGCATTTGCTCTGTCAGTCAGTGTAATTTGCTAAACAAAAAGCATATAAATATATAAACATGGAAGATCTTCGCAGAATTAAATTTAAAGAACGTTTGTTTGTAGCGTACTTCTCTACGGGAGTGAAAGCTAGAACAATTTACGCTAGAAGGAATAGAAATGTGGGTATGGAGGAGAGTAAGCTGGACAGAAAAGAAAAGCAGTCATGGAGTACTGTGAGGTGGTGGTGGTGATTATTGTTTTAAGAGGAAGTACAACTAGGCAACCATCCTCTGTATAACACTAATCAGAGAGAAAATGGAAGGGATCCGACACTTCGAAAAATGAAGATATCGGTCAAAGAAAGACAAGGGCCACGAAGGGCGTGAGAATTAAAGACTCCCTAGCCCTCGCAAACCTAATAGGGTCGGGGTCGGAAAAGAACAAGAGTTGACCAAGAGAGGTCGGATAGGATAGATGAAAGTGAGGAGCCTGACACAAGTAAGTGGAAACAATGCCAGGACTCAGCTGCGGGCCCCGTGGCCGCCAACCCACGCCTCTAAGTTCAGAGCACCTGAGGCCCCTTTTAGTCGCCTCTTACGACAGGCAGGGGATACCGTGGGTGTTATTCTACCGCCCCCACCCACAGGGGGGAGTACTGCGAGAGATGAAGCGTCGTCAGTGAAATCGGGAGAAGAATGATGAAGTTCATTGGTAACGTTGTAAGGCACAGCGACTTCCTCTGTGAGGGAAGAGAGCAAGAGGACGACTAACTTACTCTACACCAGAGGTGCTCAGCTGGGTGCTCGTTGAGACTAGCCCAGTGTGGCTGGGCAGGCTTGACGTAACTGCGGGCTGTTGAAGTGTCAAGCGTAGGTCACAGTCAAGCAAGAGAGCGAACATATTCGGTACGGCTAAGGAGGAGTGCCATTCGATTGTGACTATAGAGTTTTCCTCGCACAATTTTTAACGAAACGTTGATTACTTTTTATTTTTCAAATATTTGCGAGTGATTTACACTGCGCCCGTTATAAACAGACATGGTTTTATTTACCTATATTACACATTTAAAGGAAACTGGCAGGTTACAATTTTTCGTTACAACGCACAATCACTCGAAAAGAGAATGACCTCATGGTTTTGTAGTTCCTCGCACTTAATATTTTATCACACTTAATTTAAATTATTATCAAAGTATAATTAACCTCCCATGTAGATAGAAACTTTGTGGATACCCACAACAAACCAACAAACAATATATCTATAGATCCAACTGTTTCTGAAAAAGAAAGTGCATGTGAAAGAATTTTACACCATCATGTGCTTCTTCTTTTGAGCGACTGTACAAAGGTACAGTGTTGAAGCGTGCAAGCTACGATTTACAATTTCTTGGATGTTAATTACAACATTTCCACTAAGAAGATAGAATCCCAATTAACCATTCAGTAAAACGTAACTCATAATTCTTTATTTTTATTTACAATCTGCTTTACGTCGCACCGACACAGATAGCTCTTATGGCGACGATGGGATAGGAAAGGGCTAGGGGTGGAAAAGAAGCAGCCTTGGCCTTAATTAAGGTGCAGCCCCAGAATTTGCTTTGTGTAAAAATGGGAAAACCGGGCAAGCTGGCCGTGCGGTTAGGAGCGCGGAGCTGTGAGCTTGCATCCGGGAGATAGTGGGTTCGAACCCCGCTGTGGGTAGCCCAGGTTTCCCATTTTCACAGCAGGCAAATGCTGGGGCTTTACCTTAATTAAGGCCACGGCCGATTCCTTCCCATTCCTAGGTCTTTCCTACCTCATCGTCGCCATAAGACCTATCTGTGTCGGTGCGACGTAAAACAAATAGCAAAAACATGGGAAACACGGAAAACCATCTTCAGGGCTGCCGACAGTGGGCTTCGAACACGCTATCTCTCGAATACTGGATACTGTCCGCACTTAAGCGACTGCAGCTATCGAGCTCGGTAAACTCATGATTCAAAAAGTTTTATGCTTGATTTTGTGCAGTGCTCTAATGTTTTGTTCGTTGAGTTCCTAAAAGTAGTATTTAAAATCTTACTTTCAACCATTTTTATTCAAACATCCCCAACAATAGCCTACAATAGTAAGCTCACCGGACCAATAGTCACCCTACTGCGCACGCACAGATGGATCGTTAAGCCTGTACAGATGGCGCAGCGAAAGAGTACCGTGCTCAACCACACACGCACTGTCATTACCTGAGCATAAGGCAGTAGCGATCAGTAAGACATTGATGTTTTAAGCGGACACTGTACGTCAACGCGGGTAATTGTAAGGATGTGACAGAGTGGTAAAAAGGGGCAATCGTGTTTGGCCGTGCCCATGGTCATACGGTGCGTGAAGTTGCTGAATTTGTTGGTGTTCCGCAACAGACTGCTCAACGTGTCTATAAGCAATGGTGTACTACACGCGGCCACGAACCACGACGTCAGAATTGTGGTTGGATAAAAATCCTGACTGAGGGGGACCGAAGACGCGTTTCACGCCTTGTCAATCAAACTTACTTTCAAACCCGGTAGGAATTGCTGCAGTCGGTGAATGAAGCTCTATCAAAACATGTTACCGACAGAACAATGCGACGAAAACTGCATACAATGAACATTTGGAGTAGGTCAACTCGCAAGAGGGCGTTGCTCACACAGGCACATAAAGCTGCGCGTCTTCAATGCGCTAGGGGTCTTTCAACGACATCTCTCACGCAGACATCCAAGATCCTCGTCGAAGAATCTCCACATTTTTTGATCGGCCGGGTGGCTACTCATCTATACTACAAGCTACCGCCGACCCGAATCAGCATTTAGGCTGACTCCTCGTTGGATGTCAGCGTCCCTACTACGCTTAACCATGACGACGACGACCACCACCACCACCACCACCACCACCTTTACGACCCCTGCTCCCACCTTCTCCTCTCCCTCCATCACAACTGTTACGTCGTCCCATCCATCGCCGATTCTATCAATATCCTTTTCCCCCGCTACTTCCAGTTGATTCACCTCGACACTTACGCACTCCTCCCCGCTACTTCACCCGCCCGTCTACGGCATCTACGTCTGTCCTGGCAAACACTACGTCACCGCCGCCGTCCAACATACCAGCAGCGGCCACCAGACACCATTCATTACTGTCAGCAGTATCAGCCACACCTGAAGTCTTCAGTTGCGTCATCCGCGGCGTAAACCCACTCATCCCGGCAACCGACGTTCAAGATCAATTCCGCCTTCAAGAAATACCCGTCCGGAGGGCGTTCGGCATTTACAACTGCACCGGTCCGACGTACTTAATCCGTCTTCAGCTCCCCAGCGCAGCAACCGTCGACCATCTGATCTCCAACGGAGCACTTTTCTACGGCCGTCATCATCCCGTCGAACCCTCCCGCTCACCTCCCCACCCTAGATATCCCCACTCCACATCTCTTCGCCATACCCGGTCTGATCATCCTCCCTTCCTGCGTTTTATCTATGTTCGTCCACCTCCTTCCTGCTAATACTGTATCTCCATCCCACCACCACCACTGACCCTTGAACATCTCTGGCACCTCATAACTGTCTTCTATCACATCGCTTCAACACTTCACCACCTTACACTTCCACGCAACTTCTTTCTCGACACTCCTGTATAAATCTCCATTCATAGCCGTCTCCCCCATCCAAGAGACTCCAACATAACATCTTCCCTACTCCTCACTTCGTCTTTCCCCTCTTCTTCGTCCTACACTTCTCCTGCTTCTCTCACTTCGCCCGGCCAGAGAGAAGGCGTAACCTTCTAGGTGGCCCACCCCACCCTCAGGGGTGGGGAATGAAAACTCTCTCAGCCAGCCGGCCAATGTGCTAAGCTTTTCGCCGCCTGTCTCTACAGTGGACTGTATACTCCTTTACCTAATCCCAAATTAGTTTTGATTCGGCCGATTGACGCCGCAACTCTAACATCGCACCCAGCCGACCCAATAAAGCATATCGGCCAGACACCAAGTTCAAAGTCGGCCTCCCCAACACCATGGATAACTGTGTGATCCTTGAAGTTGACCCTGCTCTCCAAGACCACACCATCCTAACACAACTCCAACGGAAAGGCGACGCAGCTGACAGCATCTCCAGAATACTGCAAGACGACGTTCCTACACGTCGTGTCCTTCTTCAACTCTTCAGGCCAGACCACCTTCAACGAACCGTCACCAACGGAGTCTACCTCAACGGCCAGCACCACCGAGTGAAACCTAGTCCTCCGCATTATAATGACGCGTATACAGCACCAACACAACTGACACCTCCCCACCCGTCATCGTCCTATTTCTCTCCTATTCCTGTCACCACCACCGCCACCATTATCACCACCGTTACAGCAACCACCACGACAACTACCCCTCTCTTTTCCCACATTCCGGTCACTACTGTTGTCTCAAGCCGTCCTTCATCACTCATGACTTCTTCCCTCCCTGCACAACCTCAACAGCCATACCTACCAGCCGCATCATCGGCGTCTACCAACGCAACACCGCCTTCGTCATCTTCACCTGCCGACGAACCAGCAGCCTCCGCGCCAACATCGCCATCGCAGCCATCTTCAACTCTTAACACCATGACCAGCTGAGTGATCCGCGGGGTGGATCCTGCTCTCTCCGAACGAATCATTCTTCGTCAACTCCAAGCTGAAGGCGACCCAGTTCGTCGCGTCTTCCGAATTCAGAACACATCCGGCCCAACCTATATGGTTCCTATCCACGTCCCGAGCGCCGCAGGCGTCGAACACCTAATTAACAACGGCGTTTACATATATCGCCATCGCCATAAATTGGAACCCTCCATCTCCCCACCCCAACCTGTTCGTCATCCCATCAACAATCCTCATCGTCACACCCAGCCAGCCACTTCTTATCAATCTCGTCCATGTGTCAGTCCACCCCTCTACCCACCTAGTTTCTTCCCTTACTCACCTCCGACGCTTGAAATCATACGATTCTTAACATCTTCCATCCACAATATCACCACGTCCCTGCATCTCCTAACCCTCCATTTCTATCCTGGTACACTTCTCTAAAACTTCACTCCTACTGCACACCTCCCTTCCTTCCTGTCACCGCAGCCAAGAGGCCCCATCATCTAATTCTACAGATCGTTCTACCCACCTTCTTCATTCTTCGCACCACACAGCTCTCTTCACTTCTCCTGGCCCGAGAGAGAGCGTAACTCTCTAGGGGGCCCGCCCCGCCCTTCGGACGGGGAATGAGAACTTCTCACGCAGGCACGCAATGTGCTAGAAATCATCGAACGTAGACAGTAGCTGACTGGTGGAACATAATTTGGTCTGAAGAATCACGTTTTTGTCTGTATTTCAATGACGCACGTCGTGGAATGCACCGAAGGTCAAATGAAGAATTTCATCCTGGATGTTTGCAAGGTCAGGTTCATGCCGGAGATGGTTTTGTGATGTTCTGGGGGTGTTTTTCGTATCAAGGATTGAGCTCTTTCATTGAGGTGACCACTAACATGAACCAGCATGCTTATTTAAACATTCTGAATGATCGGGTGTTGCCTTTCAGTGAACATCTGTATGATGAGTATGCTTTTGATACCCCAATTTTTCAAGATAACAACAACAGCAAAATAAATCGGGCTGGACGCATACGTGACTGGTTTTATTAACACACCCCTACCCCATTACATCTCGATTGGCCTGCAAAGTCACCTGACTTGAACCGCATGAAAATCTGTTGGAAATGATAAAACAGCGGGTAAAACGCCGACATCAGCATCCTCGCAATTTGGCGGGATTGTGCGATTACATGATACTTGTAATAATTTATCCAGGGGTGACTCACTTTTCTTCAGTGAGCTTATCATGCGAACGAGCATGTTTCGCTATGTAGTGGGGTTCTACATTATACCGTTTCGATATAACACCTTGCCATCTCGATCTACTGCTAGCACAAAAGAAGAAGGAATCGTACTTTCCACTGGCGCTCTTTTTGTTTTTTCTTTAGTTTCTGCCACCATTTCCAACTCGGGTATCGCCGCAATGATAGAGTCTGACTAGCAGGCCTTCGCCTGTCATTCTGGCATCACGGTCCGTGACGTAACTACAACACCGCTGTGGCTGACAACATACGGTCATCGAATGCCCACCCGCTTACAATGTTATGTGCCCGCGGGATGAGAAGCTCAGCGTGAGCACCTCTGCTCTACACGAAGAGTTGGAGATGGCCCAGGACGGAACTGCATTTGACGATTGTCATATGCACGACTATTTCTTATGTTGACAGAGTCACTGGCTGCTCAACATCAGGTACTACTTGGCAACGGCGGTGTTACAACCACTTAACAGTCAATGTTGGGAGGGGTGAAAAGGCTGTAGGCGAGGGCGAACAGCTGCAATTACATTAGCCATTATTTTGTCCTTTCCATTTTGACAACTTACTGCTCGCGAAACAAAACGAATAATTACAAAATATGTATACGGAAAGGAAATCTCAAATAACCAAGAAAAAGGAAATCACTTGTCATTATTGATACACAATATTTTTTACTAGGAGCTTTACGTCGCACCGACACAGATAGGTCTTATGGCGACGATGGGATAGGAAAGGCCTCGGAGTTGGAAGGAAGCGGCCGTGGCCTTAATTAAGGTACAGTCCCAGCATTTGCCTGGTGTGAAAATGGGGAAACCACGGAAAACCATTTTCAGGGCTGCCGATAGTGGGATTCGAACCTACTATCTCCCGGATGCAAGCTCACAGCCGCGCGCCTCTACGCAATACAAAATATAATATGATCGAAAATATGTCTCTTTTTTGTCAAATATCACTTGATAATAAAACATAGTTAAATACACATTTGGTTAGTGTGATTAGCTGCCACCCCCGGAGGCCTGGGTTCGATTCCCGGCTCTGCCATGAAATTTGAAAAGTGATACGAGGACTGGAACGGGGTCCACTCAGCCTCGGAAGGTCAAATGAGTAGAGATGGGTTCGATTCCCACCTCAGCTATCCTGGAAGTGGTTTTCCGTGGTTTCTCACTTCTCCTCCAGGCAAATGCTGGGATGGTACCTAACTTTAGGCCACGGCCGTTTCCTTCCCTCTTCCTTGTCTATCCCTTCGAATATTCCCATCCCCCCACAAAGCACCTGCTCAGCATAGCTGGTGAGGCCACCTGGGCGAAGTACTGGTCATTCTTTCCAGGTGTATGCCCCGACCCAATGTCTCACGCTCCAGGACACTGCCCTTGAGGCGGTAGAGGTGGGATCCCTTACTGAGTCCGAGGGAAAAACCAACCCTGGAGGGTAAACAGATTAAGAAAGAAGAAAGAAAGAAAATACACATGTACACATTTACATGACCATGTCATCGTGTTCACAAAGGCTATAAATGTAACTGAAGTTAAGTTAGTAAAAAGAGACAAGGGTATCACAGCAATCCGAGCCATGGAGGTGATATGGTGCCCTTGCAAATTTCGGTCCTTTCTTCAACCTTCCCCACTTCTTGTAGCGCAACCCACTTCAGGCTGAGGAATGAATCAATTATAACGGTTTTCATGCATTGTTCCCGAGAGGAGAAATGATACCTGCAACTAGGGTTGATCTAACTTAAGTCGGAAGGTAATCTGACGTAGTGGTTGGATCTAAATTCGGACAGAACGAGGAGAGCAGTCAGTGAGTAGACAGGCGTACATACATATTGTTAGGTGCTCCTGAGACTGGCAGCCCTCTGGAAGCCACCTTAGGTACTTTCTGGGAGGGACGAGCGAGGGAGGCTGGGGAGTTCCCAGTCGACCTGAGGGCATGTGACGGCCTCTGCTTGTATTGTGCTTTTCCTCTGCTGTCTTCGTAGATTTTCTAGAAGGCGAAACTAGAACGTTCCTATTCCGACCGCACCCAGAATATACGAACTTCATGACCAGGTACATAAAAGCAGACAGACTGCGAAGAAAGGTAGTTGAGTTGTTGGTATTGAACTGTCTTGCTGAGTGACATGTGTTGATAGTTCATTGAGTAAAGTAGCCACGTGAATTGATTGTGGGAGTTATGGCCTTTTTTCGGGTCGAGCCAAGTGTACAGCAGTTGTGTGTTGTGATGACGAACGTACATCCGTTTGAACCTGACTGTATGAAGCTGCTGTGTGAAGCGACTGGCGATACCTGTTAATTAAGATTACAAGGGATCGTCGTTCCTGGTAAAGGCTGCCATCTTGAGACCCGTGTGAGGACAATATGTTTTTGTAAATGGCACTAATTACTGAAGTCTTGTCATTCATCGTCAAGTGTAAGTCTGTGTAGGCCTATATATATATATACTAGCAAATGTACCCGTGCTTCGCTACGGTATTCTACAATGTATACGGACATCGAAGTAAATTGCTGTACATGTGGTAAATAAAAGAATTTTAATTGCATGTCTCTTGGCGTTATCCGAGAAAAAGAATAGGGAGGTCCGCAGACGTTTTTTCCAATGTGAAGTGCGAGTTGCAGAGTTGTGATGATAACGACAGGTCCACTTGTCTGCCGCAATTCACTATGCGTAACCTCAGTCACATTTTGATGGGTAAATTTGTTTATAATCGGGGGCACCTATACCTAATGATAAAGAGAATCAGGTAAAAGAGTAAAAAAAGAAAATGCACGCTCCCTTGCCTTCTGCTAGTCAAATCAAGAAGGGAATTATGCATTACAATGGTACACAGGCGTTGGAGAACTACCCCATTCCTATTGCTAGTTAAAGTCGATGAGTACTGATTACAACAGCAGACGCCCTCCTGCTGAGAGTCACTATTGATTTGTAAAGTATTACTTACAATGTAAGACACACCCCTTTCTAGATCGCTACAAATCGACTTAAATTAATAAATGTAGATTGACATACGGAAGTATATGCATGTTCACCTTCATTTACAGAATAACTGCTGCTAAACGGTGCATTCATACTGAAAAACGGGTTGTATAAAAAGAGGACTCTGACCTCATTTAGCTATCTAAATGGCTGGCCCTATGACATTTCCTCGTATCTCATCTATTTAAAGGCAAGATTATTTATAAACGTTGAATAGGGTGAAATTTGTGTAAGGTTTTCACACAGTGAATTACTTTTCAGATACTTATGCGACAGGTTCCAACATAGAATTTGGCTGGGTGGGCCAATATTCGTGTAGAATTTGATGATCCCATCTTTCCTACAAGTGACTCAAACCATCAATTATACGTGTACAAAGTGCAAAATTTAGGTAAATCCAGAAATAGAGCCAGATTTAACATGAGGGATAGACATACGACAAAAAGTCATAGGACCAAAGTTGTAGATCACTCCAAATTTAACGGAAATTGTGCCATCCGTTTTGTGATACGACTTACCCGTTTAGCCACCAAATACCTCGAAAGGAAGGTCTGCACCGTCATTAAAATTGCCTCCATATTTCGATATTTTTTGGGGGTGAAAAAATATTTTTAAACAACTCGTAAATTTTCCATCGGTTACAGGCAAAAAGCTATAATTTTGACAAATTTCTATTTTCTAACTCGTCTGGGAGATTGTGCTGCCATCTTGATATGGGGAAGAGGGTTAAAAATTAGGACTTTCAGGAAACTTTTAAGCCCATGAAACCTATAGGTTATCGTTCAGGATAAATATCACCGACTGTGTTCTTATGCAGATTTGAAACTCCCAACGTGTCTCTCTCAGAGAATTTTGAGAATTTTAGATTTTTCTAGGGATCCTGAAGTCATCAGGTTGTCTGGTACCAAGTTTTAAGTTTCTAGGATGCCTAGAATGGTCTCATTAATTCACGTCTGTTTACATTTCTATGCTTTAATTTATATATGTATAGTACAGTATATATAGATCGCGCCAAACTGACTTCTATTTATTAATATGGATTATATATTTCTCCCGCTTCCGAAGCGGTTCTAGGGGCGTCTTACTCCCACAGTATGTTTTCCAGGTAGTAAGTCATACTTGAAAGTCATACTGGCACATACACACGTCTATTATCTTGGGCATTCTTGACAATTTATTTTTCACCCTTTCTCACCCTTTATGCCAAAGGGGGGCACTTTTGACAATTTATTTTTTCACCCTTTCTCAACCTCTATGCCAAAGGGGGCTGAAGCTGGACTTTAAAAATCCGGAATGTTACTATTCATCTCAGCGACCCGGAAAACTATGGATTAGGCAGTATATTCGATTATTATTATTATTATTATTATTATTATTATTATTATTATTATTATTATTATTATTATTATTATTATTATTATTATTATTATTATTATTATATCTCACTCCCCCTCCCCCCTAAAGGGGGTTAAACTTTGAGTTTTAAAAATCGGGAGTGTTACTATTCATCTCAGCGACCCCGAAAACTATGGCTTCGACACTATTTTCGATTATTTTTAAATCTGAATCCCCTCATCCCCCACCAGAAAGGGGGATGAACTTGGACTTGTAAAATATCCGGGGTCTCACCATTCATCTCAGCGACCCCGACAACTATGGATTCAACATTATTTTCGTTTATTTTTATATACCACTCTCCAATTGCCACCCACCACGAAGGGGGCTGAACTTTAAAACATTCCGGAGTGCCATTATTCATCTCAGCGACCCCTAAAAGTATGGATTCGACACTACATTCGATGATTTTTATATCTCAGCAGCCTCCCCCCCCCACGCCCCTAAGGGTTCCTGGGGTGTCCTACCCCCACGTGGTTTGTCTCCTGATACTAAAATTTCGAAGTGTACAATTCACCTCGGCGAAATCGAAAACGATGTATTCGACACTATTTTCGATTAATTTTATATATCATTCTCCTTCGCCCCCGATCCCAAAGGGGGATGAACTTCGACTTATAAAATAATCGGAGTCTCACTATTCATCTCAGCGACCCGGACAACTATGGATTCGACACTATTTTCGACTATTTTTATAGATCATTCTCCCATAATCGAAAACGATGTATTCGACACTATTTTCGATTAATTTTATATATCATTCTCCTTCGCCCCCGATCCCAAAGGGGGATGAACTTCGACTTATAAAATAACCGGAGTCTCACTATTCATCTCAGCGACCCCGACAACTATGGATTCGACACTATTTTCGACTATTTTTATAGATCATTCTCCCATCTCCCCACTACGATGGGGGCTGAAATTGAACTTTAAAAAATTCCGGAGTGTCACTATTCATCTCAGCGACCCCCAAAAATATGGATTCGACACTACATTCGATGATTTGTATATCTCAGCACCTCGCCCACCGCCCCTAAAATTTCCTGGGGTGTATTACCCCCACGTGGTTTGTCTCCTGATACTAAAATTCCGGAGTGTCACTATTCATCTCAGCGACCCCGAAGACTACGTATTCGACAGTATTTTCTATTATTTCTATATATCACTCCCCCATCCTTCCCCCAACGAAGAGGGCTGAACTTGGACATTAAAAAATTCCGAAGTATTGATATTCATCTCAGCGACCACGAAAAGTATGGATTCAACACTAATTTTGATGATTTTTGTATCTGAGCCCCCTTGCCCCTCTGCCCCTAAGGTTTTTTGGGGTGTATTACCCCCACGTGGTTTGTCTCCTGATACTAAAAATCCGGAGGGTCACTATTCATCCCAGCGACCCAGAAAAATATGGATTCAACACTAAGGTTTCCTGTGCTGTGTTACCCACACGTGGTTTATCTCCTGATACTAAAAATCCGAAGTGTACAATTCACCTCGACGACCCCGAAAACTATGTATTCGACACTATTTTCGTTTATTTTTATATATCACTCCCCCCTCAACCCCCAAAGGGGGCTGAACTTGGACTTTTAAAAACTCGGAGTGACACTATTCATCTCAGTGACCCCGAAAGGTATGGATTCGATACTATATTCGTTAATTTGTATATCTGACCCCCTTGCCCCACCGCCCCTAAGGTTTCATGGGCTGTCTTATTCCCACGTGGTTTGTCTCCTGATACTAAATATCCGGAGAGTACAATTCACCTCGACGTCCCCGAAAACTATCTATTCAACACTATTTTCGTTTAATTTTATATATCAGTCCCCCCTCGCCCCCCACCCAAATGGAAGCAGAAATTTGACTTTTAAAAATCGGGAGTGTCACTATTCACCTCAGCGACTCCAAAACTATGGATTCGACACTATTTTCGATTATTTTTTACCTGACCCGCCTAACCCCCACCCCAAAGGGGGCTAGAGGTGGCTTACCCCCACAGTGCTCCTCTCCAGATAGCAAAGAATAAGTTTCAAAATTTGATTGAAATTGCTCTAGTGGTTTAGCAGGAGATGTGTCATTTACACACATACATCCATCATCAGGCCCCCTCGCTCCCCACCCAAATGGGAGCAGAAATGTGACTTTTCAAAAATCGGGAGTGTCACTATTCACCTCAGCGACCCCAAAAACTACGGATTCGACAGTATTTTCGATTATTTTTTACCTGCCCCCAACCCCCACTCCTAAGGGGGCTAGAGGTGGCTTACCCCCACAGTGCTCGTCTCCGGATAGCAAATAATATGTGTTCAAAATTTGGTTGGAATTGCTCCAGTGGTTTAGGAGGAGATGTGTCATTTACACACATACATACATCCATTTTCGTTTATTTTTATATATCACTGCCCCCTCACCTCCCCCAAAGGGGGCTGAATCTGGACTTTGAAAAACCCGGAGTGTCACTATTCATCTCAGCGACCCCGAAAAGTATGGATTCGATACTATATTCGTTAATTTGTATATCTGACCCCCTTGCCCCAGCGCCCCTAAGGTTTCATGGGCTGTCTTATCCCCAGTGGTGTGTCTCCTGATACTAAATATCTGGAGAGTACAATTCACCTCGACGACCCCGAAAACTATGTACCAGTATTCGACACTATTTTCGTTTAATTTTATATATCAGTCCCCCCTCGCCCCCCACCCAAATGGGAGCAGAAATTTGACTTTTAAAAATCGGGAATGTCACTATTCACCTCAGCGACCCCGAAAACTATGGATTCGACACTATTTTCGATTATTTTTACCTGACCCCCTAACCCCCCACCTCTACGGGGGTAGTGGTGGCTTACCCCCACAGTGCTCGTCTCCAGATAGCAAATGATAAGTGTTCAAAATTTGATTGAAATTGCTCCAGTAGTTTAGGAGGAGATGTGTCATTTGCACACATACATTCATCATCAGTCCCCCTCGCCCTCCACCCAAATGTGAGCAGAATTTTGACTTTTCAAAAATCGGGAGTGTCACTATTCACTTCAGCGACCCCAAAAACTATGGATTCGACACTATTTTCGATTATTTTTTTACCTGACCCCCTAACCCCCACTCCTAAGGGGGCTAGAGGTGGCTTACCCCCACAGTGCTCGTCTCCGGATAGCAAATAATAAGTGTTCAAAATTTGATTGAAAATGCTCTGGTGGTTTAGGAGGAGACGTGTCATTTACACACATACACACATACATCCATTTTTATATAGCCTATAGTAAGATAAATATACACTGATTGGCTCATCCTACATTATTAGTCCAATAGACAGTCCGTGTTTTATTCGTAACAATGCAGTAATTCCATGCAATAAACCGAACTGCAACAACGTCTTTTACAGCATTAGGGAAAAAGTTGTAGGTACAAGAATGTCCCATTTAAATCCACGCATTGTTTAGATGAAAGGATTATCTGTGAATTGTGTGCAGGGTGCGAACATAATATACTACTACTGTTCAGCCCGCAGCAGGGGGCCACTGTTCAACTCGCGATAGTACACTGACTGTGAAATAAAATACCGGTATGTATTTCATCAGTCACAATCAATCACTACTGATCCTCATTTAGCGCAGTCGCCCAGGTGGCAGATTCCCTATCTGTTGTTTTCTTAGCCTTTTCTTAAATGATTGAAAAGAAATTGGAAATTTATTGAACATTTCCCTTGGTAAGTTATTCCAATCCCTAACTCCCCTTTCTATAAACGAATATTTGCCCCAATATAACCTCTTGAATTCCAGCTTTATCTTCATATTGTGATCTTTCCTACTTTTCAAGACACCACTCAAACTTATTCGTCTACTGATGTCATTCCACACCATCTCTCCACTGACAGCTAGGAACATACCACTTTCTTACTTATGACATTTGTCTCGTAAGGACAAACAGAAATTGGACGTCTTCCTGAGGAAACTGTACGCTCGCTTGTATGCAAGTGTAGGAAATTCCTGTTTGCTGGGAACAACAAAGAAAAGATCTTTGTACCGACCGAGTGGCTGCGTGGTTTGGATCTCGTAGCTATCAATTTGCATTCGGGAGATAGTGGGTTCGAACCCCACTGTTGGCACTCCAAAAGATGGTTTTCCATGTTTTTCCATGTTCACACTAGGCAAATGATGGTGCTGTACCTTAATTGATGCCCCACTCGCTTCCTTTCCACTCGTAGCCCTTCCCTATCCCACCGTCGCCATAAGACCTACCTGTCTGTGTCCGTGTGACATAAAGAAATATATAATAAAATTATTCCGGGCTGTTATGCCGTGGTCCACTCCTCTCGCTTCTCCCAGACGTTTCGACTACCGCAGCAGTAGTCGAAACGTCTGGGAGAAGCGAGAGGAGTGGACCACGGCATAACAGCCCGGAAGAATTTTATTATATTGACACCGGCCGTGAAAGCCTTCATACTTTAATAAAGAAATATGTTTTTAAAAGGAAAAGATCTTTGTTGTACGAGTAGATTAATGTCGCACTAACTCATCGAAGTTTTGGACGACGTAAGGAAGGTGAAGAGCTAGAGCAGCCTTACCCTAGATTAAGATCCAGCCTCAGCATATGTGCAATTTGAACAACGGAAAACCATCTTCAGGTCTACCGAAAGGCGGGGTTCGAACTCACCGTCTCCCGGATGCAAGCTCACTGCTGTGCGGCGCTGACTCTTTGCACCGCCTCCTTACACAACTTTCTGTCTTCACTTGATAAATATATTTCCCAACATTATTAATGTTTGGTGTGTAATTCCTTAGAATTTTATCCCAGCTTTTAGTCCAAATTAATGCTTCACTGTTCTTTAACTTGCGAATATATCAAACGTTCCCATCATCCTCTTCTGATTCTATGAAAACATTAAGCATCGATTTTATTTATTATCTTCGAGGTCTGCTTCTTTTATCCTCCATGTGACCAAATCCATTATTCTAGATGGGCTAGAGTAGGTAGGCCTACTCCATTCGCATCACTGATGCCACCAACGAAGAAGCTTCACTTAAAGAGTCCTATTTCTTCATTGTATAGGCCTTTGTCCACACCTGTTTATGCTAGTATCTTATTTTCTTCGACAGACCAGGGACTCCCTAGAAGCAACTCGGGGATGAAGAAGAATTCGACGGGACGCTGTCAGTATTACAGTGTCTGATACAAGAATAAAGTATCGAAGTGGAATGGAAGTACACACAAAATGTGCGGATAGTAAAACTGTTTTAACCACTCACCTTGTCCACACTCATCATGCCCGCTGTTTGCACTACTGTTTGTGTTGCGGGCCACCATTTATCAAGTACATAATAGCGCTGTCCGCCCACTAGACGAGCGGAAAGGCCGCCTACTGACGGGGATACACAAAAAACACTAAACCACGGCGGAACAAGCAGCAGGTAGGTTGGTAGGCAGCGAACTAAAGCTATCTATCTACAGGTTGTGGATACTCTTGGGGGAGTGGAAAAAGTTAATCAATTCCCATCTCCAGTGACCCGGGGCGGTGGGGGGTGGCACCAGCTAAGCAAGTAGCTCCTTCCGCTGTGAAGTGGATCTTTTAATATCCCCTATATGTTTTATAATTTATGAGTATGCTTTATACATACATTAATATTACGATTCTTGGTCATTCTGGCGCAGAACTCACCGCAAATTTAAAATGAAATCAATTACAAAGTGTATAGTCGATCGATCAATCAACCAACCAATCAATCAATCACCACTAATCTGTATTTATCGCAGTTACCCAGGTACCCAGGTAGCGGTTTACCTAGTCTTTTCTTAAATATTTTCAGAGAATTTGGAAATTTACTGAACATCTCCCTTGGTAAATTATTCCAATCTCTAGCTCCTCTTCCTATTAACGAATATCTGCCCAGTTAATCCTCTTGAATTCCAACTTTATCTTCATATGTAATTTTTCCTACTTTTACACACACTACTCAAACTTATTGCTCTACTAATGTCATTCCACGCCATT
The DNA here is from genome assembly GCF_040414725.1 of Anabrus simplex. NCBI lineage: Eukaryota > Metazoa > Arthropoda > Insecta > Orthoptera > Tettigoniidae > Anabrus > Anabrus simplex. Next base: position 242,859,875 of record NC_090271.1, read on the forward strand.
TCTCCACTGACAGCTCTGAATACACCGCTTAGTCGAGTAGCTCGTCTCCTTTTTCCCAAGTCTTACCAGCCCAAACTTTGCAACAATTTCGTAACGCTACTTTTTTGTCGGAAATCTGTCAGAAGAAATCGAGCTCCTTTTCTTTAGATTTTTCTAGATTTAATTTTAATTATTATCAAAATATAATTCATCTCCCATGTAGATACACACACTGTGGAGACACACATTGCATCCATAGGTTCAATATTGTTCCTGAGAAAAGTGTACAGGCGAGGAAATTACAAAATACTTTATGCTTAGTATATCTTTGAGTGACTGTACACACTTACATTGCAAGAAACATAATATACACTTGAAATTAAAAATCTTCACACTGGTGTTGGAATTCAACATGACGAGGATAATAATAATAATAATAATAATAATAATAATAATAATAATAATAATAATTCCTTTCCTCTCATTTTCTTTCCTTGATCCGTTTACCCTCCAGGGTTGGTTTTTCCGTCGGACTCAGCGAGGGATCTCACCTCTACCGCCTCAAGGGTAGTATCCTGGAGCGTGAGACTTTGGGTCGGGGATACAACTGGAAAGGAGAACCAGTACCTCGGTCATGCGTTCTCACCTGCTATGCTGAACAGGGGCCTTGTGGGGGGATAAGAAGATTGGAAGGGATAGACAAGGAAGAGAGAAGGAAGCGACCATGGCCTTAAGTTAGGTACCATCCCGGCATTTGCCTGGAGGAGAAGTGGGAAACCACAGTAAACCACTTCTAGGATGGCTGAGGAGGGAATCGAACTCCCCCCCCCCCCCCCCTCTACTGCGTTGACCTCTCGAGGCTGAGTGGACCCCGTTCCAACCCTTGTACCACTTTTAACATTTCGTGGCAGAGCCGGGAATCGAACCCGGGTCTCCGGGAATGGCAGGTAATCACACTAACCACTACACTAGACAGGCGGATGATAATAATAATAATAATAATAATAATAATAATAATAATAATAATAATAATAATAATAATAATAATAATTGAGAGTATGTGGGCATAAAAATTATCATTTTTCTGTGCCTGTTGATCTCATTGGTACTTAGTAACCAGGAAACACAATAATAAATAGTACTGTACCTAGACATATGTATATAAAAATGTTTTGCTGCGCCTGTTGTCTTCTTTAGCACTTAGAAAACAGAAAACACAATGATAAATAGTGTAACATACATGTAAGTTAAAAGAAAAATGAAGTAATAGAAAAGCAGTCATGTTAAGGCTTGGTGCAGGTCATTCTAGTTGACGCCCATGGGCAACGTGCGTGTCTGGGTGCATGGTGTTGGCGGTGATGATAACGACATTGAGGTATAAAGAGGATGACACCCAGTGTCGACACATACCCTACTCCTGTCGAATAATACGAAGGGGTCTGCTCAAGGTGTAACCCTCCTATCACCGAGGTAGGAAGATAGTATGTGGTGTTACACAATCACAAAGTGCACAGACACATTCATTCACAATTAGGCCTATGACAGTTGTATCATACATGGCACGTCTCCTTCCCTGTCTTTTTATTGTGCTGCAGGAATCAAAGCCATCAAGTCAAGCTGTTCAGCAGGGTTCGTTTAAAGCCCCTGAAAAAAAAAGAAATGGCGTATGGCTTTTAGTGTCGGGAGTGTCAGAGGATATGTTCGTCTCCCCAGTTCTGTAGCTGCTTTTTCCCGGTACACCCCATGGGCGTGAGCTACATGTACAGCCTTGGGAATGTTGTCTGTGATTGAAGTTTTTTTATTTTATGATGGCAAATGGGGTGAAAAGTAGGGTTGTATATTTTAGTACAAGGGACCATCAATCAATGTTAAGAAAACTAGAAACCGATTTATACAGCATCTGAAAGAGCACACAGAAATAATTATGCAGAACTCTCGAATGTTACATTCTATCGTGCATATACCTACGAGTTACATACCTTAATGCTGGGGAAGACTGATGGTAACAGGAGAAGAGGGCGACAACGGATGAGGTGGATTGATGGCATCAAGGAAGCCACGGCTCTCAATTTAGAAAGACTTCGGAAAATAGTTCATGACAGGAAGAAATGGCGCACTTTGGTCTATGGGGTCACGGAGAGTCGAAAGCGACTAAACGACTAACAACAAACAACAACAAAGATGTGCGGGAGAGTGTGCAGTCGAAGTGAAGTTCTTTTAAACTATTAGCGCGATATAATGGGAAGCGGGCGTGAGAGAGAGAGAGAGAGAGAGAGAGCACTGCGAGTGCACTGAACCTTGTGAACATTATACTCCTCTTAAACTACGTATTGTCTTCTTTTCAATCATAACGCAATAATCACAAAACTTGTAGTTAATTTATACATGTTTTACAGACACAATTAAATAAGAACATGTGATTGTACTGAAATCGCATGAGGGATAAAAATATTTAAAGTAAACATTTAAACATTATATGTATTAGTATGTACTGATTAAATGATTACGTAGGCCGTTGTCTTCTTCCTATTATTTTCTCTGTAAATACTCTACCTTGTTCAGTTCTAATCATGTTTCCATACCATTTTATCTGACATAAATTCTATCATATCAAAAGTCAAAAACAGTTTCGGCTTCGGTTCGGAGGGTTCCGGGCATTGTCAGCCAGGTCAAAGTTTTTTCCACGACGGGTTAATTTTTTTAACTTTAGAGACTGGATTTTTGTGTTTGTTGCAAAAATTACCTCACAACACAACACAACAAACTGTCAACCTCCACAGAAATGTCTCTCCTCTTTTTGTTGCGTCAGGAAGATAATCCTACCGCAAAACTATGTCAAGTCTACATGTGGGACGTATTTCATACTCACGACTCCATCTGGGTCTGGGAAAAGCAGTAGAGAAAGAAGGGTGGAAGATGGAAATCAGAGAAAGGAAACAGGAAAACTCGGATGGATGGTCACATATCAGATCCTGATCGATCTTGATGTCACGTAGAAATGTTCCACTCGCTGACTCAATCACATTATATGAGTGCACGAAACATACCTTTTAAGTGCATCAATTAGTATTCCGGCAAATGGAGTAATATCGAGCGAACTGGCTGACACAGAACCCTGTTCAGTCGCCATGAAGTTGTCCTTGTTCTCCGTCCTCTTCACATTATCCACGGCCCAGTGGGTAGACGATAGGGCCGCTATCATCATTGCCCTTAAGAATTACTACAGAACAGGATGTGTCTTCCTCGCTACACTCGAAAGAGGTGAGTTTTACTTCACACTTTACTGTGCTCGTGACACAATTTCCGACTTCCACGAGGGCACTTGCTACATCAGCATCAAGAGATCGTTGCCATTCTCGAAACATCTTTACAAGTGTCTGTACAGGATGTCAGTTTCAACATTTTAGGAATTAATTATTGATATAGAGAGTAGAAAATGCAGAATAGCAGAATTGTCCAAACGTGTATTTACTGTACGTACGCCGACAGGTCCTGATTGTCAGTCACCTGTTAGAATTGTTACACAAGTAGGTCTAATGTCATTTCGAATAAACTTAGCGTGGATCTGAACTACCTCTGGGCTCCCGTACATAATATGCTGTCATTGGCGTGCGGTGACATTTTTCAGAGGGGACTGACTAGCTGACATGCATACATACGCTTTGAGGAATGAGGAAAAATTATAGAATCCATTCAAAGTCTTAAAAAATATCTTGCATTCATTTACTAAATTAACTGACTGAGACAAGTTTTAGTTAATCTGGTGTGCATAACAAACAATGTACGAAAAGTGATTTGAGGCATCTTTTCCTCACTATCGCCTGCAGACCATTCAAGTGGCCAGAAAAGGTTGCCGCCCCGTCATACCCTTGAGCTACGAGCTTGTCCTCACATTGAAATTCCGAAAAGATTTTGAAGACTTGTTCACTTACGCAGCAGCAGAGCGATCTTTTCTACCGTCAGTGAAACATAAAAATCTTTCCTGAATTTCTCCCTCTGTGCATAACGAATTACAGTGGAAAGTTGCGATAATTTTGCAACATCTGTAGTTTGTCAAGCATTATTGCGACGAAAGGTGCATCTTTTATTTTCCGTTTTATTGTGTCTAGAGTTACGCCACTGTCACTTTTAATAATATCGTTTTGGATTCTACGTCACATGCATTTAAATACTTTTACGCTTTGTAAATGTGGTTCTATGTCCAAGTTCGTAGTCATTGTAAGAACTCAACATAGTTTTTCCCCGATGAAGAGATTCCTTGTGTACCTCGTGACCTATGAAAGGCAGCTCCTGTTTCGCTAATAGGCAAGTTACATCAAGTAATTGTCTCATTATTTCTCTGTTGGAATCACCTTTGGCATTATGCTTTGAATCATCCGCCTCGCGTTGTTCACCTACCTGGAAGTCATTCTTGATTTAGTGAAAGTTTTACATCTCGTTACTGCAGATAAATGCGACTGATTCTTTTTGTTACCGTGTTTTGGTGGATCAGCAGAGGTGGAAGAAGGTGCGGGCTGGAATGGGTCTAACTACAAGTCCGAAAGATGAATTTAAAAATTTAAATAAAGGTTATGTTTTCAAAAGACAACAAAATTTAACAACTTTTCACTAGGTGAAATAACAATGAAAATTCAGGTACGATAGTAGTTTTACAAATAAAGCACAAGTTAAGAGGTCTTTACAAATTCTGGGCTTCGTGCTCCAAGTTACAATTCCTGAGCCCACAAATTACCAAAGGGCAGAAAACCCCTCATTACCTGGAGCACTTGCTCCCCACTTTCAACCTCAAGCCTCTCGGAGGCACTTTTCAAACCCAAGAAAGAGCTGAGCCGCTCACAATTTTCCAAGCCTATTAAAGGCTTTACCTAGACTTCAGAATCCACTGCCATCAAGGCACAACTTACAAATGTAAACAGGGGTATCTCGTACCCAATCTAATGGGCCTTCGTGGAAAAAGAACAAATTAATTAAATGGCCCCGAAATACCAAGATGAATGGAGGCGTGAACTTGCACTCCTACATGAAGCTTGTTAAAACCTAAGTGGCGCTAGGCCGATAAGGAGGGGCTATTCCCATACTATGGAGGTGACACGTATACAGAATAAATTTAACACATTAAGAAGGAATAGAAGAACGGTTACAAAAACGTAGTCACCTCAAATTCAAGATGAAGGGGAGCTCGAGAGGGTAAGGCACTCTCTATCCCCGATTTACAGTTAAAGTTATATGAAAATTTTACAAAGACCGGAAAGATTTTACATGTTTCAAAGGATTGTTTACATATTAAAGGTTTCGGACCTGCCCCGAGGGTTAAACTGCTGAGCTAGCAATAAATAAATATGTTAAACGGCCATTACCTTGTTGAAGAACGGCTGCCTGAAGAAAGAGGCGCTTCCCGCCCCCTGCTACATATCCACACACTGAGCTAGATGTTGTTCGAGTGGCCAAAAGCCGTGAAAATCAGCAGTTTTTAAACCCTCGTGGAGCTTCGAGACCTTTCATGAATAATTAAGACACACCCACTCAACTTTATTGGGTAGCTAAACGTTATACATCAACATCGAAGAAGAAAGAAACTATTGGTCAAAAATTAATTAAAGAAATTCGGGATTGGCTGAGTTCAAACCTGGCGGAAAGAAAGATTCATATTGCCAACCCAAAAAATGAAAGAACAAAATTTAGTAAAGACAAACTTTCGAATACAAAATCTCTTCAAAAGTTCCTTCCCTTCGCACCAGGGTGCATGATCATAGTTTTTTTCTTTAGTAGAGACATCTGGTGTTCTGAGCTTATCTTTACATCGGTCTGTTTTCAGACCAACTTTGCTTTATGGGAGCGAAAGCTGGGTGGACTCAGGATATCTTATTCATAAGTTAGAAGTAACAGACATGAAAGTAGCAATAATGATTGCTGGTACAAACAGGTGGGAACAATGGCAGGAGGGAACTCGGAATGAGGAGATAAAGGCTAATTTAGGAATTAACTCGATGGATGAAGCTGTACGCATAAACCGGCTTCGGTGGTGGGGTCATGTGAGGCGAATGGAGGAGGATAGGTTACCTAGGAGAATAATGGACTCTGTTATGGAGGGTAAGAGAAGTAGAGGGAGACCAAGACGACGATGGTTAGACTCTGTTTCTAACGATTTAAAGATAAGAGGTATAGAACTAAATGAGGCCACAACACTAGTTGCAAATCGAGGATTGTGGCGACGTTTAGTAAATTCTCAGAGGCTTGCAGACTGAACGCTGAAAAGCATAACAGTCTATAATGATAATGTAATGCAGAGACATCTGTCAGAGAAGGTCCACACATCTTAGTCAACAACAAAAAAAAAACTAAAACAAATCGAAATACACACAGCGGCATCTTCTGAGGAACTGTTGAATTAATTCAGTTGTTAAAGTTCAGAGCTTCTCCGGTAGAGAAGTACTTTAAGGCGGAAAATTCAAATGTGCGGCGTGGAGGTGTACCAGCCGGTACACTTTTCATGACGGATCTTTGCTTCATAAAAAGTACTGATGTCTGAGAAATCAGTACTATTCTTTACTCCTCTATCTCTATCGAAAAGAACACAAGGCCAGCAAAAATTAATTTTGAGATTGGCATGCAGATAACCATTTCGAAGAATCACAATACATCACAGTGAAACGAGAGCGAACGTGCTTTGCAGGGAAGGGAACAGTGACGTTCGAAGCTCTCCTCCACTACTCAGTGAAATGCAGTCCTTGCCTGTCTCTTCCAATCTCCCCGCCGGGCTGAGTGGCTCAGACGGTTGAGGCGCTGGCCTTCTGACCCCAACTTGGCAGGTTCGATCCTGGCTCAGACCGGTGGTATTTGAAGGTACTCAAATATGTCATCCTCGTGTCGGTAGATTTACTAGCACGTAAAAGAACTGCGGGACTAAATTCCGGCACCTCGGTGGCTCGAAAACCGTAAAAGTAGTTAGTGGGACGTAAAGCCAATAACATGATTATTATTATTACCAATCTTCCCATCCTCCCACAAGGCCCCTGTCCAGCATAGCACGTGAGGCCACCTGGGCGAGGTAGTGGTCATCCTCCCCAGTTTTATCCGTGACCCAGAGTCTGAAGCTCCAGGACACTGTCCTTGAGGCAGTAGAGGTGGGATCCCTCGCAGAGTCTGAGGGAAAAACCGAACCTGGAGGGTAAGCAGATTAAGAAGAGGACTAACATGTTTTAATTTACCAAGTTACAGCTTTTAAGCTTACCAGCTACGATTCACAATTCCTTGGATGGGATGTCATTATTTCCATTTTTTGAAATATAAAATACTTGTTATTCATTAAGCAAAAATTAATATAATTACATAATGGAACAATGATTTTGCACAATGTTATAGTGTTGGGTGACTTTCCCTTTTCACTGAATTTCCGAACATAGTATTTAAAATTTAACTGGCGTTCGATGGTAATAGCTAGCCTCTAAATAGTGAGAGGGAGTTTCATCATGAAGTGTCGAAGATTAAAGTACAACAGCAATGTAAATAAATCTACCAGATAGTTGTACGGTATGCCCTCAGATAAATAACCTCACTAGTTTTATTCCTGGTAAGCATGATTGGATTGTTCGTGAGTTTATCACATCATTTAAATCCAAACAACCACAAACCACAGCTTAACCACCTTAACTCCTTATTGTATTAGAACTGTTTCTAAACACCTCTTGAAATGTAATAGTGAAAATTGTAATTCATTACGTACATTCTAATAATATTTGATGTTGTAGGCCTAACTCTTTATTGCATCCGGTCAAAATACACAAATTGCTATTACATTTATTATTTATTTATTTATTTATTTATTTATCGTATGATTAAAGTAGGAATATCAGCTATTTACAAAATATGTACAGAAATATACATACACTCTCAAGTTCATAAAATTATTCACAATACTATGTCCAGATGGTTAATCCACTCAACGGCTTCTTGTGTTAGGTTGTGGAGATCCTTCATTGAGTCTCTAAACGCTCTGAGGGGACATTCGAGCACTATGTGATCCATGGTTTGCTGTTCTTCACCGCAGTCGCAATGAGGAGAGAACTTCCATCCCCACTTGTTCATTGTTGCTCCGGATCTTCCCTGGCCAATCCTTATCCTGTTCAGTACACACCACTGTCGTCGAGGTGAATGAAAGCCTGCGGACTGCTCCCAAGGATGTGACAGGGAGTTATGGCTCTGCCACTGATTGTTCCATGCATCTAGTATTTTGAAGTGATTGTCTTGCAGATTGGTTGCTGTTCGCCACGATGGTTATCTGGACTTTAATCGCTGCGGTAATAATACTGGACAATCTGAATGTGTTGGTAACATTGGGTTGTTTTCAATTTTCTTCCATGTTTTCAGCAATGACTGAGATCTTCTTAGAGGTGGGGTGGAATGTTACTTAGAACCGACAGCCAGGGCGTATTAGTAGATCGAATACATCGTATGATGAGGTGCATTGCTTGATTGAGCTGCGTGTCAATTATTTTAGTGTGAGCACTGTTTAACCATGTAGAACCGCAGTATTCTGCAACTGAGTACGAAAGAGCCAGAGCTGTGGATCTAAGGACTGATCCATTGGCACCTCAGGTGGTCCCTGTTGACTTCTGTAGTATGTTGTTCCGGGTTTTAATTTTAGCTGCTACATTCTTGAGATGCATATTGTATGTCAGTGATCTGTCCAGGTTCACCCCTAGGTATTTAGGGTTACTGCAGTATTCGAGAATATCACCTCTGAAACTGACTGTAGGATTGCAATTTGCATGTTTGTTCCGCAGATGGAAAGTAGATACAACAGTTTTTTGAGGATTCAGTCGAAGAGAATTATGTTCGAAGTATTCATCCAATGTCTTCAGATCTGATGTTAATGTTGCTTCAGCTTCGGAGAAGCCTTGATCCTGGGCTATCAAGGCAATATCATCAGCGTAAATAATTTTTTTGGACTTGGTATTTAGAAGATTGCATATGTACAAATTAAAAAGGAGTGGAGCCAGCACAGAGCCCTGTGGGAGCCCGTCATTTATTTTGTGCACTCTACTTGTGGAGTTTTCTGAAAACACTTGAAAGTACCTATTGCTCAGTATATTGCCTATTAGAGTGGTTAGCTTCCGACAAGGGATGACACTAATACATTTGAGTACTAATGAATTACAACTGATTCATAAACTGCGATGAACATAAATAACTTATTTCTTACTACGTAAATTGAAAATGGCGTGGATTTCTGCCCTCTTTCTTTCATTATTTTCTGCCTCCATTTCAAACTCATGTATCGCGGCAGCGCGCCGGCCTCTCACCGCTGGGTTCTGTGCTTCAAATCCCGGTCACTCCATGTGAGATTTGTGCTGGACAAAGCGGAGGCGAGGCAGGTTGTTCTCCGGTTACTCTGGTTTTCCCTGTCATCTTTCATTCCAGCAACACTCTCCAATATCGTTTCATTTCATCTGCCAGTCATTAATCATTGCCCCAGAGGAGTGCGACCGGCTTCGGCAGCCGGCACAATTGCTATCCTCGCCGCTAGATGGGGCTTCATTCATTCCATCCCTGACCCGGTCAATGACTGGAAAACAGGTTGTAGGTTTTCATTTTTAGAACTCAGTGAATTAGAGTAGGGTTAGCGTGCCTGCCTCTTACCCGAAGGCCCTGGGTTCCATTCCCGGCCAGGTCAGGGATTTTTACCTGAATCTGAGGACTGGCTCGATGTCCACTCAGCCTACGTGCTTACATTTGAGGAGCTATCTGACGGTGAGATAGCGGCCCCAGTCTAGAAAGACAAGCAAAACGGCTGAGAGGATCCGTCGTGCAGACCACCCGATACCTTGTAATCTGTAGGCCTTCGGGCTGAGCAGCGGTCGCTTGGTAGGCCATGGCCTTTCGGGGTTGTTGTGCCGTGCTTGGGGGGTGGGGGTCATTATTTGATCCTATAATCATTAAGAGGGGAATGCCTTAAGGAAGTATTCTTGGACCTTCATATTTTCGTATATATATTAGCTGTTAACCGCGGCTTCGCTCGCGCTAATTTCAAGGAAACGTGCAGGAAAATGAACCATCCGTCCTGATCTGGTGACGGTCTGATCGTCCTACCATTGTGCGGTTCCTCTGTAGGTTTGGCACGTTGAGGGTTAGTGGTGGCAGCCCTATTGATATTTTCTTCGAATAGGAAAGCTGTTTTCAACCGGTGTACTGAATTGCGCTTAGTTGATCCATCGACACAATTAAGTGGATTTTCCGAAAACAAATACGTGTTCGTTATTCTTAAAGAAGATTCCAATTACCAACGTTTACGTCTGTAACATCATCAGTTTTAGAGATGTAAGTATCCTCCTAAATAGAATTCAATCCCCTTTGCATTTCTGTTCACCCCACCCCGCCTCCCTCTTCTTAACTGGATTTCACGTGCTTCTTTATTTTTAAAGGAGATTGTAAATACGAATTTTCACGTCTGTGACATCTTCAGTTTATGAGAGGATGATGATAAAAAAATGTTTTTCTCTTCTTCACCCCCCACCCACCCCCCGCTCTTAAGTGGATTTTCCGAAAACAAAAAATACGTGTTCCTTTATTTTTAAATGTGATTCCAAACACCAATTTTCACGTCTGTAACGTGTTAGGTTTTTGATATATACTGTATATATACTCGCTTTAAAAATTCACCCCGTTTTCACTTCTTTTCACCCCTCTGCCTTAAGTGGACTTTCCGAAAACAAAAAAATAGGCGTTTCTTTATTTTTAATGGAGATTCCAAATACCAATTTTCATGCCTGCAAGGTATTCTGTTTTTGAGATATATCCTCACAAACGAATTCAACCCTTTTTCACTTCTTTTCACCCTCCCCCTTAAGTGGATTTTCCGAAAAAATAGAGGTTTCTTTATTTTCGAAGGAGATTCCAAATACCAGTTTTTTACTCATAAACTGTTGAGTTTTTGAGATACAGATATGCTCGTTTAAACATTTAACCCCCTACCTTTTCACCTCCTTAGCGAAGGAATAGACTATACAAAAATCTTCCCTTAGTGAGCACCAATGTATCCGCAAAGTTTCATTTATTTATCTCCAGTAGTTTTGGCTCGGCGATGATCAGTCAGTCAGTCAGTCAGTCAGTCAGTCAGTCAGTCAGTCAGTCAGTCAGGGCATGTTATCTATATATATATATAATATATAAAATCAGAGTTTTGTCTGTACATTGCTCAGAACTTTAAAAGAATGGTATTTCTCTATCGGTCGTGTAGTAACAAGGAAATGAACTTTTCCGTAATTTCTGTCTGTCTGTCTGTCTGTCTGTCTGTCTGTCTGTCTGTATGTATGTATGTATGTATGTATGTATGTATGTATGTATGTATGTATGTATGTATGTATGTACACGCATCACGAGAAAACGGCTGAAGAGAATGTAATTAAAATCGGTCTGTAAAGTCAGAAAATGAGCCACTATAATCTAGGCTATAAATAATTTTATTCACGCTGAGCGATATGGTAGTTTACGGGAAGACCTAAAAGATAATTCTCAAATATTTATGTTATTAGTGGTTCTAACGATAAGTACTGCATAACTAAAGTTACATAGAATTAAATTTACGATCATTTATATGCTGTACATTTTTACCGTACCGGCTATAACAACAGAGATATTCATGAATTTGTATTTTTGTTGCTAAGTTCATATCAACGCCGAGCCATGAGAAAATGGGTAAAGAGAATTGAATAAAAATCGGTATATAGAGTCGGGGACAAGAAACTACAATCTAAGATATGAAAAATGTTATTCACCTTGGATGAAATGGTAGTTTAGGTGAATGCGCCTCAAATTTAATTTTTAAATAAAGTACCTACGTTATTGGTCCTATTGAAAAGTACTATGTAACAGAATTTATGGATAATACCATTTCCAATCAGTTTTATTTTTTCAGTTTTGCCGTGAGTTGCATTTCAGAGTCGGAAGAAAACTAAATGTGAAGGCCTACAATATCGAAAGCTCATGAAGTTGATTAACAATAACATTACGTTAACCATTGTTTGGTGTGATGTTGTTTGTCTCTTATGCCGCCACTCATCTTTGATGGATGGGATTAGTGCTGCGTACCGAGTATAGCAGCCTGCCTGAATATTGGCTGGAAATAGCAGGGTAGATAGATAACTTTCTTCTCTAACATACCATTCCTCTGGTTCATACATTTTCTGATACTGCTGGCTCGTAACACACTGGTTCATCATAGTATTCCAGCTATTTCACTCCTACTCTGAGGCGCTGATTAAAATGAGCAGTGTGCACATTTAACGGAATAATGGCAGAGGAGTGTTCGTGGCTGTCTGCTTCCTGGTCATTCCAGCTCTGGAACTTTGGGCTTTTAGATCGGCAGCGCGCTACTGCTCGTTAAAAGTGAGAAAAGGTGTGGTTTTTCATTTGATCGAGTATTTCATATGATAGCATTGCTTTTAATCACGATATTTCCACTGGCGTCATTGTAATGACCTATGTTGATTTCAGATGGGAAAACCACTAAGGCAGTCTTTCTTAGGGTGTAAAAGGGCAGGTGGAGAGTGAGAGTCTGCCATTATAATGAAAATTCCCCAACTTCATTGTGACTGATTGTAGGCAAGAGGACCTATTTACAACACTACTTAACCTAGACTTCTAAACAATGTAAAATCCGTAGCGAAGCACGGGTACATCAGCTAGTTATATATACGTAGTACAGTCATCAAGTTCCGAGACTTGACGCCTGGGGGATAGGCAACCAAACGCCTCTGTATGTTGCGCACGATGCCGCATTACACGGCGTACACCTACACAGAACCACATCCACCCTCAAAATAGTCGTCGTTGGTGGTTATGTTCTTTTTCGGAAAATCCACTTTTGTGGGGGTGTTGGGTGATTGAACTGAAAAATTCGTTGAATTCTTTGCATGAGGATACTTATATTTAAAAAACGAAAGATGTTACAGACGTTAAAATTGATATTAGGAGTCTCCTTTAAAAATAAAGAAACACGCATTGTTGGTAAAAAAATCAACTAGGGGGAGGGAGAAATGAAAAAATGAAGTTGAATTATTTTTATGAGGATACATATATCTAAAAAACTGAACATGTTACAGTCGTGGTAATTGGTACTTGAACGCTCCTTTATAAATTAAGAAATATGCATTTTTTGTTTTCGGAAAATTCACTTAAGGGGGCTGTTGAAAGGAAGTGAAAAATTGAATTTTTATGCAGATAATTATTTCTCACAAGCTGGAGGTTACAGACGTGAAAATTGGTATTTGGGATCTCCTTTAAAAATAAAGAAAATAGTTTTTTGGTGGGAGGGGGGGGGGAGTGAATCAACTTAACGGGGAGGGCGGTGTAAAAGGAGTTGAATTATTTTTATGAAGATATACTACTTATCCCAGATATGCCTAAAATATTTTTTTGAGTGGTTTCATGATTTTATGTAATATAATTAACGTCATGCATGAGTGAATACAGGTAAACCTGAAATGAAAATGAAAATTATATAAATTTAGACAGAAAGAGGTGTCCTTTTATAAGTGCAGTAGGCATACATATGGCGAATAAGATCACATGTATGCAGTTGTCAGATGTTTATTGTGTGGTATTCTGTACAATAGTGAAATAAATGTTCATTAAGACTAACATCGACTTCTCACACACATATATAAATATTTATAAAAAGGAAGGAACCTCTATGTATATTTGAAGTGATTTTCAAAATTATTCTCATAAAAGTCATCGTTCATTGTGATACTGCACGAAACATGTGATTTTTAAAATGTAAGCTTTTCGGAAAATCCACTTTCGTGGGACGGGGGGGGTGATTGAATTGAAGAATTAGTTGAATTATTTATATGAGAATACTTATATTTTTAAAACATAAAGATGTTACAGTCTTGAAAATTAGTATTTGATATCTCCTTTAAAATAAGTAAACACACATTTTTTTGTTCTCGGAAAATCCACCTAACGGGGTGAGGGTGAAAATAAGTAAAGAGGGAGTGAATTCTGATTATGAGGATCCATAGGCCTATATCTCATAAACTGAAGATGTCACAGACGTGAAAGTTGGTATTTGGAATCTCCTTTAAAAATAAAGAAACATGTTGGGATTTTTTCCGACTTGAGAGATGGCTGTTTCACACATGTACATTTCTATGTCGCATGGTCATCTTAGTCCCAAAAGGCAATAACACAAACGTGGTTTACAAAGAGTTTCTGTGGTAAATGAAACTCTATTTTTCGGCGAGTTTTTATACTTTTGGGATTTTCAGATAATGTCGTAGTACAGTACCGAGGAATGATTACTTTTATCAAATTACGAAACACTCGCGAGTGAAGCCGCGGGTAACTGCTAGTATATACACTGTATGACAGAGCAAATGCAACACCAAGAAGGAGTGGTCAGAACTTTATGCGAATTGCAGGGTAGACTGACGTCACTGAGGTATGCTCATGATGTGAAATGCGCCGCTGTGCTGCGCACGTAGCGAACGATAAATGGGACACGGCGTTGGCGAATGGCCCACTTCGTACCGTGATTTCTCAGTCGACAGTCATTGTAGAACGTGTTGTCGTGTGCCACAGGACAAGTGTATAGCTAAAAATGCCAGGCCGCCGTCAACGGAGGAATTTCCAGCAGACAGACGACTTTACGAGGGGTATGGTGATCGGGCTGAGAAGGGCAGGTTGGTCGCTTGGTCAAATCGCAGCCGATACCCATAGGGATGTGTCCACGGTGCAGCGCCTGTGGCGAAGATGGTTGGCGGAGGGACATGTGGCACGTGCGAGGAGTCCAGGCGCAGCCCGAGTGACGTCAGCACGCGAGGATCGGCGCATGCGCCGCCAAGCGGTGGCAGCCCCGCACGCCACGTCAACCGCCATTCTTCAGCATGTGCAAGACACCCTGGCTGTTCCAATATCGACCAGAACAATTTCCCGTCGATTGATTGAAGGAGGCCTGCACTCCCGGCGTCCGCTCAGAAGACTACCATTGACTCCACAACATAGACGTGCACGCCTGGCATGGTGCCGGGCTAGAGCGACTTGGATGAGGGAATGGCGGAACGTCGTGTTCTCCGATGAGTCCCGCTTCTGTTCTGTCAGTGATAGTCACCGCAGACGAGTGTGGCGTCGGCGTGGAGAAAGGTCAAATCCGGCAGTAACTGTGGAGCGCCCTACCACTAGACAACGCGGCATCATGGTTTGGGGCGCTATTGCGTATGATACCACGTCACCTCTAGTGCGTATTCAAGGCACGTTAAATGCCGACCGCTACGTGCAGCATGTGCTGCGGCCGGTGGCACTCCCGTACCTTCAGGGGCTGCCCAATGCTCTGTTTCAGCAGGATAATGCCCGCCCACACACTGCTCGCATCTCCCAACAGGCTCTACGAGGTGTACAGATGCTTCCGTGGCCAGCGTACTCTCCGGATCTCTCACCAATCGAACACGTGTGGGATCTCATTGGACGCCGTTTGCAAACTCTGCCCCAGCCTCGTACGGACGACCAACTGTGGCAAATGGTTGACAGAGAATGGAGAACCATCCCTCAGGACACCATCCGCACTCTTATTGACTCTGTACCTCAACGTGTTTCTGCGTGCATCGCCGCTCGCGGTGGTCCTACATCCTACTGAGTCGATGCCGTGCGCATTGTGTAACCTGCATATCGGTTTGAAATAAACATCAATTATTCATCCGTGCCGTCTCTGTTTTTTCCCCAACTTTCATCCCTTTCGAACCACTCCTCCTTGGTGTTGCATTGTCACTGTCAGTCAGTGTATATAAAATAACATATCCTAACTGACTGACTGATTCAGCATCTCTGAGCTAAAACTACTGGACACAAAGAAAATTAATTTTGGGGATACATTTATATTAGAGTGTAGGTGCTCACTAAGGGAGGAATTTTTTATATTCCTTCGCTAAGGTTGTGAAAAAGGGGGGGACGACGAGGTAATTTGTTTAAATGAGTATATCTATATCTCAAAATATTAAAAGTTTACAGACGTAAAGATTGGTATTTGGAATCTCCTTTAAAAATAAAGAAGCATGTAATTTTTGTTTTCGGAAAATGCCATTAGATGGGGTGAACAAAGGTGAAAAACTGGTTGAATAACGTTTATGAGGATACTTATATCTCAGAAACTGAAGATGTTACAGACATGAACATTGGTATTTGGAATCTCCTTTAACTCTGCTGTTCTGTTCGGGTCTGTATGACCAGAAATGAATATACACGTCATTTTTCATATTTTAAATACCAATAAATGTTTATGAAACTCTGCGACTTTGTCTAAAAATGGAAGAGCATCACGTGTTTAAAAATGTTTTTGAATAGTTTAAGTAGTTTGGGGATAAACTGTAATAGTTACATATGTAGCGTTCGGGTCTTTGTGACCCGACACAAATATAATTAGTTATTCGGATTTATTTTTAAAGAATGGAAATGTTAAACTTTGTTTTTGTTATATTTTATGGGAATAGTGATTTTTTCATTCCAACTTATTCTCAACATTCAACTAAGTGTCCATACGTTTACAACAACAGGCTTGTTTCATGCTCTTCCTAGGAAATGATAATTAGCTGCTCTCAGCAGCCTGAATGCTTTGTTTCTACTCTGTTTAAATTATTGTGACAGCATGGCGATTAGACCACTGACTGATGAAGAGTTGGAAGAAGTAGTAAGTGCCTAGGCAGATGAAGAATCACTTTCTGAGTTTGAAGATCATGTCAGTAATGCATCTGAAAGAGTGTGTTCTGATGACAATTACAAAAGTTCACAGCCTGTACAAAATAGTGTAGAGGTATTTTTTCTAAAATCGGAATATAAAATGGCAGTTGCATCCGCCAGCACAACAAGGCCACTTAGTAGCTTCGGACATCACCAAGAGTACCCCTGGAGTTTGCAGGCAATCGGACTGGCACCAGAAAGAAATCAGGGAATGTGGGCAGTATCAGATCTAACTTTGGAGTTACATGATCAGAATATCACGCGTGACGGGACAGCTGCTTCTGAAACTGAAATTGACTATGTTGGGAACTATACGGAAAAATACGCCGGAGTTTCCACGTAAAATGACCAACATGGAGGTACTAGTTCTTAATTTTACTTCACAAATGACACTACTGTGGTTAATTATATTTCTAAGTGAAGTAAGAATTTTATACGTATGAGCACTCTGCCCATAATGAGGAAATCGGTAACAGGGCTGATAAGAAGCCAAAAAAAAGGATTTCACCGAGCTCGATAGCTGTAGTCACTTAAGTGCGGCCAGTATCCAGTATTCGGGAGATAGTAGGTTCGAACCCCACTGTCGGCAGCCCTGAAAATGGTTTTCCGTGGTTTCCCATTTTCACACCAGGCAAATGCTGGGGCTATACCTTAGTTAAGGCCACAGCCGCTTCCTTCCCACTCCTAGCCCTTCCTTGTCCCATCGTCGCCATAAGACCTATCTGTTTCGGAGCGACGTAAAGCAAAAAAAAAAAAAAAAAGGATTTCGGACTATAATTCAACTAAATGGGCTGTAGACATTCTTGATAAGGTAACAGGTACATATACATGCACACGAAAAACCAAAAGGTGGCCAATGAAATGAAATGAAATGGCGTAGTATATGGCTTTTAGTGCCGGGAGTGTCCGAGGACAAGTTCGGCTCGCCAGGTGCAGGTCTTTTGATTTGACACCCGTAAGCGACCTGCGCGTCGTGATGATGATGATGATGATGATGATGATGATGAAGACGGCACATACACCCAGACCCCGTGCCAGCGAAATTAACCAATGATGGTTAAATTCCCGACTCTGCCGGGAATCGAACCCAGGATCCTTGTGACCAAAGGTCAGCACGCTAACCATTTAGCCACGGAGCCGGACAGGTGGCTAATGATAGTTTTCTACAACATTCTTGTCGTTTCTGCTATAATAATAATAATAATTTCGTGTGGCTATTTCTAGCCGGGTGCAGCCCTTGTAAGGTAGACCTTCCGATGAGGGTGGGCGGCATCTGCCATGTGTAGGTAACTGAGTGTTATTGTGGTGGAGGATAGTGTTATGTGTGGTGTGTGAGTTGCAGGGATGTTAGGGACAGCACCCACACCCAGTCCCCGGGCCACTGGAATTAGCCAATGAAGGTTAAAAATCCCCGACCCGGCCTGGAATCGAACCCATTCAGCCAGCGAGTCGGACGTTGTTTCTGCTTATAGTGTATATCTTGTGGACTTGATTGACCCTAAATGGAATCCGAGCAAATTGACAAGAAGGAGAATATTCTTGGAGGAACCTGGAAAGTCGCTGATAAGAGAACACGTTGCATCAATAATGCATTTTCCAAGAACAGAAGATTCTTTGAGAATGATCAGAAGCATCCAAAAGCCTAAAGATGTGACTGGTGTATCAGAGTCAGTAACAAGAAAATCTGTGAAACATGCACTCTGTAAGTTCTACCCATCAAGCAATGACAATGAAAGAAACACGTTGTTCGGAAAATGTACTAAACATATTTACAGAACGCATGTCACCTACTTGTATCAACACTGCATTCAGTAAGAAGAAAAGTAAGAAAAGATCTGTAGTGTTTTCTAAGATAATTGTATTGGTAACTGTCTGTTATTTCAAATTTTTATGAACATTTAAATAGGAAATATTCCTTAATAAAACTATTATTTATTATTATAATTTATTATTATTATTATTATTATTATTATTATTATTATTATTATTATTATTATTATCAAGAAGGTATTGGAATAGAACAACAATGTCGATAGCTAACAACTGAACACAAATGCATGTTTTCACAAGATTTCTACAGCATTTTGGTATGTTAGGTCATATTGACCCGAAAAATATATTCGTCAGGTAAAGGTGAAGAGAACAGCAGGGTTAAAAATAAAGAAAGATGCATTTTTTATTTTCGGAAAATGCCATTAAAGGGGGATGAAAAAGGTGAAAAATTGGTTGAATACATTTTATGAGGATACTTATATCTCAAAAACTGAAGACGTTACAGACATTACAATTGGTATTTGAAATCTTCTTTAAAAATAAAGAAACACGTATGCTTTTGTTTTTGGAAAATCCAATAAATGGGAGGTGAATAGGAGTCTCAAACGGGGTGAATTTTTAAAAAAGACTATATCGTCAGTATATCTCAAAAACATGTTACAGACGTGAAAATTGATATTTGGAATCTCCTTTAAAAATAAAGGAACACGCATTCTTTTGTTTTCGGAAAATCCGCTTAAGGGGGATGAAAGAATTGAAACATTGGTATTAGTATGAGCGTACTTATATCTGTAAAAAAATCTAAATATGTTACATGCGTGAAAAATCAGTATTTGGAAACTCCTTTAAAAATAATAAACACGCATTTTTGGAGGAAAATCAACTTGTGGGAGGGGGGAAGTGAAGTAAGAGTTGAATTCTTTCCATGAGGATACACATATCTCAGAAACTAAAGATGTTACAGTCGTAATAATTGGTATTTGAAGTCTCCTTTAAAAATAAAGAAACAGGTATTCTTTGTTTTCGGAAATTCCACTTAGGTGGGAGTGTGGGTGTGGAAAGGACTGATAAAGGGGCTGAGTTCCTTTTATGTGGACACTTATATCTCAAAAACTGAATATGTTACGGACATGAAAACTTTTTACTTGGAATCTTCTTTCAAAGTAAAAAACACGCATTCTTTTGTTTTACGAAAATCCACTTAAGGGCGGGGTTAATGAATTGAAAACTGAGTTGAATTCCGTGTATGAGGATACCTATATCTCCAAAAATAGAGATGTTACATACGTGAAAATTAGTATTTGGAATCTCCTTTAAAAATAAAGGAACAGGCATTCTTTTGTTCTCGAAAAATCCACTCAAGGGGGGTGAAAGAATTGGAAAATTATTTGAATTACTTATATGAGGATATTTACGTATATCTCAAGAAACTAGTTGTTACAGACGTGAAAACTGGTATTTGTAATCTCCTTTAAAAATCAAGAACACGTATTTTTTTATTTTCTGGAGGGTAGGGTGGGTGTGGGGGTGAAAATAAGTAAGGAAGGAGTTGAATTCTGTTTATTAGAATACCTTATATCAAAACTGAAAATATTATAGGCGTGAAAGATGGTATTTTGAATCTCTTTTAAAAGTAAAGAAGCACGTTCCGGAAAGTCCACTTAAGGGGAAAGGGGGTGGAAAAAATGATGAAGAAGTTGAATTCTTTTTATGAGCATACGTATATGTCAAAAACTAAAGATGTTACAGACGTAAAAACTGGTATTTTGAATCTCATTTAAAAATAAACACGTATCTTTTGTTTTTGGAAAATCTACTCAAGGGGCTGAAAAGGATTGAAAAGTGGCTGAATTTTTGAAATGTGTACCGGTATATCTACAGTAAATGTCAAAAACATAGCATGTTACAGACATGATACTTGGTATTTGGAACGTCCTTTAAAAATACAGGGAAACGCATTTTTTGTTTTCGGAAGAGGCATTTAACTGGGGTGAAAAGAAGTGGAAAAAAGGAGTTCAATTATTTTTGTGAGATTATTTATAGCTCAAAAACTAAAGATATTAGAGACGTGAAAATTGGTATTTGGAATCTCCTTTAAAAATAAAGAAACATGGTTGTTTTTGTTTTCGGAAAATACACTTAAGTGGCGGTGGGGGTCGGGGTGGGGGAAGGTCTATAAAAGGGGTTGAATTCTTTTCATGGAGATACTTATATCTCAAAAACTGAAGGTGTTTAAACGTGGGAAAAGATACTTTGAATCTCTCTTAAAATAAAGAAACATGTTTTTTTCCACTTGAGGGATGACTGTTTCTCACACGTACAGTTCTATGTCGCATGGTCATCTTAGCTCTAAAAGGCGATACCACAAACATGGTTTACAAAGAGTTTCTGGGGGTAAATGAAACAATTTTTTGATGAGGTTTTATACCTTAGAGATTTTGAGATCATATTTTAGTACAGTACCGAGGAGTGATTACTTTTATCAAATTACGATATCCACGCGAGCGAAGCCGCGGGTAACTACTATATGAAGATAAAGTTGGAATTCACGAGGACAAATTGAGGCAAATATTCGTTTATAGGAAGAGGAGTTAGGGAATGCAATAAATTACCGAGCGAGATGTTTAATAAGTTTCCAATTTCTTTGTAATAATTTAAGAAAACAGATAGGGAATTTACCACCTGGACGACTGCTCTAAATGCAGATCAGTGGCGATTGATTGATTGATTGATTGAATGATTGATTGATTGATTGATTGATTGATTGATTGATTGATTGATTGATTGATTGATTGATTGATTGATTGATTGTCAGGCTCCATGGCTAAATGGTTAGCGTGCTGGCCTTTGGTCACAGGGGTCCAGGGTTCGATTCCGGCAGGGTCGGGATTTTAAACCATAATTGGTTAATTTCGCTGGCACGGGGGCTGGGTGTATGTGTCGTTCTCCATCATAATTTCATCCTCATCATGACGCGCAGGTCGCCTACGGGAAAATCAAAAGACCTGCATCTGGCAAGCCGAACTTGTCTTCGGACACTCCCGGCACTAAAAGCCATACGCCATTTCATTTCATTGATTGATTGATTGGATTTATAATGACACTACTCCATAAGCCGCCTCTAACTATACATGGATTTGGCTGCATATCAGTGAATCTGCATTCTCTACTTTGCTAGCAATCAATCGACCGCCGAGGCTTCTAGTGACCCACAAACGACTGGCACATCTGATTTTCTTGGCCTTTAAAGCAAAACGTATACAAATGATGGGTACAGACAAGGTTTTGAAGACATTTGATAAGAGAAAAGAGAAACGACTGCAGCTTTCTAGAAACCAAGTCGCTCTATTTTTGTTTCACTATGTAATTTTATTTGAAAAAAGAAAATGCTTATTTCGAATGACAAATGACCTGACCAACAACACTCAAGTATTGTTGCGTTTATTGCATTATACCATTACTTTACACATTTTGCTTTACTTCGGATCGGCACAGATAGGTTTTATGGCGGCGATGGGATACGAAAGGGCTAGGGTTGGGAAGGTAGCGACCGTGACCTTAATTAAGGTAAAGCCTAGTGTGAAAATGAGAAACTACGCAAAACGAACTTTAGAGCTGTCGATGATAGCATTCGAACCCACTATCTCCCGAATGAAAGCTCACAGTTGCGTAACCCTAACTGCACGGACACTTGCTCGGTATTGTTTTACCACTAGCTGATGTCCACGTGCTTCGCTACGGAATTCTACATTGTATACAGAATTGTAGGTTAGGTAGTGTACACTTTGTGAGTAAGATTGTATTAAATTGCATAGCTCTTAACGTTATCCCAGCGGGCGAGTTGGCCGTGCGCGTAGAGGCGCGCGGCTGTGAGCTTGCATCCGGGAGATAGTAGGTTCGAATCCCTCTATCGGCAGCCCTGAAGATGGTTTTCCGTGGTTTCCCACTTTCACACCAGGCAAATGCTGGGGCTGTACCTTAATTAAGGCCACGGCCGCTTCCTTTCCTATCCCATCGTCGCCATAAGACCTATCTGTGTCGGTGTGACGTAAAGCCCCTAGCAAAAAAAAAAAAGTTATCCCAGAAACGCGACAGGGAAATCACCAAACGTCTTTTCTCATCTGAAGACTGGGTTAGGGAATTTTCATTGTAATGGTACGCCCTCTTGCCTACCATCTTGCCTTTTTACATCCTCAGAAAGACTGCCTTAGTGGGTTTCCCTACTGATCAACATAGGTCATTACAATGACGTCAGTACGAATGTCGCGATTAAAAGCAATGCAATCATATTAAATGCTCGATCAAGTGAAAAAAAAAAACCACACACATTTTCTCTCTTTTAACGAACAGTCCAAAATTCCAGAGCTGTTATGACCAGGCCGCAGACAGCCGTGAACACTTTTCTAGCATTATTCCGTTTAGTGTGCACACTGATCATTCCAGTCAGCGCCTCAGAGTAGGGATCGAGTAACTGGAATACTATGATGAACCAGTGTGTTACGTACCAGCAGTATCAGAAAATGTATGAACCATAAAAAGAGCATGCCAAAGAAGAAAGTTATCTAACTCCCCAGCTATTTCCTGTCAATATTCAGGCAGACTGTTATACTCGACACGCAGCAGTAATCCCATCTATCGGAGTTGAGTGGCAGCATAAGAGACAAAGAACAACACAACAACCGACGATCAAAGTAATGTTATTGTTGCTCAGTATTATGAGCTTTCGATATTGTGGGCCTTCATATTTAGGTTTCTTCCGACTCTGAAATACCACTCTTATTATACGCCGACTGAGCAAATGTCATGGGATAGCAGAGCACTGATGCGCAGGTGTGTTGTCTGTGCACACACGCCCCCTGTGCCAGCGGCAGTTGTATAGGAGACTTTGTGAGCAGTGGCTGTGCATGTGACAGGTGTAACATGGAACGTCGTCGTGAGCTGGCACCGTTCGAACGCGGTATGGTGGCCGGTGTCCGACGAATGGGAAGTGCGATTTCGGAAGTGGTGCGGGAATTCGGCTTCACACGATCAACCGTGTCCAGGGTGTATCGTGAATGGTTGAATGCGGGTGTCACCGTCCAAAACAGACGAACGACCGGCCGTCCAGCCACCCTCGATGACCGTGACCTGCGACATCTGAGACGGATTTTCAATAGTGATAGACGGGCAACCGTGCAACAAATCACGGCTCAGTTCAACACAGGCCGTGCTAGACATGTCTCCCAGTGGACAATCCGTAGGAACAAGGGTTCTATGGGGTATGGGAGCCAGCGCCGCACACGGGTGCCACTGTTAACCCAACGTCATCGGGCACAACGACGCGCATTTGCCGCCAGTCACCAAGGATGGACACTGGAACAACGGCGTAACGTGATATGGTCGGACGAATCACGATTTCAACGGCACCATGCCAATGGGAGGCACCGTGTATGGCGCAGACCACATGAAGTGATGGATCCCGCCTGCCTCGAAGGTGTGGTCCAGGGCGCTGGTGTCTCTGTTATGTTCTGGGGTGCATTTTCCTGGTATGGAATGGGCCCCCTAGTTGTTCTGGAAGAGACTTTGAATGGTACGGGGTATGCTGAGCTGCTCGGAGACCATCTCCACCCATTTTTAGCCTTCCAGCGCCCAGACGGTTCTGCGGTGTTTCAAGATGACCGAGCCAATGGAATTAACCCATGAAGGTTAAAATCCTCGACTCGGCCGGGAATCGAACCCGGGACTCTCTGAACCGAAGGCCAGTACGCTGACCATTCAGCCAACGAGTTGGATACTTGGTTACGATAAAACTGAATAAAACATAAATGATGGGAAATTGCATTCACTATAACTTTTGTTATGTAGTATTTTCCGACAGGACCAATAATATACTGTATGTACTTAAAAATTAAATTTTAGGTGCCTTCCCCTGAACTACCTTTTTATCCAGAGTGAATAAAATTATTTACAGCCTAGACTGTAGTTTCTTATTCCCAGACTGTACAT
This sequence comes from Anabrus simplex, assembly GCF_040414725.1. Taxonomy (NCBI): domain Eukaryota; kingdom Metazoa; phylum Arthropoda; class Insecta; order Orthoptera; family Tettigoniidae; genus Anabrus; species Anabrus simplex. Next base: position 242,884,343 of record NC_090271.1, read on the forward strand.
ACCGATTTTCATTCAGTTCGGTTTATACTCGTAGGACGAAAGTTTGTGAAAGACATTTTTTTTTATTGCTGGCATGTGAGGAGTTGCGCTGCGACGCGCGAGTGCGCGAATTTCGCTTCATCCTGTGATGGTAGTAAAATTTCTAAATAATCGGTTTATGGACTTACTAACAAAAATACAAATTCATGAATATTTCTGTTATCATAGCCGGTACAGTAAAACTGTATAAGACTAAATTATCGGAAATTTAATTCTATATAACTTTAGTTATGTAGTATTTATCGACAAGACCACTAGTAACAAAATATTGGAAAATATAACATTTCGGGCCTTCCACTAAACTACCATTTCACTCAGCGTGAATAAAATAATTTATAGCCTAGGTTGTAGTGGCTCATTTCCCGACATTACATACCGATTTTCATTAAATTCTCTTCAGCCATTTTCTCGTGATGCGTGTACATACTGTACATTCATACATACATACATACATACATACATACATACATACATACATACATACATACATACAGACAGACAGACAGACAGACAGACAGACAGAAATGACGGAAAATTAAAAAAGTGCATTTCCTTGTTACTGTGGACACGTCCCATACAGAAATACCATTATTTTTAAATTCTGCGCAATGTACAGACAAAACTCTTATTTTACATATTAGATAGGTGTGCTTTGACTTTATTCTTTACGTTTTACTGAGTGGTTCGGTTCTAGAAAAATGCCATATAGTAAACTGCATTACTTTTATTTAGAAATCTTACTATCATCATAATTATATATATATATATATACATATACTGGGCGAAGCGAAATTCGCGCACTCGCGCGTCGCAGCGCAACTCCTCACATGCCGGCAATAAAAAAATGTCTCTCACAAACTTTCGTCCTGCGAGTATATCCGGCAGAAAAGGGACGTTGAAGATTGGCAATCTGGCAACACTGTAACCACATGAAGGGTAACTACCCCTGTAAGTACGTATTAGTCGTGCGTGCTGTACAGTTGGTGCAGTGGATGGAGTTTTTGGTTAGCATGCAGGAGGTTGTATGGTCGATTCTAGGTTGAGGCGTATATTTTTTATTTCGTAAATGTAGTCCATGTGGTATATTATCTGGCGTCTTATTCGTCAACAGCGATTGCAGCGGGTCCTCAAGAAACCATTTGCATTTACATACTACGATCCTAGAAATGGACAAACAATCGTTTTCATTGGTCAGCTTTGAAAGACGCCCTTTCCACGTCGTGGGCGTGAATTTATTCGCACCACTCATCTACTAGATGCGAAACCCGATTTCTTTGTCCCTTCCTCCAATGGTCCCAAAGATTAGTACCAACTCTTATTCTTGCCTCGTTCAGGTCCATTACATTTCGTTAGGGCCTTACGTTACCACCAGGCCTAGCAACGTGCTTTGCGAATAATGTCCAAACTCGGTTACAATTTGTATGTGTTGTTCTAAGGACAACGTATTGTGTTGTGAAGGTCATGCGGTCATTAATATGGACCGTATTATTGCTAATGTGCTACATTTGAGCGCTCATAACAATTACATGTAGTGTGTAAATGGCAAGTAGATGTTGTGTTATTGTACTGTGCTATCACCTTTAGCATCTCGAAAGTGATTTTGTTTGTGTAGTTATTCTGTCCGTCCGTCTCCGTGGTGTAGTGGTTAGTGTGATTAGCTGACACCCCCGGAAGGCCCGGGTTCGATTCCCGGCTCTGCCACGAAATTTGAAAAGTGGTATGAGGGCGGGAAGCGGGTCCACTCAACCTCGGGAGGTCAACTGAGTAGAGGTGGGTTCGATTCCCACCTCAGCCATCCTGGAAGTGGTTTCCGTGGTTTCCGTGGTTTCCCACTTCTCCTCCAGACAAATGCCGGAATGGTATCTAACTTAAGTCCACGGCCGCTTCCTTCCCTCTTCCTTGTCTACCCCTTCCAATCTTCCCATCCCCCCCGCAAGGCCCCTGTTCTCCATAGCAAGCGAGGATGCCTGGGCGAGGTACTGGTCATCCACCCCAGATATATCCCCCGACACAGAGTCTGAAGCTCCAGGACACTGCCCTTGAGGCGGTAGAGGTGGAGTCCCTCGCTGAATCCGAGGGAAAAACCAACCCTGGAGGGTAAGCAGATGAAGAAGAAGAAGAAGAAGAAGAAGAAGAAGAAGAAGAAGTTATTCTGTCCTATGACAGGTCATTTGTTTCAACTGTCTATATCTTATTTGTCTAACCACGCATTTGTTGTGTTCAGAGTTACAAAATATTGTAAATGTAGGGTACATGTGACCGAAGATACGGTGTCTTACTGTATTACAGTATGTAATGTCCGATGGAAATGAGCAAATAAAAAAATGCGCCTCAACCCAGGATCGAACCCTCGACCTCCTGCATGCTAACCCGAAACTCTTGCTACTCCACCAACTGTACAGCACCGCTCATGTGTGCTGACAGACGTAGTTACCATAAATGTGGTTACACTGTTGCCAGATTGCCACTCTACAACGTCCTTTTCTGCCGGATATACTCGCAGGACGAACTTTTGTGAGAGACATATTTTTATTGCTGGCATGTGAGGAGTCGCGCTGCGACGCCCGAGTGCGCGAATTTCGCTTCGCCCTGTATATATCATTGTATGTATGTACGTGTGTATGTATTACATCTCCTCCTAAGTCACTGGAGCGATTTACACCAAACTTGGTACACTTGCAACTTAGTATCAGGTGACAAACCGCGTGGGGGTAAGACACTTCAAGTAGCCTTACGGGCGGGGGGCGGGGGTTTGACGTATAAAAGTATTCGAAGATAGTGTCGAATCCATATTTTTCGGATTCGCTGAGATGAATAATGATACTCCGGAAATTTTTAAAGTCCAAATTCAGCCCCCTTTAGGGTGAGGGGGGGGCGAGGGGGAGTGATATATCAAAATAATAGAAAATAGTGTCGAATCCATCCTTTTCGGGGTCGCTGAGATGAATAGTGACACTCCGGATTTCTTTTTACAGACCGCGTGGGGGTAAGACACCCCATGTACCCATAGGGGCGGGGAGGGCGAAGGGGTGAATTTTTTTTTTTGCTAGGGGCTTTACGTCGCACCGACACAGATAGGTCTTATGGCGACGATGGGATAGGAAAGGCCTAGGAATTGGAAGGAAGCGGCCGTGGCCTTAATTAAGGTACAGCCCCAGCATTTGCCTGGTGTGAAAATGGGAAACCACGGAAAACCATTTTCAGGGCTGCCGATAGTGGGATTCGAACCTACTATCTCCCGGATGCAAGCTCACAGCCGCGTGCCTCTACGCGCACGGCCAACTCGCCCGGTAGGGGTGAATTATAAAATATTCGAAAATAGTGTCGAATCCATACTTTCTATGGTCGCTGAGATGAATATTGACACTCCGGAATTTTTTAAAGTCCAAGTTCAGTCCCCTTTGGGGTGGGGGCGAGGGGAGAGTGATATATAAAAATAATCGTAAATAATGTCGAATCCACAGTTTTGGGGGTCGCTGAGATGAATAGTGGCACTCGGTATTTTTTAGTACCATGAGACAAATCACATGGGGGTAAGACACCCGAGGCACCGTTAGTGATGAGGGTGAAGAGGGGGTGAGAAGAAGGGTGTTGAAGAATGATAAAACTGCTTGTGAACATTCCTATTTGTTAGCGTGTAAAGAAATGCTTGCTGAAAATCATATCACTGTAGCTAGGTTATTCAATTCAATGAAGCCATGCACTTACTTTGGCCAAAAAGTATAAAATACGACCATGTATTGCTTTTCCTTACTGATGGTACAGCTTATATGAAAAAGGCAACCGAAGGCCTTTCTGTGAGCTTTCCGAAAATGATACACGTAACTTGCGTTGTTCATGCTCTACACAGGTTATGTGAAACTGTGCGGGCTCAGTATCCTCAAGTGGATAAATTAGTGCCTAATGGCAAAAAAGTCTTCGTAAAAGCACCCTCAAGAATCGATTTGTTTAAAGAGAAAAACTCGGATCTTGCGCTTCCTCCTCTGCCTACTGTTACGCGGTGGGAGTACCCGGCTTAGCGCTGTGGTATACTACGCAGACAATTTCGAAAGTTTTGCATGTGAATGCACTAGATAAAAACGACGCGTCGTCAATTGAGATTCTTCAAGAGATACTGAAAGACAGCTCTTTGAAAAATGATTCGGCGTTTATATCTGCTAATCTAAGCTTCTTGTGTAAAACTATAGACATACTTGAAAAATCCACTAACCTGTTGTCCGAAACAGTGAAGGAAGTGCGCGCTGTTGAAAATAAATTAGATTCACTCCCGGCTTCGTAGGCACAGGGACTGAAGGTCAAATATCAAAATGTATTCAGGAAAAACAGAGGATTTCAAACTATGTGCCAAATTTCTAATGTATTAGAGGGTGCTCATGTTCGCGAAATTGATGGGATTAGTGTTGGTGACATTCCTCTCTTTAACTATGCACGTCTGACTTCCTGTGATATGGAGCGATCGTTTTCGCATATAAGGCGTTCTTTAGAGATAATCGGCATGCGATTATGATGGACAATTTGGAGATGACCTTTGTTGCCCACTGCAATTCTGAGACTACTTCTAGCAACTAATATTCCAGCGTGTGATAACAAAAATTAATATACCATACTGCATGTTTCCATACACAGACACCAATTAGCTTTAAGGAGCACGTTTGGTAGCACCATATTCTAATACAAAACGTTATACTTATTTACTTCTTGAGCGTGAATAGTTATGTGATATTTAAGGAAAAATAATTTTAATTTTTTATCACATATTTTGAAGTTTTTCAGCACATAAAAATAAATATTTTTCACATTTTTAGCACATAAAAACCCGCTCCCTAGTTATGACAAACTAGCACTCCTAGGAGTAGGTGTTGGAGAGGGTGAGATATAAAAATAATCGAAAATAGGGCCACATCCAAAGTTTTCGTGGTCACTGAAGTGAATAGTGACACTCCGGTTGTCGTTTAAGTCCAAGTTGATTCCCAGTTGGCAGGCGGGTGAGGAGTGAAGAAAATAAAATATCCAAACGACCGAGATTAAGGATGTTTGCGTGTACGGTCCAATATAACTGTCAGCTGAACTTGGTACAAATATTACCTACTATCTGGAAAAAAAATACTGTGGGGGAAAGACACCCCTAGAAGCCTTATATAAGGGGACGAAATATAATTATGACTAAAAACGACGGAATCCATACTTTTCGGGACTACGGGTGCGATTTCAAACAATCTTGGTCACTTATGACTTATTATCAGGAGACAAAGTGCGTGGAAGTATGACAATCCTAGCACACCTACGAGGGGGTGAGATGTAGAAATAATCGAAAATAGTGTCGAATCCGTTCTTTTCGGAGTCGCTGAGATGAATAGTAACGCTCCGAATTATTTAGAAGTCCAAGTTCTGCCTCATTTCGCATAGCGGTGAGAAGTGAAAAACAAAATTTCCAAAATGACCGACATAATGGGTATGTGTGTAATAGATATTCCAGCGTAACTCTCAACCAACATTGGACGTACTGCCTGGAAAAAATACATTTGGGGTAAGAGACCCCTAGCCTATAAAGTAGAGGTGAAATATAAACATTAACCGAAAACGACCGATATCTGTGTCTAATCCATAGTTTTCGGGATCACTGAGATGAAGTGTGACACTCAGGATGCTGTTTAAAGTAAAACTTATTCCTAATCGGCAGGCGGGTGAGAACTGGTAAAAAAAAAAAAAAATGTCCAAAGGGATAGAGTTTAAAGACGTACGTGTGTATGTTCTAGCATACCTCTCAACCAAACTTGATATACACATGACTTACTATATACGCAGAAAACATTACTGTCTGGGTCAGATACACCTAGCACCCCTAAGGGCGAGGGTGAATTATAAAGGACCTAGAAAATTGGGTGAAATATAAAAATTAGGATGTAGATAATGACAAATATTAATGGACAGTCCATAGTTTTCGAGGTCGCTGAGGTGAATAATGACACTCCGGATGCCGTTGTTCAGTCCCTAACGGCATGGATATTAGAAAGGGTGGAAAGGAAAATGTTCTAAATGACCGAAATTATGGATGTATGTGTTTTTCATCCAGCATAGCCCTCGTATAAAATTGGTACACGTATGACTTACTATCTGAAAAAAAAAACTGTTGGGGTAAAACACCCCTAGCACGTCTAGGGGATATGGTGAAATATTAAAATAAACGAATTTGACTGATATTAATGTCGAATACATTCTTTACGAGGTCACAGAGTTGAACTGTGACACGCTGGATGGTTAAGTCATATTTCAGGCGCAATCAGTATGGAGGTTGAGAAGCGGTGAAAATGAATGTAAATATAACGGATATTATGGATGTACTGTATGTGGCTATGTTCCAGAATTGCTCTCAACGAAACTTGGTACACATATGACTTACCATCTTAGAAAAAATACTATGGAGATGAAAAACCACAGCCTCCGCTGGGGGTGGGGAAAGAGAGGGGCAGACGTGCGAAAACAAATGGAAAATAACCAATATTAATGTCGAAATCCATTGTTTGTGTGTCTCTGATACGAACTGTGACGCTCTTGATACCGTTTAAGTCCACTTTCAGTCTCCATTGAGACAGGAGCTGAGAAGGGTTTAAAAGTACATAGAATAAAAATGACCGAGATTAGTGTTGAATCCACTGCTTTTGGGGTCACTAGGCTGATTGTGACGGTCTCAATGACAGCTGAAATCGTGAACATAATATATATAGTGCAACGGGTAAATACATACAGTATAATTATTACTTTTTTTTTTGAAAGAATCAAATACTGCCCAGTCAATTCGAGCTTCAACTTGTACAAAATTTTACTCGAAAATTAAATAATCTAAAACTTGAAATCAGATAATCTAAATAACTCTAAAACTACATAATAGGTCGTAAAATCAACATCTCAAAAATAATTAAATAAGCATTCACTTCACACTTAACTAACTGGTAATACAAATACTAAATGTAAACATTCAAAAACTATCCGGGCAACGCCGGGTACTACAGCTAGTATATTACATACGTATAAAAATGGATGTATGTGTGTGTGGGAGGGGGGTAAATGACACATCTCCTCCTAAACCTCTGGAGCAATTTCAACCAAACTTAGTACACTTATGACTTACTATCTGGAGACGAGCACTGTGGGGATAAGCCATCCGTAGCACACTTTCGACCGGGGGACAGGGGGGTTAGGTATAAAAGTAATCGAAAATAGCGTCGAATCCACAGTTTTCGGGGTAGCTGAGATGAATAGTGACACCCCCGAATTTTTAAAAAGTCAAAGTTCAGCTCCCTTTTGGGTGGGGGGAGGGGTGAGTGGGATTCAGTTATAAAAATAATCGAAAATAGTGTCGAATCTATAGTTTTCGGGGTCGCTGAGACGAATAGTAATACTCCCGATTTTTTAAAACTCAAAGTTTAGCTCCCTTTATCGTGGAGGTAGGGGGGAGTGAGATATAAAAATAATCGAAAATAGTGTCAAATCCATAGTTTTGTAGGTCGGATTTTTAAAGTCCAATTTCAGCCCCCTTTGGCATAGGAGGTGAGAAGGGGTGAAAAATAAATTGTCCAAAATGACCGAGATAAAGGACGTATATATGTTCCAGAGTGGCTATCAACCAAAATTGTTACAAGTATGACTTACTACCTGGAAAATATACTGTGGGAGTAAGACGCCCCTAAAACCACTAGGGAAGAAAGTGAAATATAATCCATATTAATAAATGGAAGTCAGTTTGGAACGATCTAGATATATTGTACTGTAGATATATTTATAAAGGTATAAAATGAAAGCAGGCGTGAATTAATGAGACACTTCCAGGCATCTTAGAAACTTAGAACTTGGTACTAGACAAGCTGATGAGTTCAGGATCTCTAGAAAAGTAGAATATTCTCAAAATTCTCTGAGGGGGACACGTAGAGAGTTTCAAATATCCGTAAGAACACCGTCGGATATACACTGACTGACAGAGCAAATGCAACACCAAGAAGGAGTGGTCAAAACTTTATGCCATTTGCAGGGTAGACTGACGTCACTGGGGTATGCTCATGATGTGAAATGCGCCGCTGTGCTGCGCACGTAGCGAACGATAAATGGGACACGGCGTTGGCGAATGGCCCACTTCGTACCGTGATTTCTCAGCCGACAGTCATTGTAGAACGTGTTGTCGTGTGCCACAGGACACGTGTATAGCTAAGAATGCCAGGCCGCCGTCAACGGAGGCATTTCCAGCAGACAGACGACTTTACGAGGGGTATGGTGATCGGACTGAGAAGGGCAGGTTGGTCGCTTGGTCAAATCGCAGCCGATACCCATAGGGATGTGTCCATGGTGCAGCGCCTGTGGCGAAGATGGTTGGCGCAGGGACATGTGGCACGTGCGAGGGGTCCAGGCGCAGCCCGAGTGACGTCAGCACGCGAGGATCGGCGCATCCGCCGCCAAGCGGTGGCAGCCCCGCACGCCACGTCAACCGCCATTCTTCAGCATGTGCAAGACACCCTGGCTGTTCCAATATCGACCAGAACAATTTCCCGTCGATTGGTTGAAGGAGGCCTGCACTCCCGGCGTCCGCTCAGAAGACTACCATTGACTCCACAGCATAGACGTGCACGCCTGGCATGGTGCCGGGCTAGAGCGACTTGGATGAGGGAATGGCGGAACGTCGTGTTCTCCGATGAGTCACGCTTCTGTTCTGTCAGTGATAGTCACCGCAGACGAGTGTGGCGTCGGCGTGGAGAAAGGTCAAATCCGGCAGTAACTGTGGAGCGCCCTACCGCTGGACAACGCGGCATCATGGTTTGGGGCGCTATTGCGTATGATTCCACGTCACCTCTAGTGCGTATTCAAGGCACGTCAAATGCCCACCGCTACGTGCAGCATGTGCTGCGGCCGGTGGCACTCCCGTACCTTCAGGGGTTGCCCAATGCTCTGTTTCAACAGGATAATGCCCGCCCACACACTGCTCGCATCTCCCAACAGGCTCTACGAGGTGTACAGATGCTTCCGTGGCCAGCGTACTCTCCGGATCTCTCACCAATCGAACACGTGTGGGATCTCATTGGACGCCGTTTGCAAACTCTGCCCCAGCCTCGTACGGACGACCAACTGTGGCAAATGGTTGACAGAGAATGGAGAACCATCCCTCAGGACACCATCCGCACTCTTATTGACTCTGTACCTCGACGTGTTTCTGCGTGCATCGCCGCTCGCGGTGGTCCTACATCCTACTGAGTCGATGCCGTGCGCATTGTGTAACCTGCATATCGGTTTGAAATAGACATCAGTTATTCGTCCGTGCCGTCTCTGTTTTTCCCCAACTTTCATCCCTTTCGAACCACTCCTTCTTGGTGTTGCATTTGCTCTGTCAGTCAGTGTATTTATCCAAAACGATAACCTGGACTTGAAAGTTCCCTGAAAGTCCTAATTTTTAACCCCCTCCCCATATCAAGATGGCGGCATAATCTGCCAGGCGAGCCAGAAAATTGAACTTTGGCACAATTATAGATTTTAGCCTTTAACCGACGAAAAAATTACGAATTGTAAAAAATAATATTTTTTTACCTCCGATAAATATTGAAATATGGAGGCAATTTTAATGACGGTGCAGACCTTCCTTTAGGGGTATTTGGTGGCTAAACGGTACGTCGTATCACAAAACGGACGGCAAAATATCGTTCAATTTGGAGTGATCTACAACTTTGGTCTTATGACTTTTTGTCGTATCTCTATCTCTTATACGTTAAATTTGGCTCTATTTGTGCATTATACCTATATTTTGCACTTTGTACATGTATAATTGATGGTTTGAATCACTTACAGGAAAGATAGGATCATCAAATTCCACAGGAATATTGGCCTACCCAGTAGCTATATGTGAGGCAAATTCTATGTTTGAAGCTGTCACATTAGTATCTGAAAAGTAATTCACTGTGTGAAAACCTTACACAAATTCCACCATATTCAACGTTTCTAAAAAATTCTTACCTTTAAACAGATGATATACGAGAAAATAATATAGGACCAGCCTTTTAGATCGCTAAATGAGGCCAGAGGCGTCTTATAGTACAATCCGTTTTTCGATATGATTCACCGTTTAGCAGCAGTTATTCTGTAAATGAAGGTGATCATGCATATACTTTCGTATGTCGATCGACATTTATTCATTGAAGTCGATTTGGAACGATCTAGAAAGTGTGTGTCTGCTATTGCAATTAATACTTTACAAATCGATAGTGACTGTCAGCAGGAGGGCGTCTACTTTGTAATCACTAATCAGTACTCCCCAAATGACTTTGACTGGCGGTAGAAATGGGGTCCTCCTCCAACTCCCGTGTACCATTTTAATGAATAATTCCCTTCTCGATTTGACTAGCAGAAGACAAGGGAGCGTGTAACTTTTTCCAAACTCCTTTACCCGATTCTGTTTGTCAGTAGGCAAGTAGGCAAGGGTGCCCTCCACCATTGTAAACAAATTTACCCGTCCAAAATATGACTGACTTTAGGCATAATGGCCTGCTATTATAATGGAAACTCACCAATTCGGTGTGACTGGCAGTAAGCTGGCTGGCATAAGGAAAATGGTTCTTTCATTATAATGACAACACAACTCAATTTCGACTGGCAGTAGGGAAGGTGCCCGCCATTATAATAAAAATTCCTCAACTGTAATCTGTCTGAAAGTATGAAATGGCAGGGGCGGCCGTACCTTATGTACTGAAGTGCTGCAGCACACTGCCTGTTGGAAAAATAAATTAGTTTTAAAATGTTATCTACAATCAAATACAGTGCATTGAAAAAGACGTCAGCCGAAGAATAGGAAATTATTCAACTCCCCTCACAACCAGTTAACTACTGGTGCGCTCCACGCCGGGTGCTGTGTGACCACAGCTCAGCGAGTATTTCTAAGCTTTTAGCCGGAAACCAGGAACTCTGCCTTTTGCGCATGCGTGCCCAACGTTTCCGATACAAAGAGAATGTGTTCCGATAGGCTGTGGAAACAACAGCCAAGACATCACTTCACAGCGATTCTTCGTTCGACCACAGAGAGGCAGCACTAGCACTAGTCACACTTGCATTACGACCGATATGAGAAGGTGGCAGGTGGCACCCCCTTGACTCAGCGGTAGTATTTCAGAGGGGATCGCTCAAAGCAAACGGGAAAACAAAATACTGTAGAGCTGTTCCCGCCAAGTCTTTTAATACAAAAGAGGATAGAATACTACCAACTTGCTTATTCCACAACCACATTTGTAAATCGATGAACTATAAAAATTGTACTTTTTATGTTGTCAAAATAAGGACATGGTATTGTGATTTTCTTTAATTAAAAATGTCTAGTTTATAAATGTCACTATAAAAACATAACATGTAATTTTGCATTACGCCGTTGGTGGTTTATTTCAATGATGTTGGTGGCATTGGGAAGTTCTGTTTTTGCACGCTCACACCAAGTGTTTTGAGTTCGTGAATATTTTGTCATTGCAGGTGTTATTGTGTGTTTAATTGTATAGTTTTATAGTTTTTTATGAGGAATGTGTATATGTGTTGGGGTTGTTTGCGTGTTTGTTCAGTGTGGAAAACTCAGTGGAGAGCCTCTTGAAAACCACATACCAGTATGTTTCTAAATATTGTTATTTTTTGGAGTGGGGATGGGTTACAGCACACAACTGATTTTCTGCACCAACCGCCACTGTGAAATGGGGCCTGCCATTGTAATGAAAACTCCCAAATCGATTGTGGCCGCACAGTAGGTAATAGGGCCTGCCGTTAAATGAAAATTCTTAACTCCTTTGTGAATTGCAGTAGACAAGTGGACCTGCCGTTATCATCACAACTCCGCAATTCGCACTTTACATTGTAAACAACATATGTGGACAGCCCTATGCTGTTTCTTGGATAATGCCAAGAGAAATGCAATTAAAAATCTTATTCACTTCATTTACAGTAATTTATTCCGATATCCGTAGTACAATGTAGAATACCGTAGCGAAGCACGACTACATATGCCAGTATATTCATATTACACAAAATTTGATCGCTAATACCTTGCCATTCCAAACTACACTGTATTTATTTTTATTTTTAGGGGTGTATACGCAAATGCTGATGTCTCTTCTAAGAAAAAGGTTGCCCCTCCTCCTGAACTGAGAAGGCGCTTCAAAAAATAAGCTACCCAGAGTTCGTACGGAGAAATTTTATTTTTATTTACAGGGGGATATAAGAATAGAGAGTAGTAGTGCACTTGTGTCTCCGAAAACCATCAAAAGTAAGTAGCGGGACGTAAAAACAATAACTTTATTATTTATTACAACCAAAAGAATCCAGATACATCAGCAAATAATGATCTAAAAGAGAAAGTGAACTTATAAATATTTTTTCTACTGGAATGGACTAGGGTTGGGAAGGTAGCGGCCGTGGCCTTAGTTAAGGTACAGCCTCAGTACATGCCTCGTGTGGAACTGCGAAACCACGCAAAACTATCTTCAGAGCTGTCAATGGTAGCATTCGAACCCACGATCTCCGAATGCAAGCTCACAGCTGCGCGACTCTAACCGCATGGCCAGCTCGCTCGGTCTAAATGTTGCTGTGATTCTAAGAGATCTAGGGTACCTGCTAGTATGCAACGTAATTTATTGACGTTGCTGCTAATTACTTATGTGTTTGCGTGTCACTAGTCACCCAGTCGGAAATCAAGGGAATATCCCAAAACAAGCTTTCATAGTTAAGAGCTCTGAAATAATGTAACTTAATATTGTAGTCTGACTGTAGCAAGAACCATTAAGGAGCGACTCTGATATGTATATGGCACGCGAAGGCCTTGAGCCATGGTCGTGGAACACGTGTAAGCCAGGAACACTATGCTAACATTATACGGCAGGAGTAATTTTGTTCGCTGAGAACTCGTGTACAATCTTTCTTCTTTCTTAACCTGTTTACCCTCCAGGGTCGGTTTTTACCTCGGACTCAGGGAGGGATCCCACCTTTACCGCCTCAAGGGCAGTGTCCCGGAGCGTGAGACTTTGGGTCTGGGGATACAACTGGGAAGGACGACCAGTACTTTGCCCAGGCGGCCTCACCTGCTATGCTGTGTGGAGGGATGGGAGGATTGGAAGGGTCAGGCAGGGAAGAGGGATGGAAGTCTTAAGTTAGGTATCATCCCGACATTTGCCTGGAGGAGTAGCGGAAAACGGAAAACCACTTCGAGGATGGCTGAGGTGGGAATCGAACACACCTCTACTCAGTTGACCTCCCGAGGCTGAATGGACCCCGTTCAAAGGCTTCGTAGCACTTTTCAAATTTCGTGGCAGAGTTGGAAATCGAACTCCGGCCTTTGGGCGTGGAGGCTATACATTTCCGTTACAATTAGCATACACTTACCGAAGACACAGATCCACCATTAACTTACTAAAAATCACCCATAATTGCCAACTAATTTTCACTCTCTTATCATTCAAACATATTACCTAGTTTTCTTACTTCTTATTACTATGCCATCCTCACTATTGTTTTTCTTGCTCCACAGGTCGTTTAGACTTAGGCTCTTCCCTTTAGTCATCGTCTCTCTTCTTTTCGCCTTCTCACACGAATCTTCACTTTCACTATGCCTTGAATCACTTACCATTTCTTGAGGTTTTTCCAGCTCCTCTCGCCACCTTCTCATATTATTCGTTGTCTCGCTAATTGCATCCATAAATTCTCTGATCTGCCTCTCCTCCGTTTCTCACCTTTATACTAGTCTCACTCACCAGTCCAGCCCCGCGGTGTAGTGGGCAACGCGTCCGCCTGTCACCCGGCGGCCCCGGGTTTGATTCCCGCCGGGTTTTTAATTGTAATGATTAATATCCCTGGCCTGGAGACTAGGTGTTTGCGACGTCCATAATCTTCATTTCCTCAGACACAACATTCCACACTACCACCATTCCAATTACACGCAGGTTCATACAATATGGTTGGGCAAAAGATCCACATGGGTCGACGCCCCGAACAAATGTCATTTTTAAAAATGACAGGTATGCGAGTAACAACAAATTGAAAAAAAAAAAAAAAAAAAAGGTTCAACGATCTTGGTAACTTTTGGCAGAGGACTCATCCAGTTCAAAAAAAATGTTAAATGTATCGTCCATGAATACAGTTATACATAGCGCATTTAAATAACTACATATACCTACATTATATTGAAGCAAATACGCTGGAAGACCATACTACTTCTAAGGATATACAAACCTAGGAATTAACACTTTGAAGTAAGTGTATACCGCTCCGGTCCTCTTCAATACACTCGGCAATGGAGTACCGTACCATGGCTTTACCAACAACCATTTATAAAGACATTATTTGAAAATATTCAATGGGAGCTGACGGAATTCTTGACCTAATTTATTATATAGCGTTATAGTTAACACCATATGACATTTTTGAGTTTTTGATAATTCGAGTTACTGTATAGACAAGCCGTTAACTGGGGTGACTACGGCCAAAATCTATTTAAAAGCAATAAGAGATGTATTTATGCAATACATTTATAAACCTATACTTTATTTTTCATCAATTCAAAATAGAATATGAAAAACATTTGAATATATTGCCATTGATACTTTCACGGCCCGTACCGTACTTATAGACATGATATTGTATAGGCTTTGGGCTTATGCGTAATCAGAATAAAATCTTGACTGTCCACGAGAAAGGCTTCTTAAACAATGACTTTAAATTTAGACGTTATAATAGAAGTGGAAATGGTACGTTCATTCGCCATCAGATGGCTCCCAGGACGTGGCACAGCGCTAGCGTTCGAAGCGGAAGTGAAGGGCATAGTTGACACTGAAGTTCGTTTTTAACGCTTTCTTTGTTTTATGTCTAGATCCACGTTTATGCATTGTTTTATAAATTGTAACTAACTTACTTGATTACTGAATATTGCCCCCCCCCCACTTTTTGTAGAAAATATTATATTCCCATTGTAGCCGGCTGAAACTAGGAATTATTTGAAGAAACAATTTCTAAAGGGCCTGTTGTGTTATCAGCTAATTCTTTCCTTTATTTTATTTTTAACAAAATAATTAGTGGAAATAGGCACAAAATGTCGTTCGTCCCGGCTAACCGATTTGTATAGCGCCACGGCAAGTAGTGGAGACTTTGCACATGCTACGAGGAAGGGTAGCAGGGGTACTTTCTTCTTTCGTTTCACCCTCTTTGGGCTACGTTGAATCGATCATTTCTGTGTGTTGTTCTTTTCTAAGTGCCCAGTATTTCTTCATTCTTTCTGATCTTAGTTTCTTCCCAACTTCCGAGATAATAAAGGTAAGGTAAGGGTGTATTCTGTCCGAAGGCAGGTCTGAACCTCCGCAGAGGTATGCCTGAGCCGAAGTTTACGTACGGTACGGTGGCCAGTTCCTTTCCGCTCCTCCATTCCCTTGCCCCCACCAACAGCGCCTGGCAACCCATCAAAATCTTGACCACGCCCAATGTTGCTTAACTTCGGAGGTCTCACGCGATCCGGTGTTTCAACACGGCTACGGCCGTTGGATTCCGAGATAATAGATTTGGTTTATAACGTACATTTGTCTTGTAACCTTATGTTTTCGTCCTTAGTTATTATCTAGCTGTTCGATCGAATAGTGATTTTTCTGTATTTTTAATTCTTCTTCTTCTTCTTAATCTGTTTACCCTCCAGGGTCGGTTTTTTCCTCGGACTCAGCCTCAAGGGCAGTGTCCTGGAGCTTCAGACTCTGGGTCAGGGGATACAACTGGGGAGGATGGCCAGTACCTCGTCCAGGCGGCCTCAACTGCTATGCTGAAAAGGGGCCTTATGGGGGGATGGGAAGTATGGAAGGGATAGACAAGGAAGAGGGAAGGAAGCGGCCGTGGCCTTAAGTTAGGTACCATCCCGGCATTTGCCTGGAGGAGAAGTGGGAAACCACGGAAAACACTTCCAGGATGGCTGAGTGGACCCCGTTCCAGCCCTCGTACCACTTTTCAAATTTCGTGGCAGAGCCGAGAATCGAACCCGGGCCTCTGGGGGTGGCAGCTAATCACACTAACCACTACACCACAGAGGCGGACTTGTGTAGTATTAAATCAAAATCTTAAAAAAAAAAATTATTAGCGCACTTAAATTGGTAAGCTGTCAACCTTTACCTGTCTGTCGACAAGTTGACGAGAGCACCAAAAGCTTTTCTTCAGTTTTGATATATATAACCCCACCCCTACCTCCGTCCGCTATATCCCGTAACCTGAGTACTGTTTGTTGTCTGTATATCTTTTGCTTCCGCACTTTTAATTTCCAATCGCCGCTGATGTGAATACACGTTTTTAACATATAAACGGGATCGTATTATTTACTGCGCTACAAATTGCCACAATTTACTTGTGTTATGGGTCCAGGATATTTATGAAATACCGATAAAATACGACGTAAGTAAGTTAGTTTCTGTCGTGCATGCAAATCAGGCAAGTCTCAACGTTAAGCTTGTTTCTTTGATCGAAGTATCGCCGCACGCCGAGAAATGAATGCCGCCGGCGTGCAATTCGAAGTATTGAACAAAGAGAACTACGGTACGACACCTGGAAAATTGACATGCGATCAGTACTTATTAAAAATGATGCGTGGCCTATGTCAGCGGGATAAAGGTTATGACGTCATATTCAAGAAAATGAAAGCCGTAGTTGTGGACAGCAATGGGCAAGTACTCCTGACCGCAACTCGTAAAAACGGGCTGTACTATTTTCGAGGGAAAAGTAACGCTGAGTGCAGGACAACAAGGCAGGAAACATTCCAAAGAAGAATTCTCTAAAATACCGTATTGGCACATCCGACTAGGAGATTTAAATATCCATGATCTCTGCGAAGGCGTGATGAAGTGGAGTCTGCGAGGGATAATAATCTAACATCTCAACGAGGAATTTGACTGCAGAGTCTGCTTGCAGCCAAAAATGAGCCAACCACCGATCCTAAAAACATCTGAGGGAAAGTCAGCCAATGGTGATCTAGTACATTCGGATGTTTGCGGCCCGATGCACGTCCCTCACACGGCAAAAATATATACACTGACTGACAGAGCAAATGCAACACCAAGAAGGAGTGGTCAGAACTTTATGCCAATTGCAGGGTAGACTGACGTCACTGAGGTATGCTCATGATGTGAAATGCGCCGCTGTGCTGCGCTCGTAGCGAACGATAAATGGGACACGGCGTTGGCGAATGGCCCACTTCGTACCGTGATTTCTCAGCCGACAGTCATTGTAGAACGTGTTGTCGTGTGCCACAGGACACGTGTATAGCTAAGAATGCCAGGCCGCCGTCAACGGAGGCATTTCCAGCAGACAGACGACTTTACGAGGGGTATGGTGATCGGGCTGAGAAGGGCAGGTTGGTCGCTTCGTCAAATCGCAGCCGATACCCATAGGGATGTGTCCACGGTGCAGCGCCTGTGGCGAAGATGGTTGGCGCAGGGACATGTGGCACGTGCGAGGGGTCCAGGCGCAGCCCGAATGACGTCAGCACGCGAGGATCGGCGCATCCGCCGCCAAGCGGTGGCAGCCCCGCACGCCACGTCAACCGCCATTCTTCAGCATGTGCAAGACACCCTGGCTGTTCCAATATTGACCAGAACAATTTCCCGTCGATTGGTTGAAGGAGGCCTGCACTCCCGGCGTCCGCTCAGAAGACTACCATTGACTCCACAGCATAGACGTGCACGCCTGGCATGGTGCCGGGCTAGAGCGACTTGGATGAGGGAATGGCGGAACGTCGTGTTCTCCGATGAGTCACGCTTCTGTTCTGTCAGTGATAGTCACCGCAGACGAGTGTGGCGTCGGCGTGGAGAAAGGTCAAATCCGGCAGTAACTGTGGAGCGCCCTACCGCTAGACAACGCGGCATCATGGTTTGGGGCGCTATTGCGTATGATTCCACGTCACCTCTAGTGCGTATTCAAGGCACGTTAAATGCCCACCGCTACGTGCAGCATGTGCTGCGGCCGGTGGCACTCCCGTACCTTCAGGGGCTGCCCAATGCTCTGTTTCAGCAGGATAATGCCCACCCACACACTGCTCGCATCTCCCAACAGGCTCTACGAGGTGTACAGATGCTTCCGTGGCCAGCGTACTCTCCGGATCTCTCACCAATCGAACACGTGTGGGATCTCATTGGACGCCGTTTGCAAACTCTGCCCCAGCCTCGTACGGACGACCAGCTGTGGCAAATGCTTGACAGAGAATGGAGAACCATCCCTCAGGACACCATCCGCACTCTTATTGACTCTGTACCTCGACGTGTTTCTGCGTGCATCGCCGCTCGCGGTGGTCCTACATCCTACTGAGTCGATGCCGTGCGCATTGTGTAACCTGCATATTGGTTTGAAATAAACATCAA
Source organism: Anabrus simplex (assembly GCF_040414725.1). NCBI lineage: Eukaryota > Metazoa > Arthropoda > Insecta > Orthoptera > Tettigoniidae > Anabrus > Anabrus simplex. The sequence continues at coordinate 242,902,759 of NC_090271.1, forward strand.
TTATTCTTTCATCCCTTTCGAACCACTCCTCCTTGGTGTTGCATTTGCTCTGTCAGTCAGTGTATTTTTGCACATTCATTGATGACTACTCCAGAAGGTGCGAAGTAACGCCCATTAAACAGAAATTTTTGGAGTTGAAGAAAATCAACTGTCTTCAATTTGATAATGGGTTAAAATTCGCGAACAGAGATTTTGACAAACTATTTGAAAAACATGGGATATCTCGATGACTGATAGCCCCTTACAATCCCAAACAGAATGGCGACGCTGAGAAGTGCAATACATCATGCATGGAAATGACAAGGTGTCTGCTAATACAATCAGGGTTGCCATCACCATGTTGGGGGGAGGCAGTTAACACTGCGAACTTTATCAGAAATAGGTGTCCCATGAAACAGTTGGAGGGAAAGACGTTGTATGAGCTTTGGGATGGTAAACTGCGTTGACTGACTTCAAGCCGTTCAGATGCGAAGTGTTTGTCATGGATTGGTCACCAGGGAGAAGTAAGCCCGAGCCTCACTCCATGAAAACAAGCTCCGTAGAATACAGCGCAGAAGCAAAGGTCTGAATTCCAAGCAAGGGTAAGATTGTAGCATAAAGACCCTGAAGAAGTTGCTTATGCAGTCAAGCAACGAATGCAGAGATTTCGAGCCAGAGGAAGTGAATTCATGAAAACCATCCAATCCATTGTATGACAACATTTCAGCAGAGAAGCCATCCATTGAAATCAGTCTCAATCACTCTCAAGGACAAGATGTAGGTGCTGAAATCTTAGACCAAAGAGACGACTTCGAAGGATTTTCATGGTTTCCCTGCAGAGAAACCATCCAGACGCAGACCAGGAAAAAGACACAAGATTTACACCAGATGACCAGGAAGACCTCGTTTCGATTGCGGTAACAGAGTACCAATAAATCACAATGATGAAGAGAAGGAAGACTTCGCATATCAGACTGAGCTCCCTATCACACAGGTTTTGTTTAGTGCACAGTCATATAAATGACTAGAAGCTTTGGAAAATGAAGTCAAGTCGATACTGAAAAACAAGTCATGGTATCACAGTCCGTAGCCAAGGATGTGATTGGAAGCCACTTCATTCTGTGAAATAAGTACGGAAAGGACAGACTTTTTGAGAAGAGAAACACCCAGAGTGTTGCAAAAAGATACTCTCAATGTTTCGGGAAGGACTACCACGAAACTTTTGCCGCAATTGCTCGATTGGATTCAATTTGTTTGGCCATCGCATATGCAGCACAGAACAGGATGAATATTCATCAATATGATGTCACTACAGCCTATCTCATTGATGTTTTGGACGAGGATGTGTTTATGGAGTTGCCTAACGAGATGGAAGAAATACTCTAATGCATCGTTAGAAAGAAGTATCACGATCAAAAATTCGTCCATGAAGCTGAACTCATATTGCAATGGCTGAAAACGGGGGACTTCGTCTGCCACATAAGGAAGGCTTTATATGGCTTGGAGCAGGATGGTCGAGCTTAGCACCGATACCTTGATCAAGAGTTACGTAATCAAGGAGCAGTACTGACAAACATAGGCATAATTCGGGGGTGGCAGTTGCCATCCGAATATTTTGAAGGAAGCCAAATTTTTGTAATATTACAGACTTCAAAATAACTTACATATATGACAAGTAGGTTTTTCCTTACTCTGTTTAATTTAGCTCAATGAAACAAAATTATCGTTTTAAAATTGTTTAGACTACCTACACAATGTTGATAGAAACTGTGCCATGTATAAGGCCTGCCGGTGAGGTTTAAGTTGTCTCTTCTCTGTCTGTGCATCCATCTTTAGTTAAACTGTGAAATTCGTGAAACTATAGTAAGTTTTTCCCTTTGAGAACTAGATTTCTCTGACATCAATATGTTGGCAGAATCTGGGGTTCAGATCTCATTACTAGTCAGAGAGAATGTTTGTATTTAGATGGTGTACATACTGTCGACTTTCTGTTATTTAATTCAATTCTCTGTAGTTAGCTAAACTGCAATTAATTTTACCCACCCATCTAGAGGCTTGATTTGGAGTTGATTCGCCTATCATAAATGCTGATATACATTTTCATGAACCCAATCGAAAGAGTTTTCACAAATACTTCTAGATGGTTCTGCCAAACCTCTTTATAAGGAGAAAATTTTGATCATATGTCATCTGATCTTTTGGCAGCTTTAATGTGAGTTTTACGTACTAAGAAGAGAGGAAGTCTCCTTCGGGAGATGAGATGCGGGGGTTTCAGCATCATGACGTTTTTATAAACGAGGTATGGCAGCAAATTGTACTAAGTGAACATCGGCGTGTCAAGCTAGGGAGGATTTCTATGTTCCCCATAGCATGTAACTGCTAAGTCGTCGGCTCTTTTATCAAACTAAAATGTAAGGTTTCTCTTTTCTAAATCAAATATAACTTCAGTCTTCGGATTTTCAGATTTTATTTCCCTCAGGGGAAATAGTTGAAATTTAAGGAAGCATGAGTGGTTATCCTCGTTAACTTCCTCTAAATTAATGGGGGTGACTAAGTTTCCCTATTGATTAAATTCCTACTCGATTTTCAGCTTTACATTTTCTTTTACTTAGTCACCCGATAGTATGGGATTAGCCTCGGTGTCATAAGGCCTTAAGCCTAGTTAGGACTCTTTCTTCAAAACTAATTTAGAGTGCTTGCATTTCAGCTTCCATTTCTCTGTGTATTTTTGGCCTTGTAAACTTAAACTTTGTGTTATTTTTCTAGGGCCACTTAGAATAGGCCTTATGCTTCTGATAAATTATCATCTTGTCTTCAAGGGTAGCATATGTAATTAGATGTGTTTGGGTAATTGTGCAACAATGCACCTACTGTTTTCTACTCTGATTTTGACCGATGTGGTCATGTGTAGAATTTCATAGCCTCAAAGGCCAAACTGTACTGTAATTTAAAGTGAATTCCTCGGGATTTGAAACCCTAGGTGTTATAAATCGTATTGGAAACCAAGGCCCCTCTTTCCTGAATTTGTTAACTCCTGAAGGAGTTTCCTCCCCCTTCCCCCTGTAGGTCAAAGGTTGTGACAATTCCACTCAAAGCGAGTTGTACGGTATTCAAATGTGTTACTATTTTGTAAATACCTTGAACCCTTGAGCTCCAAATGTTGTAGTTTCTGAATTAAACTATGTCAATTTTTTTAATTTCTCAGCTCCTTCTTTAAAGAATTGAAAGTACCTGCCTAAGTGTAATTACATTCAAAATTTTAAATAAATTAAATTAAATAAATAACATTCAAATATGATTTCAATACTTTGTCCAGCCATTCACCCCTCACACTACTTTCCTCCCTCTGCTCCACGGAAATAAGTGGGTAACAGAAATAATTTATTTTATTGTTCAATTTTTACCTTTCCCCATCATTCTAATTAAATATCACTAAGAAGTTCTGAAAACAATCTGACGGGTGGACGCCGAACACCATGGACTGCTCCATTTGAGACAGTGCAATAGTACTACGAAGCTACAAAGCTGTTTCCTGTTATTGACATTCCTAAGCGAGAGATAGAGACCAGACTTCAAGAAAATCACTTGGATGCTCCCAACCATTACAGTCAAGTTATAAATGGAAGCGAAGTAGAGGTGGTCAGTGTAAAATACGTTAGTAAGTTTTACACTTTGGAGAAGAAACTTCTTTTGTATGAGCTGCAATGCTGGAAGAATCAAAAAGCAATGTATCCAAGAAAGAACTGCTGTTTTTGTAGAGAAGTATTTGGAAAGTGTATTCGTTCTCAATTAAAAAATTTTCCATGTGTGTTTTCCAGTTCCAATGAATTCAGCAACCTGCAAGAGGTATTGTTCATGCTTGCTGGCATTTAAAAACACTGGAGGAACACAATCATCCAGGAGAAGTCATTCTCCTTGGCTTTTTGATTATCAAAAGTACTACCGTACTGATGTTGCCATTTCAAAAGTAGTTAATGACTTTAATTTAAATTTAAAGAGAAGACTTCATTTTGTGTAAAAATGCAATGTGATAAGATTATGTATAATAAAGAAAAGGATTTTTTCCATGTTGTCTGCTTAATTTTTACCTTTTCGGATTAAAACAAGCAAGCAATAAATAAATTTGAATGAAGTCTACTTTTTGATACTGTGTGAATGTTCATTACTTTACAGACTTTGGTTATTAAATTAAATTGATTAACATAGAATATTAGCAAAAATTTTGTGGTCGCAAATTACTTTCAAAACGGAGGAGCCATGGACCACCTAGTAAACCTTGCCCTTCCCCCCACCACCACACACACACACAATCAAAATGCTCAAATCAAGCCGATGACGATGAAGGGAGACCCATGCGTATCGTATATGTGAAGGACCAAGATGGGGACCTAACCTTTATCATAGTATATGCCGATGATATTTTTGTGATGTGTCAGAACCCTGAGAAAATTATTCAAATTGTCGTATAAATCTGAAAAATCATAAAACAAAACAAAATCAGATCCACAATATGATAAGATGAAAAGAAGTCTTTAATCTATAACAATTTCAGACTTACTGTTAATGCCATTTGAAATATTTTATTCAGTTGAAAAGTCTTGTATTTTAATAATTATAAATTATTTTTGTAAGGTAATTTTAAATATTTTATGTAGATGACATTTATTCTATTCCAATCATTTTTTTTTTATTTTTTTTTTTGCTATGGGCTTTACGTCGCACCGACACAGATAGGTCTTATGGCGACGATGGGATTGGAAAGGCCTAGGAGTTGGAAGGAAGCAGCCGTGGCCTTAATTAAGGTACAGCCCCAGCATTTGCCTGGTGTGAAAATGGGAAACCACGGAAAACCATCTTCAGGGCTGCCGATAGTGGGATTCGAACCTACTATCTCCCGGATGCAAGCTCACAGCCGCGCGCCTCTACGCGCACGGCCAACTCGCCCGGTTATTTCAATCATAACTCAGAGTATATTGTAAGGAGGTTAAATATCAAGTCTGAAAATTATTTGGTGAAATGTTTTGCCCCTGAGGAAGAGAACAAGAAAGGTTCTTGAAACATGTACAGCATTTTAATGATATTGAATAAATAATTTTTTATAGTATTGGCTAGGCGGACTTAGATTTTAACAGTTACTTTCAGTGGTGGATTCTTTCTCTTAAATCACCTCAAAGCCTGAAGTCATTTCAATTCTATGATACTTCTTACTTTCTGTAGCATCTCTAATAAAGGTGATAATTTCTTGATATAAATAATGCAATAGCCTTGTAAATTTTGTTAATAAAGAATTCAAGATAATATACAATATTTCACTGCCAAGACAGTTAGCTGCCTATGTATCGTTGGTAATTATTGCTGCACTTAGCATTCAAATATACTATTGTTACAGTCGTGTGAAAATTAATAACACACTTCCTATATACCGATATTTGCATTTCAAGTCCATGGCGTAGTTATGAGACAAGTTATTGAGAAATTATTTCAGACACCCTGTTATTTTTCAGCATTTAAGGACAATTTTAATTTCTGTAACATGTAATAGGAAAAATAATAGTAATAATCTACCAGCTGTAATAATCTATCTTAGTTTTAACCACATTTCTATAATTTCCATTAAGATACTCTTAAGCGAAGTTTAGAATTGTAGTGTACCTACTTATTTTGTTAGATATGGTACGGTAGTATTTTGCTTGCATTCTTTACTGTTGTGTAATTCTTGGGTATTATTTTTGATATTCAGTCATTAAGAGCAGTTTTCATTTCTATTAGGGCACAGTAGGATATAATAATATGTCCAAATAGTACTGTAGAATAGTTATATTAATAGTATATTGCTTACTTTATTGTTGTGTGATCCTTGTGTATTATCCTAGACAATATATCTTTCCTTTATTTTGTTTAATTCACAGAATAAGTAATTTTATTTTTGCTGATTCCTCATTTTTCCATAAAGAAGAGTACTGTAATGATTGGCAAAGGAGTGCAGGTGTAGGGACTGTGGATGCGAGTGGACATTAAGGAGTTGGAGAGTTTGAAGGAGATAATCAGGATTCTCACAGAGGACAGGAAGGAAGGAAATAGGTCTCCATTAAACAATGTACAAGACATGATAGGTGTACAAGAGGGATGGCAAAGAAAGAGGGGAAGTTGTAGATTACATGTGAGCTAATGTTTTAAGGGGAAGGAATTTGAGGGAATTTGAGGACTCCTTAATGTCCACTTGCATCCGCAGTCCCTACACCTGCATGCCTTTGCCAGTCATTACTCTTCTTTATGGAAAAATGAGGAATCAGCAAATATAAAATAACTTATTCTGTGAATAAAGGGTAAAGGGCCAGAATTTAGATAGGTACTGATGAGAAATCAGTATAAGTCAATGCAGGTGGAACACCAGAGGAAAGATGCAGAACAGGGGAAAGTTGCAGAGGAGGGGAGAAGTAGAAGGAAAGGAAAAGGTATGAAAAGGAAATGTAGAGCAGTGGACAGGAAAAAAGAGGTGGAATAGGGTCATGGGAAAAAGGAAAGGGAGGAGAAAGTAGGTTCTGCAACCATCAGGAAAGATAGGGGAGACCAGAAGGGAACAGGATCAAGTGAGGGATTCCGTTGTTAGACATGTGAGGAAAATGTGTGGAGGAAAGGGAACCAGTGTCTATGTTATCCAGTAATTAGGATAAGACAGATGTTGAGGAAATTAGAAGAGAAGGAGAAGGTGATAGTTCTTCACTTTGGTACCAACAATATAAGGCAAGCAGATATAAGTACCAACATATTTGGGGATGTGTGGGATCTGGTTCCTGCAGCAAGGGAGAAGTTGGGAGCAGAGATTGTTAACAGTAGAATATTGTGTAGAAGGGATACTGACTGAAAGGTGATTGGGGATTTAAATGAGACTATGGAGTGGGTATGTGAAAAACTGGGAGTGAGATTTGTAGATCCTAATGGGTGGGTAGGAGATAGGGATTTGCACTTAGATACTTTACCTGTAAATAGTGTATATGACTGTTTTAGTTTAAGATTTAGGTAATTATTTCAAAGGTCAGGGGCACTACTTGTAGGGGGGGCCTGTCCCTTTCCTCTGGCCTTCCATAGATACTGTAAAGGTTTATGGTAAATAAATAAATAATGAATAAATTAATGAATATTGGATAAATTTGCAAGTTCTTTTTCAACTATATTAACTTTTTTTTTTTTTTTTTTTTTTGTAATTTGCTGTACGTCATACCAACACAGATATGTCTTATGCCGACAATGTGATAGGAAAGGGTTAGGAGTGGGAAAGAAGTGGCCATGGCCTTAATGAAAGAACAGCCCCAGCATTTGCCTGGTGTGAAAATGGGAAACCACAGAAAACCATCTTCAGGGTTGCCGATAGCGGGGTTTGAACCCACTATCTCTTGGATTCAAGCTCATAGCTGCGCGCTTCTAACTGCATGGCCAACTTGCCCCGTAACTTCTTTGAAAACATTTAAGAAAAATCTAGGTAAATAATTGTTTCGGAATCTCCCTCCTGGGTGACTGTTATGAATGTGGATCATTGATTGACTGATTGATTGAATGGAGACTCCTCTTTTCAGACTACAGATTCTTAGTGCAAGTGCTTTTGTAAGCACTACTCGAGACAACAATGACAATGTTGGTTTTTAATTCAAATCAAGGCACTGTTTACAGAGGAAAATCATTTGTTTTTTGAAGAGAGATTGACAAAATATTGTCTTTGTATCTTCAGCTCCAGGCATGAAGCAGAGGAAGGGTATTGTGCATATCCACAAGATCCTGGCTGACAAAGGCTCTCCATCTGCCATGTTGGATGCATCCCACCTGACAGACATTGCTCCTGCCTTCATATGCCAGCAGAACAAAGCACTGTACACCTTGTTGACGAGTGGTACAGACTCCAGGTATTACATACAACAGGTAATGAAAGCTCTAATGACATTGTGCTAATGTACTGATTCAGTGGAGGGGACGGTTATTTGAATATACTTTAGTTAAGAAAACAAAAATAACAATCAGCTGATTCCTGCATTCCAATAACTTATGTGTAGTTCTGAGTAGGTAACCTAGTGTACTTGAACCCTCAATCTTTCAGCATTTGAAAGAAGTTTTAAAATCTTTTAGCTATTAGGAGTAAAGTGAAAAAACTTTGTAGTAAGGATTTTTAACTACCACGAACCTACTTCGCTGGCATAGCAGAGAGAGAGGTGATACTCCCACGTGGTGCATCCCAGGTGGTGGATAGGGGGATCCTAACCGGCTTGCCGGCGGACTTGAGGGAAAAAAAATACCTGTCGTGGACCAAACACACAGCCCCCTGTGGGTGGGGGATGCAGACAAAGAATACACCCACGGTATCCCCTGCCTGTTGTAAGAGGTGACTAAAAGGGGCAACCAAGGGATGATCAAATTAGAACCATGAGACTACTTGTGATTAGTACCACCACGCGGGGAATACCATGGGTCGCTTTTACTTGCGCTTAGTACCACTATGTTGGGTACCAAATAGGTTTGTGATCAATAGCAATAGACTATGGTGCCGGCTTCTACAGTACCTGTGATTTGTACCCCTATATGAGCAACACCACGGTTCTGCCTTGCCTATGCTTAGTACCTACTATGTGAGGAGCACCCTGGGATAGTGCGGGTCCCTGTGGTTAGTCCACTTTTGCGAGGAACGTCATAGGTTTGCATTGCCTGTATAGGTTTGCGTTGCCTGTAAATAGCGCCGCAGTGCGCGAAACACCATTGGTCTGTCTTCCATGTGTGAATTTCATTACTTGTGGGTCGTACTATACTGTGTGGAATGCTGCAAGTCTACGCTACTTTTAATTAGTACCATAACATGACAAATACCATGGTTCTTGTGGCGTTATAATTATTGAATAAACTTGAAATCTGATTGTATATGTCTTCGCATATCTGCATTATATCACTGGACTTCTCAAAAGAACTGTTGAACCTAATGCACAGCACATTTTATACTTCTATGTTGGTAACATTGTGTATACAACTGACTGAAATGTGTACATTAATGCCATCTACCCTTGCACAGTGGAACTTGTAGTGAGTTTGAACGCTGATAGACAGAGCACACGTGACTCACTAGACTGGTTGTTGTTCTGTTGGCCGCTTCATGAATGGCTGTCTGCTATTTGAACTTGTTGGAGAATGATGGTCATAGCCGGGTCTCAGATGCCAGCTTGCAAAATGAACCTGCCTAGTACAGGCATTGGGTGAAAGGTGTTCTGAATCCCTTTCAGGCATCGAGGATTGTAAATAATGTACTGTCGTAGTGTTTAATATGAAAATGGTGTTGTATTAGTTTAAATGTAGTATTAACTTTGTGAGTGATAGTGGTTGCTCGGTTGCTTAACTCATTATGGATTATATGGTAATGTAGTTTTCTTCATTTATGTAAGTACCACCCTTATTTATTTGTTGATAAGTTATTCTATCCTATTTAGTGTATGCCTCGGTAGTTTGTTATACATGTTATTGCGAGGCGTGATTTATGTTCGTTCATTTTTGTCATGTGGTCTTCTTTTTGGAGCCGTTGCATGGCATTGTGTCAGTTTACAGGTGACCTTTTGGTGTGTTTTGATCATTTCCCATTTTATTTTTCATCTTATTTATTTTATTCTGCTAAATTTGGCATGTGCTTCATGATTTGTTTTAATTCATGCTGGTGTTTTCATTTAATTTATTCTGCCCGTTGCTTGTAAATTCTTCCGGTGTTTGATGTAAATTTTATTTTGACTTCTTGTTCTATTTATTTTTGTTCCGAGGTATCTGTGGAACAGCAGAGGTGAAAGAAGGTGCGGGCGGGAATAGGTCTCAACTTATGAAATTAAAGTTAATTTAAAACTTTAACAAAGATTATATTTTCTTTTCAAGATAAATAAATAACAGAATATAACAGGTACCGAGTAGCAGATCAACTAATTAAGAAAGTACAATTTTAGTTCATTACAAAATTTGGGCTTCGAGCCCGACACTCACGAACCTTGAGCTATAAGCCCAACTTTACCTATATACCAAGTTCAAACAAAGGGGCAGAAAACCCCAATCATGCCAAGGAGCACTGGCTCCTGATTACCATATTAAGCCTCCTCGAGGCACACAGAAACCAAATTTAAGAAAGAGCAAACCCGCTCTCAAGATTCAAGCCCATCAAAGGCCACAATAAACTATACTTCAAACTGCCCTCAAGGCATACTAAGAACAGGGGTAATAAATACCCAACCTACTGGGCCTATTCAGTAAAGAAGCAGGTTAATTACATGGCCCAAAATACCAACTTGACTGGAGGCGTAACTTGCACTCCTAATACACTTTTAAAACCTACTTGGCACTAGGCCGCATACACAAGGGCTAATCCCATACTAAAGAGGTGACTTGTATAAGAAGACTCTATTACATTAAGAAAGGAAGAAACGGTTGTGAAAACAAAGTCACCTCAAAACAATAGGAGTGGGAGCTCGAGAGGGTTTAGCACTCTCTATCCCAAGTTATAGTTAAAGATACGAAGTTTTACCAAGTGTCTATTACATTTTAAAGATAGGTTACATGAGAAAAGTTTCGAACCTGCCCCGAGGGTTAAACTGCTGAGCTAGCGAGAAATGAAGTTATTAAATGGCCATTACCTTATGGATGAACTGCTGCCCGAAGAAAGAGGCGCTTCCCGCCCCGTGCTACATAATCACACTAGGAGAGATGTTACTGAAGTGGCCCTGAGACAAGAAAATCAGCAGTTTATATACCCTCGTGGAACATTCGAGACCTTTCATGAATGATAAGACACACCCACAGCAGTTTATTGGTTACAGAACACAGTTACAGAGCAGGTTGGGGAAGAAAGCCCCGATTGGCCGAAAATTAATTTAAGAAATACGGGATTGGCTAATTTCAAAACTGGCGGAAAGAAAGGATTAACATTGCCAACTCTCAAACCACAGAACAAAATTTAGCAACAACAAAACTTATGAATGTTAAATTTCTTCAGGACAGTTCATTCCTTTACTCCAGAGTGTGTTATTATAGTTTTTGTAGAGACATCTATTAGAGAACGTCCAAATTTCTTGATCCAGAGGAAACAAACACAAGTCGAAATAGATACCGTTCAGACACTTCAAAATTACTAAATTTACTGTGGTGACATTTTTTGAGAAACCATCGGATTAATATAGTTTGTTAAAGTTCAGGCGTTCTCCTGTAGAGCAGTTTAAACTGGTGCAATATTAGAATTTGCCTTGTGGAGGTGTACCGCCCGGTACAATTTTCATTATTTTAATATGGGTTTGTTTCTCCCTTGTGACGGTACATTTTGAATTGTGCACCGAGCAACCTCTTGTTGACACACTTATTTTCACCAAAAATAATAATAATTATTATTATTAAAATTAAATTAAAGGTGGATAGTTATATTTTGGTCTATTTGGTAGTGGAAAATTTTGGTATTATCCATTTTACATATAGTGCTTCAGTAGAATGTAAGGACATTTTTGAGGGAGGGTTTTATAATGTTCGTGTCGTCATTTTTGCATTTTTGGGTTATCTTATCTCACCTCGAGCCGGTCTGTATCTGCTATTGTTGATAATCTGTTCTTATCTTTTCCTGCTCGTTACGTAACTGTTGCATTATTATTATTATTATTATTATTATTATTATTATTATTATTATTATTATTATTATTATTATTATTATTATTATTATTATTATTATTATTATTATTATTATCTTATCTCGCTTATGGAGTCTGCCTCTGAATGCCGTTATGTACGGATCTCTATTGTTGTTGCTCCCTTATGAGCGTGTATCTGGGAATATGTGATTCCTATCTTTTGTATTACCTGACCGCTGCTGTTTTGAAGTGTATGGCATGTGAATTATGATTCCTTGTTTCTTTCTGTTGGTGTTTAAAAATTGGTGGAGTTTAATTTTGCTATGGTAATACAGTTCTATTTTTGGGAGCTTGCTTATGTGACTGATATTTTTGCATCAAGATATGCCTTGGTGAATTGATTTGGTGTGACGTGTTATGACATTTATATTCTTCTGCTATGCGTTCGGTGTGAATAGCTCCATTGAGAATAGTCCTGAGAAAATTTATTTATTTTTAAGTGTAAATAGCATGTAATATGGTACATTTTAAGTTTATTCAAAGAGCTCCTTTCTTAGTTAGGTCACTAGGTTTATTATTTCGGTTTAAAAGATTATATTTTCTTAAACTTTGAACTGTTTACCACAAGATTAATTATTTATTTACTTAATTAAGAGATATTATATTTAATTGTTAAAATCCTCACCTTAGGATTTATAAAATTATTATTTTCATTTAAAGGCACTATATTTAACTAAATTTCTCTTCCTTTTCTAAAAAATTATTATGTAAATGAGGTTTTAATTATTTTATTTACTGGTACTTAAATTTCTCATTTTTTCTACCTAGTTAAAATAGATTTTATTTTTCAAATTTTTTCCTGCTAATGATGTAAAGTTTTGTATAGTTTATTGAATTAATTATAGTAGTTTTTTAACCCTGATAGTAACACGTCTATAAATATCACTTTAGTTACACCATAAAATCAGTTTCATGGTCCGTATCGCACTTCAATAGATTCACAATTAAGTATTTATTTATTTTCCACCTAGTCGATACAATGATTGCTTAAGGCAATTTTAAAGGTCAAAAGTGGTACATGTTTTGTATATTATCAACATCTTCAACCACATAACACTGTTTAGATGAAAAATATATAAAATTGACAAAGTAATTTTAAGGACACTTCCTCTAAAGCATTACTTTGTCAATTTTATATATTTTTCATCTAAACAGTGTTATGTGGCTGAAGATGTTGATAATATACAAAACATGTACCACTTTTGACCTTTAAAATTGCCTTAAGCAATCATTGTATCGACTAGGTGGAAAATAAATAAATACTTAATTGTGAATTTAGTTACACCACACGTTTCGAAGACGTGTCACTCAAAGCCTATTATTTAAAGTTACATTAAAGTTGCCAGATGGAATGAACAAGGAATAGAGGTGGTGGAGGGGATAACTCTCCCCTCCTTAAGAGGAATAGATGGCATTCATTCCCACAACACGTCAGAAAAACGTATGGTGTTACTGTCAGGGTTAAGAAAAGGGTGTTACTGTTCTTTCTTCTAGATGCTTGTTTTGGTATCCTTGTTGATCCCACCCCTTTTAGTTGCTTGGGAAATGGGTCTCTTGTGCTCAATATTCACTCTTCCACATTTATTTTTGGGTTAATTTATTCTGTGTTTTGTGGCATTAAATTTGTTTGCTTCCTTGTTGTGATACATCTCCCCATGGCATTACTAGCCGGACGCCATTTTGATCTCACTTGGGTTAGGGAGCGTGTCATTCTACTTTCCTAACGATAAGTACCATTATGAGAGGTCGATGACTTGGATTTTGGACCCCTTTAGACTAAAAGCATCATCGCTTCAGTATTATGCTATAGACTCGGTTCCTTGGTCAGTAATACTATTGTTTCACGTCAGTTTCTGTAAATGCGAGACATTGCGGGTCGAATCCACTGTTTGTTTTAAATTCATACCCATCCATTCATTCTTTGTCCTCAAATTTTGAATTCTGGTCAGTGGAGGATTTTGGACTTTTAATTTGTCATTCCATTTCATCTCATTTTGTACCATTACCGGGCGAGTTGGCCGTGCGGTTTGGCGCGCACGGCTGTGATTTTGCATCCGGGAGATAGTGAGTTCGAATCCCACTGTCGGCAGCCCTGAAGATGGTTTTCTGTGGTTTCCCATTCTCACACCAGGCAAATGCTGGGGCTGTACCTTAATTAAGGCCACAGCCGCTTCCTTCCAGCTCTTGCGCCTTTCCTATCCCATCGTCGCCATAAGACCTATCTGTGTCAGTGTGGCGTAAAGCCACTAGCAAAAAAAAAAAATTACGATTAGAGGCCGATGACCTTGATGTTAGGCCCCTTTAAACAACAATCATCATCATCATCATCAATTTTTAACTACATTTCTGTTGTTCCAATTAACCAATTATAATTAGAATACATCTAAATGCAGTTTTAATAATTTATTGTAGGGTAGTTATTTTATTAAAAATTAGTGTGTTTATTTTACTAGTGTAAAATATTTGTGTAGAAGGGGGAAAATATCTCTAGAAATTTAGCTCTTACTGTAATTCTATTGTTGTAATCAGCGGCGAAGCGTGAACTCAGTAAGGGGGTAGACAGAGATTTTTTACTTTAAACTATTTTAATCATATTCTATATTGAGTTTTGTTTTCGACGCATACAGATCTATATTTAATATTATATTAATGACTGAAAATAAGACAAATCCTATAACAAACTATAAGCCTTCGTGCACTCGTTTTATTGTAAATATAGACTAAATAGGCAGCGGGAGTTGTCAAATAACAACATACTTTTAGAATAAAAAATAGCAATATATTTCATTTCTATGTAGATTTAAGAAATAAATAGGCTTTCGTACAAGTCACCTTAAAATATTCTTGTAAATGAGTTCAATCCGTCTGTTCTTCATTTCAGCAAATATATATATATTACTCCCGTTTTGAAGTCGGGGGTCTTGCTAAGATGCTACAACAGCTCCTTCTGGAGTTTCCAAGTTAGACACTCTATGGCTGGTCATCGAATTCCTTAAATAGGTTTTAATTCGTTTGAAGGCACCCATTGCGTGATCGCTTAGAAACTGACGTTAATGGAATATACGGCATCAAGTTAAGCAATTTTGTTGTTTCCTTATGTACACTCTGGAATTCATTATTAAGAATGTAAGCCAATAGTTGTTGGGGTTATAATATCGTGACTAATATTGGTGGGCAAGAAAATGAATGTACTTAAAAGGTTTTCATGCTGTCATTCATTTATTAGGAGTAAGTGTGCTATATTTCGTATTTGAATATTATTATTTTATTTTGAGATGTGCCTTATAATAAAGTAAATTCAAATTAATTACATTAAAAGCATGTCTGAGGTGGCAGCCAATAAGAACACATTTATACCTGAGATCCAAATACTAGCCAATGAGAGCAACAAGAGACGCTGGCAAGTCTGTCTACTAGGCGGAGAAATCTCGCTATAGGAAAGTCATAGTTGCACAGTCAGCTCCTACAGATAGCGTTAGTGTTGCTCTATCTGAAAGCTTTGAAAATCAAAGGGAACATACACAGAATGGACAGCGTCTACTTTCGCCTACGTGCTTCGTGTAACTGACGCGAGCCCTAGTATTGCCGAAGTTCGACGAAAATAAGTAAAGCGGGGAATACAATAATGTCATGAATGTGGAAATACTTATTATAAAAAGTTAACTAGATAAGATTTCGTTCACAAAATGTTAAGGGTACACGCTGTCTACCCTGTCTCCCCTGACGCTTCGCCCCTGGTTGTAATTATGATAGGCCTAACTACAATTTAGAATTGTAGTGTGACTATTCTTACTTAACAGTATCTTGCTTGTTCTTTATGTTTGCAAGTAGCATTTGTAGTAATAGTAATAATACACCATTGAACTGCAGTTACAGCTGTCACCCAGGTCGCAAATTCCCTAACAATTCTTTACCTAGTCTGTTCTTAAAAGATTTCAAAGAAGTTGGAATTATATCAAACATCTTCTTTGATAAATAATTCCAATTCATAATTCCTCTTCCTGTAATCAAATCTTTACCCAAATTGTCCTCTTAAATTCCAAATTTATATTTATATTATGATCTTTTCTACTCTGAAGAACTCCACTAAAACTTATTCACCTATTAATGTCATTCCAAGCCATCTCTCCACTGACAGCTTGAAATATTCAGCTTAGTTGAGCGTCTCATCTCCTTACTTTCAAGACTTCTCAGCCTAGTCTTTCTGTACTTATATGTATTTAGTGTAACTACACATTTCTATAGTTAGCCTGTTATTCCTAGTATTTTACAATCAGGATATGTTTAAATAGAATAAAATTGTAGTGTAGTTTTTCTATCATTTGGTTACCTCATTGCACTATTGTCATGAAATCTTTGTGTAGTACGTCTATACATTATTTCCTCATTTTGACATATATGTATATACTTCTACCTCAGGACATGATGATGATGATTACTATTTTAATTTTACATTGTAACAGCCTCATTGGACCACGTTTATTTAGGTTTCTAACCATGTTTACATATCCTTGCCCACTTGTCCTTCATTCCCTTAATGTGAGCGTTTCTTCTGTCCTTTGACCAGGGAAGTCGTTTTGCTGGTTTGACCTCATCTTCAAGTAACCTCCAATCCTGGGTTTTTGGTTTAAAGATGCATCTATCTAGGACATCTTGTTCAGTTATCCTGCTTAGCTCAAATCAGCTACTCCTTGGTGCCATCTGGGTTTACCTTTGAGATTCCAAAATTGTGTTAGGATCTGTTTCGTCAGTCTGCTATCAGACATATGGAACACATGACCGAAGAAAGTCAGCCTCCTTTTCCTGATGACATCCATTACTTTTCCTCACCTTGTTATGCACATCTTAATTTTTTTCTGAGCATCCATGTTCCTTTCTTTTTTATGGATCCTAAGATCTTTATCCCTATTCTTCGTTCTAGTTTCTCCAGTTCTCTTTTTGAAGTTTATGGAAGTTTCTGGAAGTTTATGAAAATTATCACTAGGTCCTTTAATACCCTTTTATATTAACGAATGAACTATAGTAAGGTAGCAGTCCTACCCAGGGAGTGGCGCCCCTGCCTATGTGAGTCCCAGAGCACACTGACCCGGTGTGTAACATCTGGTAAGGGTCCCAGCTCAGCGTTACGAGTGAAGACTCAACGACTTCTACAGCGAAGAAGGTGGACTTCGGTATGGTGGAGATGGCAAAAGAGGCAGCAGGGATTAATATGAGTACAACCTGCTGCATTATAAGTCGAGGTGACTGGACACCAAAGGCTAAGGGAGAAAACCCTGAAAGAAAATCTCCGTATGTGTTAGGCTCAGCAAGTCAACAAAGGGATTACTGTACTGAAGAAGTTGCTTTCAAGAATAATACGAGCCTCGGATGTAGGAATTCACTACAACGACATTAGTTTTGTGCGAATGACGGTTTACAGCCCGATATTACACCAGCTACCCAAACCAAACGAAGACAAAGTATCAGAGTGGGAACATTAAATATCCTGACATTGACAAACAAAACTGAAGAGCTGGTCGATCTCATGGAAAGGAGGAAACTTCTGATCATGGGCCTGAGTGAAACAAAGTGGAAGAAAACTGGGAAAATGAATATCAGATTGGACTATAGACTCTACTGGTCTGGAAATGAATTAGAGTCTAAGAATGGAGTAGGATTTTTAATACATAAAGACATAGATGCTTGTAGTGAAATTGAGTTTGTTAGTGAAAGGATAATTAAGTTATCTCTGAACTTAGGAGGGAAAAAGTACAATGTGATCCAAGTCTATGCTCCACAGGTAGGATGCTCAAAAGAGGAAAAGGCCAACTTCCTTAATAACTTGGAAGAACACACCAAGTATGACAATCTAATTGTAATGGGTGATTTTAATTCACAAGTTGGCTCACAATGAATAGGATATGCATCCACACTGGGCCCTGGGCCCTCATGGAATGGGAAATAGAAATGAAGAGGGAGAATATATGCTAGATCTATGCATGAGAAACAACCTGATAATGAGGAACACTTGGTTCAAGAAAAGGGACTCTCATAAAATCACAAGATATAGCTGGGATGATAAAATAGGTACAGTAATAGATTATATTCTCATAGATCAAAATGTATGAAAAAATTTCAGTGATGTCAAGGTCATTCCAAGTGAAGACCTTGGTGGAGACTATAGACTGTTGGTTGCAGTTATTGCAGAGAAAAGACCTCCCAAAGTCTGTAACAAAAGAATCCCAAAATTAAAAACTTGGTGACTAACCGAGCCAAGTGTAAGGGAAGAATTCAGGGAAGGTGACCGCAGGTTGTTGTTGTTGAGAGAAGAACTGAAATTGGTAGAAGAAGAATGGGATACTCTAAAGAAGGTTGAGGTTGGTACAGCAGAAAAAGTATGTGGACGACAGAGTCAAGTAAGAAAACCTAAAGAAACTGCCTGGTGGAATGATGATATTAAAAAGGCTATCAATGACAGAAACCGTGCAAGAAGATCCTTATATCAAGCAACAACATGGGGAGATCAGCATGAAATAGAGGAGAAGCTGTTACTTAAGAGAAAGAAAAAATTACAGGCCAATCAGTTGGTTGTAGCTGAAAAGCAGAAATGCAAGGAAGATCTGGCTACCAAAATAATGCAGGATGGAAATAAAAAACTGTTATACAGTATTGTTAAGAATAGAAGAACTCAAAATAAATCTATCCAATTTGTAGAACTTCCTAATGGTGAGGTGGTTAGGAATAAGACCAAAATATTACAGGAGTTCCAAAGGCACATTGAAACTTTGCTGAACTGTTATGAAAATGTCACTCCATTAGACAATGAACCTTATGATTTGGAAGCACAAATACCACTAGTCTGACATGGTTGGGAGTAGTGACAGCAATATCTAAGCTGAAAACAACACATCAACTGGATCAGATGAATTAAGTGTTGAGATGATCAAAGCACTAGGAGAGGTTGGACAGCAGTGGATGTACAGGGTACGAAATTGAAATTGGAAAGAGAATGTAATACCCAATGACTGGAAGCAAGGAGTCATCATCCCATTGTTGAAAAAAGGTGATAGAAAGAAATGTACCAACTGTAGAGGTATAACTCTGCTGTCTCATGGCCTCAAAATCTACAAATCTATCCTTGAGAGCAGGATTAGAAAATATGTTGAATCTACACTTGAGGAGGAATAACATGGATTTAGACCTCATAGATCAAATATAGACCTCATTTTTACCACCAGAATGCTCTATCAAAAGTATTGGGCCAAAAGTAAAACACTTATAACTGTTTTTCTGGACATCAAGAAAGCATATGACCATGTACCACGCAGGCATATATGAGAATGTTTGAGACAGAAGAAAGTGCCCGATGACATCATAGCACAGGTACAATGATTATATGATGAAACCAAGTGTTGTGTCCAGATCCAGGATGGAAAGTCAGGTTGGTTCGAAATGAAGAGTGCAGTCCAGCAAGGAAGTTGTCTTTCACCACTTCTCTTCATAATCATAATGGATGAAGTTTTGAAAGCGGTTAAAAGAAAGAATCCAACAACTAATGCCCTGGTTTTTCCTGATGATGTGATGGTATGCAGTGAAACAGAAGTGGAAGTACAAACTAGACTAGATCTCTGGCATAAAGCTTTTACAGCCTTAGGTCTCAAAATCAGCGAAACGAAGACAGTTGGCTTGGTGATGAGTAGAAACTCTCCAACTGTTCATCTAAGAATTGGAGATGAGGAGATGGAGATTGTAGACAACTTTCAGTATTTAGGTAGTGTTCTGTCCTCAAACAATACCATACATCAAGAGATTAGCAACAGAATACAGAAAGCTTCCAAATTCTATCACGCTGTACGTCAAATACTTCGGGATGAAACATTTCTGTTAGTTTCCAAGATCAGCTTGTAACTGCAGTCGCTTAATTGTGGCCAGTATCCAGTATTCGGGAGATAGTGGGTTCGAATCCCACTGTTGGCAGCCCTGAAGATGGTTTTCCGTGGTTTCCCATTTTCACACCAGGCAAATGCTGGGGCTGTACCTTAATTAAGGCCATGGCCGCTTCCTCCCTACTCCTAGCTCTTTCCTGTCCATTGTCACCGTAAGACCTATCTGTGTTGGTGCGACGTAAATAACTTGCAAAAAAAAAAAAATATATCAGCTTGTACAAAATATATCTAGCACCTATATTGACATATGGCTTGGAAGCAGCAACACTTACTGGACCAACAAAAAGTTGTCTTCAGACAACAGAAATGAAGTTCCTCCATTCTTGTCTACAAAAAACAAAAATGGATAAAATAAGGAATGTGGAAATCTGGCAACAGCTTGGATTAGAAAGAAGCTTGCTGGAGACTCTAGAAGTGAAGAGATTGCAATGGTATGGTCACATGAAAAGAATGGACCCTCACATGACTCCTCAAACATACTTTGACCACAATGTTCCTGGGAAGAGACGAAGAGGAAGACCTCGCGATGTTTAGGAAAAACAGATATTGAAGGACCTTGAAATAAGAGATGTGAACTGGCATCGCATATATGAGCAGCATCTGTGGATGGATAGGACAAACTGGACGAGGCTCATACACAACCGCACCCGGCTTGCTGGAGTGAAGAAATGATGATGATGATGATGATGATGATGATGATGATGATGATGGTGGTGGTGCATTACAGAGAAAATGGCATAATTTAATTTTAGTAAGATATTTAATTTATTCAATTTTAAACTGAAGTTAACAGCAGGATTAGCCTTTGGATTGCTTCAGTTGTGGAAGAAATGCAATGTCATCATCAAAACTAAAATTTGAATTTTTTGCTTGCTCACTCTCCTTTTACTTCTGTTGTATGGTTGTGAAACATGAACATTGTTTTTTTTTTTTTTTTTTTTTTTTTTTGCTAGGGGTTTTACGGCGCACCGACACAGATAGGTCTTATGGCGACGATGGGATAGGAATGGCCTAGGAGTTGGAAGGAAGCGGCCGTGGCCTTAATTAAGGTACAGCCCCAGCATTTGCCTGGTGTGAAAATGGGAAACCACGGAAAACCATCTTCAGGGCTGCCGATAGTGGGATTCGAACCTACTATCTCCCGGATGCAAGCTCACAGCCGCGCGCCTCTACGCGCACGGCCAACTCGCCCGGTATGAACATTGTTGAAAGCAGACAAGAGCAAACTGGAAGTATTTCAAATGTGGTGTCTCTGGTAAATATTGGGGGCTTTTTGTGTTGGCTAGCTTTGCAACACAACCATCAGACAAGAATTCATTCATAATTGAAAACTGGGGTGGTTTGGCCTAGTCTGCCAAATGTCCAGATGGCGTCTACCCCACTGATTACTTTGCCATGGAGTTCTTTACTAGAACACTTCTCTGTCATTTCCCTGTGTAGGATGTTTGTCTCTTTTATATTGATATGGCCTTCATGTAAATTCAAAGGGGTGTAGTTCAGATTTGCTTCAATAACAACTGTATGTAGAATTCTGTCATTTGTCCAGAAGGTTCATTGAATGGTTCCAAGGAAACCTGAGAAAAGAAGCAGATCGAGGATGAGCTCAAAAACCAAAGACCTGGCATTCAGGATGCTGAACATAAAGCCCCTAGTGACCAGGTCTGGAAAATCATATTACTTTACGTTCATGATCCAACAACACGAGCAGCAGTGCATCCGCTTCAAGGTCAAACTTGTCCAATCAACAACTAAGGGAGAAAAGAAGAAGAAGATTCCAGGTTAAGGGTTATCTGCTTCAATTGTTGTTTTTTCTGTTTCTTTTGTAAAGTCATATTCCAATGTATAAATGTAAGTCTCTAGCACAGATAGCAAATTAAGTATCAAATAACTGTTGATGCTTGTTCTTTCTTCACAGACATTCTCAATGCTTCATCCTTCAAGTTCTATCTGGTTACTGTTCCTACAGAACAGCTCTAGGGACAGTATAGACAGCTTCTTTGGAGCAGTGGATATTCCATTTGACTGCGAGTTTGTTGTAGCTACTGTCCATGGCCTGTTGATAGAGCTCTGGGAAGTGTTCAGAGTGAGCAGAGATCATTCTCTTGAAGTGTCTCGCTGGGGGAACTGGAGCAAGAAACATGGTCTACAGTACCCCTCAATCAGCCTCTACCGTCGACGAAACAATCTGCGTGGTCTGGTGTTTGCTGCCTTCGGTATAAATGTAAGTAAAAATAAATCCGCCAAGTATCTGCCATCTTTGGGATGAAAGGGAAAGTGAAGCTAAATACAAAAACAAATCATTAGAATTGTGTTTGTAAGTAGTTCCTTTCTTGTTTTGTTATAGCTGGGCTGAGTAGCTCAGATGGTAGAGCACTATCCTTCTGACCCCAACTTGGCAGGTTGGATCCTGGTTCAGTCCAGTGATATTTGAAGGTGCTCAATTATGCCAGCCTCGTGACAGTATATTTAAAAACATGTAAAAGAACTCCACTGGGACAAACTTCCAGCACCTTGGCATCTCTGAAAAAACATATAAGTAGCTAGTGAGACATAAAACCATTATTATCGTTATTATTATTTCACAACTTTACAGTTAGTAATATAGATCTTATTTTGACACATTAAGTATAAGAAAGAGAACACTTTCCATATTTACATACATTTGCGATATACCTCTTCATTATTTTCTTCACTATACCAATGTAGATTGCAGCCTCCTATACAAGGGTCGAGTTGTAAGTCATGGCAACTATTTTTTTTCTCGCAAACAGGAGACAACACGGAAAATCTAAGCTATGCATTTGGAAATATAGGGCATGTACTTATGCATAGTGCCAGAAGACAAATTCTGACTTCAGGAGATTCTAGTAGGAAAGTGACAGAACACAGGCCATTGGTAAACATTGTTTTATTATGGTATAGACAGCAAATACACAAGACTATGTATAAAGGACTGGTCTCCACTGGTTACAGACCTTTGAAATAATCACCCAAGGTTTCTACTGTGCGTTGCCAGCAGTGGGGCAGACCTGAATACCGTTCACGGCCTGGGCAAGGCAAATCGACAGTTGATACTCTACCCCGTTTGAATGTCTCCACCCACCACGCCACTGTTCTATAGGGCATGGCATGCACACCTAATGCTTCCCGCAGCTCTGCATGGCATTGGCGTGCATTTCTGCTGTGGGGAACTGCTATTTTAATATATGATTGTTGCTCGTGCTTGTTGACTTCCATTTTGTGACACTCGCACTCACACACTGAACTTGGGGGCATGTTTAGACCCACACTGTTGTTTACATACACCATCTAGTGGCATCATATGCAAGTACACACCGTACATTTCCAAATGCATATCTTATATTTGCTGTGTTGTCTCCTGTTCGTGAGAAAAAAAGAGTTGCCATGACTTATGACTCGACCTACATATTTATGGTTTGTATTGAGCATTTAGGAATGTTCTGACGATGTTGCAGTTCTTCAAAATTGCAGCTTTTTGTGCCACACTGTGAGTGTAGAAGGGGGCCTGTGGTATCTTTAAGTTGTCTGGAAATAATTTTGGTGTAAGACCAGTGGGAGGAAAGAAGAAAGGAAGAATTGTCATTTTCTCTTGTTTCTGGATTCCTGTCCCTTCCATAGCCAGAGGAATATATTTGTCAATCTTCTCCCAGTATTTCTGTTGCAAATTGTGGTCATTTGGGATTGTGATGTCAATGAGATATGTGTGATGGTTCCTTTTGTCTGTTAATGATATGTCTGGTCTATTGTGCAGAGTTGTTTTATCAGTTTGTATCATGCAATCCCAGTATAGTTCAAAATCTTCATTTTCCAGTATACTTTGCAGGGAGTATTTGTAGTAAGACACCCTGCTTTAGATCAAGGATTGGGTCATGGCAATTCCTTTGTGTATAACTTTGGCTACATCATAGTGTCTGTCAGTGTATGATGATAGTGCTAGGAATCTGCAGTTGTAGATGATGTGCTCAATGGTTTCTGGGCTGTTGTGCCATTTCCTGCACTCTTTAACCCGGCATTACTCGTTAGGTTTTTACGTGTGCCATTACTCACTAGTCAGCGCAGCACTCACCTTTATGTTTTAAGGCCAAAATGTGCTCATATATACAGTAGATAGAGGTATTCATAATACGTCAATCATATAGGAACACGAGCGAGTGGAGTGGCCGCACGTGTTAACGGTGCTACGGCTACAGAGTCAAGCTGTGCATTCAGGAGACCTGTGGGTTCAAACCCCACCATCGGCTATCCTGGGAATGGTTTTCTATGGTTTCCCATTTACACTTCATAGCAAATGTAGAACAGTTCCTATTCATAAGCCACAGCTGATTTTCTTTTACTTCCTTAGCCAGTTTCACTCACCGTCATTCATTTCATCTTCATTAGTTCCTCAACTGAGGTTGGCATTAAGAAGGGCATCTATCCATAAAACATGTGATAACTTCATTTCGCCTCATCTCCAACTCCATATCAAGAAACAGAAACAGGTCTAAGGGGTAGACAAACAATTTATTCAGGAACACAAATTCTTAAATTTAAACAAATAGTTACTTATTTAGGAATACCAATACTTATATTTAAACAAATTTGAAACAGGAGGAGTATGAATTAAATAATGCTAACATATAATCCAACATAATGTGTAACAAACATTTTACTCAGTCAGTCAATACCTCTATTGCTTTCAGCATCTTTCCCGGAACACTGTTTGCAAATTTTGTTTCCGGGTTTGAACATTTGTAGAGGGAGCATGGAGGACCCACTTGGTAATTCTATCCTTTCCCAAACTGAATGGAGTACGGTACAGCCTTCAATCATTAAAAGTGCCTGTTCTTCCTCAGGACTTGCAGACATTCTGTTTCAGAGTTACGATCACTTTAGTAAACCTCATATGTTTCATTACCATTACTTTCGATGTTCAAATCCACTTCCTCCATCGTTTCACTCAACCATGAAAGTATCTGATCAGTGGATGCCATTATAACTTGTATAAATTCACTATCAACAGTCACAATATAAACTTTTCACATTAATCACAAGCATAGGACAAAGTTTGTCTTATTACAATGCACAAAATGTGAGTAAGCACTGTTACTCGCTACTGAGCACACCGCTCACCAAACATGCACTGTCACACCTAATAATGGATTGGGGGTCTTGGTTTTCAAAGATGATAGAAATAACTGACAC